>NC_056602.1:12812223-13129723 GCF_018340385.1 Cyprinus carpio
CTTGTAATAATGCATAATTTACTGTTATTACTAATACTAGTAGGTAAATGTAACGTGTAACTATATCACCTTAAAATAAAGTGTTACCACAGTCTTAATATTCTCTAAGCTCTAAAGTAAGTGCATCTGTTTTATGGGACATTATAACTCTATTACATGTCTGCTAGATGTAGTAACTTGTCATCACGTGACCTGTATTGATCAAAATGTTTGTTACATACAGTTCATATTTCTCCCTTTGTTTGTTTGTTTGTTTTTTGACTGTCTGTTTTGTGTCGCTAAATGCAATTGTGTATCACACTGATCTGAGATAGAGATTTCAACAGCAGATAAAGGTTTACTGAGAATACTGGTCAATACTTTGGTACACAGAAAAAAATTAGCACATTTGTATTTATACACTATTTTTATTTTTGTATCCATGTGTTACATATAAACAAAAAAACATTATGGAAGATACATGCATGTCTGAAAATTTTTTCATCTTTGTACACCTGTCAAAACACACACAGTTTGCTTGAATTAGAAATTTTAATCTGGTGTGAACAAGAAACATCTTGGTTACGTATGAAACCCTTGTTTCCTGAAGGAGTGAATGGAGACATCACGTCGACGAATTGGGGATCTCACTAGAGAGACCAATCTACTTTGAGTGTACACTAAACAAGCCAATGCATATTGGCATGCGATGATTGCATCCAGCTGCCACTGATTGCAGCAAGAGTATAAATAGGCAGCAGGTGCAACGCATTCTCAGGTTATCCCTGAGGAACAGAGCCGGTGACCCGGCCGCTCAGCAGTGGTACAGCAGCTGTGGTGACGGGATGTGATGTTTCCATTGCCTCCTTCAGGGAACGAGGGATACATACATAACGGAGACGTTCCCTTTCAGTCGGTCATTTTCAAAGTCACGTTGATAACTGACGAATTAGGGAATCCCTACTAAAGAACCATGGATGATGCCCCTTTGAGTGTCCTGTGCGAGCCTTCTAAATCCCTTTGGGTGTAAGCTAGGGCTTGCAGCAGGAAGACCAGTCACTGTTGTATTAGCACTACCCACTCAGTGAGATTGGATAACACTGGGAAAACATACCCGTTCCACTTTGAACATGAATTTTGCGGAAGCCCCATCATTTCTTAAGGAGGTTTCAGAAGCATTTACACATATGGTTAACTGTATAGATACATATGGAAGACTAAGAGGTGGTTGTAGCACTCTTCTAACCCACTTCTGGTAAAGTGAGCACACAACTTGAGAGGGCAAGGCACCCCCTGTGCCTGATAAGCCAGTGTGAGAGCATCACCTATCCAGTGGGCCATCCTCTGCTTGTAGATGGCATTCCCCTTCTGCAGGCCTCCATAACAGACAAAGAGCCGTTCTGAGGTCCTGATGCTTTGTATCCAGTCTACGTACCATCTTAAGGTGTGGACAGGACAGAGCAAAGCTAGGGCTGGGTCTGCATCCTCCAGTGGGGAGCACTTGTAGGTTCACTACCTGATCCCTGAAGGGGGTAGTAGGAACCTTGGGCATATAGCCGGGCCGGGGCCTCAGGGTTACCTGGGAGTCAGCCAGATTTGTCGACCAAAAATGCATGCAGGTCCCCTACCCTCTTGATGGAGGCCAGTGCAACCAGGAACAGAGTTTTCATGGAAAGAACCTTTAGCTTGAGTGACTGCAAAGAATGGGCCTTGCTGTCCCAAGTCAGGTCCCAAGAGGGTATAGAAGCAGGGCGAGGACCTTCTCACCTCCCTAGGGAACCTGATGACCAAGTTATGCTTCCCTACCTAGAAAATAGATCCTTCCTCAGAGGAATCTGCCAGGAAGGAGCTGTCACGTGAAGCATCAGTTCTGGGAACAAGGTCCAGTTGGGCCAGTAGGGTGCAATGAGAAAGACCTGCTCCTCATCCTCCCTGACTTAATAAACAAACTCTAGCTGGTCTAAAATGTAGCATCTAGAGTTCTTACTAAAACCAGGAAGTATGACCATATTAGCCCGGTTCTGTCAACACTGCACTGGCTACCTATTAAACATCGTACAGATTTTTAAAATATTGCTTATTACTTATAAAGCCCTGAATGGTTTAGCACCTCAGTATTTGAACGATCTCTTGTTAGATTTTAGTCCTCCACGTCCGCTGCATTCTCAAATCTCTGGCAATTTGATAATACCTAGAATATCAAAATCAACAGATCTAAACTCTGGAATAACCTACCTAACATTGTTTGGGAGGCAGACACACTCTTGCAGTTTAAATCTAGTTTAAAGACCCATCTCTTTAACCTGGCTTACACATAACACACTAATATGCTTCTAATACCCAAATCCGTTAAATGATTTTTAGGCTGCATTAATTAGGTCAACCGGAACTGGGAACACTTCCCATAACACCCGATGTCCTTGCTACATAGTTAGAAGAATAGCATCTACGCTAATATTAGTCTGTTTCTCTCTTATTCCAAGGTTACCATAGCCATCAGATCCAGTATGTATCCAGATCAGATGGTCACTGCAGTCACCTGGATCCAGTACGTATCCAGACCAGATGGTGGATCAGCACCTAGAAAGGACCTCTACAGGCTTGAAAGACAGTGGAGACCAGGACATCTAGATGAGCCCCAGATACAGATCCCCTGTAGAGACCTTGTCTCAGACGACCACCGGGACAAGACCACAGGAACCAGTTGGGTCCTCTGCACAAAGTGACTTTGCTGCAGCCTGGAACTGAACTGCTGGACTGAACTGACTTGACTTTGCACAGTGTCTGTGTGAGAAGGCTCACTGGGGGAACGCATATTTGCTCAGGCCCTGCGGCCAGCTGTGTGCCAGTGCGTCTGTGCTGAGTGTTCTCTCTGTCAGGGAGTAGAACAGCTGGCAGTGGGACATTTCTAGGGAGGCAAACAGGTCTACCTGAGTGGCTCTGAAATTTCTCCAAATCAGCTGGACAGTCTGCGGATGGAGTCTCCATTATTCTCCATGCTTCTAACTCCAAAGGAGGAGGTGGCAGGCGAGTTGCAGCATGCGACGGGAGCACAGACCACCTTTTTGGCTGATGTACGCAACAGTCGCAGTTGTCTATACAGACCAGTACAAGCTTGCCTCTTATGCACCCTTTGAGGTGTTTAAGGCAAGGCGCACTACTAACAACTCTAAGCAATTGATATGCCACTGCAGTTGGCACCCCACACCTCCGAGATTGCCCACCTCGGGACTCAGCCATGGAGCCAGTGCTAAAGCAGTCTCATATGAAGCAGCTTCCATATGCCCCAAGAGCCTCTGAAATTTTTTCAGTGGGACTGCTTTCCTGCCTTTGAATGAATTCAAACAGTTCAACACCGACAGAGTACGTTCCTCTGTAAGGCATGCTGTCTGTTCAACCAAATTCAACTCCATACCGAGAAAAGAGATCCTCTGCATCAGGGAGAATTTGCTCTTTTCCCAGTTGACACGAACACCCTACTGGCTGAGGTGCCTGAGCACCAGGTCCCTGTGCTTGCACAACTGATCCCGAGACTGTACTACTATTAGCAAGCTGAGGAATGCAAAGACCTTGCTTTCTCAGGGGACAAGTGCCCCCTCCTCAACGTTCATGAAGAAACAGGGAGACAGGGCCTTGTACTGATATACTCGTACTTCAAACGTGAACCGCAGAAATGGTCTGTGGCACAGAAGGATCGAGACATGAAAGTACGTGTCCTCCAGGTGATCACTGCAAACCAGTCTCGGGGATGGATGCACCCGAAGATGCGTTTCTGCGTTATCTTGAATGGTAGCATGTAAAGGGACCAGTTCAAGACACGCAGGTCCAAGATTGGTTGTAACCCACCACTTTCTTGAGTACAACAAAGAAGGGGCTTTAAAACCCTGACTCCATATCGCCAGTCATGCAAGACATGAGCATCGGCTGCCTTTACTGATGTGAAGTGGATGCCCCTGAACTTGGGGGGATGCTGGGTGAACTGAATCGCATAGTTGAGTCTTATGGTCCAAAGGAGCCAGTAAAACACGCTGGGCAGTGCTAGCCAGGTTCCCAGAAACCGTGCAAGCAGGACCAGCGGAACCACCGACATACACAGAGTGGGGCAGCGAGGTGGAATGCAGGGACCTGACTTGGGCAACTCGTGGGTGGTCCAAAGCGGGGTCTGAGTGTGCACTGCAACACTTACCAGGTTCCACGTTTGGGCAGAGGGTGTGTGAGTAGGGCCTTTGATAGTGCTCTCGAACCGCCCACTGCTGCCATCGGACGGGTGGAGGCAGCAGCTGTAGCAGTAAGTGTGTTTATCATAAGGGGGGTGCTACTGCCTGAAGTAGTCCTCCCCTGACTTCTGCCAGGAAGAGAAATAGATAGAGGCAAAGGCACCGCAACTCTGAGATGGCCGTGTTCCCGCAATGAGAACATGACTCATCCACAAGCCCAACCTCAGTGTGCTTAATGCCCAGGAACGTGAGGCAGCGATCATGACCATCATCCAGCGTCAGGTAATGATTGCATCCAGAAACATGAATGTGAATGCTATTTTAGGGAAAAAGGCTCTTTTAGCTTGAAGCACACAGGGGAGATGGCCGCCTGCAACATAAACAGGGGGTAGTGCAGCCTGATGTGGGCAATCCACTCAACACGGGAAAACAACCACCGCAGTAGCGCTGTTCCAACAACACAAAGAAGCTCCCTTAGAGTGAGCTAAACTAAGAGCAGAACGATTGATATCGCTCAGCTACGAAGTGAAAAGCTGAGTATGAGTTGCACCTGCTGCCTATTTATACTCGCACTGCGATCGGTGGCAGCCAGATGCAATTATTGCATGCCAATATGCAGTGGCTTGTTTAGTCTAGACTCGAAGTAGTTTCCAATTTATTGGACATCGATGTGATTTCGAAAGTGACCAACTGAAATGGAACTAAACCAATAACTCTCATTTGAGAACTGAACCAAAAATGATTGAGTAAAACGGTAAATAATTATAAATGCATCATGTAACTGCAAACTGCATTTTTACACAGGAGTTATCCTGCAATTCAGACTGTCCTTCACATCTTTAGAAACATGGTTGTGGACTTGCAGAAAGTTGGGATGTTCAAGATCAGTGTTATAGGAGGCCAGAGCACCTGCCTTTAGTGGATGTTCTCTCCCCACCGTATACATTAAAATGTCCCCCAAAGGCAGTGAGGAGCCAGTGATGCTAAGTGTGGCAAGGGAAGTGTTTTTAGATGGCTCTCTGGACTGAGAACAGGACTGAGACCGTTGTTGTCTGTAATGGTAACTTGGAATGCTTGTGTAGGGAGAGGATGAAGGGGAAGGGACAGATTTAATAAACTCAAAGTGTTTAAAATGGGCCTCTTTGTTCTTTTCAATGTAGATGTTGACGGCCAACACACCGATGACCTCTGCCACAATGAAGGAGAGTACACCTGAGTAGAAGGACCATCCATAGCTGTACAGGTTCTTCTTATCTTCTCCTTTCTTATCACTAGGTTCTCCAGCATTACTGGAGATGTAAACAATGATGCCGATGATATTGCTAAGACCTGATGAAAAGTAACAAATATATATATATATATATATATATATATATATATATATATATATATATATATATATATATATATATATGTTATGTATATATATATATATGTATGTATGTATAAGCCTCTAATTGGATTACTCACATAATCTAGCCATAATCATGTCAAATCATAACTAAATGTTTTCTTAATTCCAAGATCTTGACAGCTCTCATAGAATGCACTTTCATAATGTCTGCTACAGTCATTCAACAATTCTTTTATTGAAAATCTAGCATTGTAAAGTTTAAAATTTAAGTGAATAAATGTCAAACATACGTAATGGTTTTTAAGTTGATTGAGCGCATAATTGAATTAATCGAGTTTAAAAAGTCATGTTATATATATGCATTATTTCAAAGATATTTTTGTAGAAAACATGCAGAAAATTAAATTAGCCAAATTAATCTTAAAATGTACAATATAGTTATGTCTTATTTCTTTACCTCCATGCATATATTGCAATCTGGGTTTTTTATTTATTTTTATTTTTTTTTTTATTAAAAATACATTGATATACTATCATTACTAAATTTGTGATTTGCGACTGAAGACTCCTCCTGAAAGTTAAGGATACTGTTAATGGCAAGGGCTGTACCTGCAGATACAAATAGGATTCCTGCACTCAAGAGAATGTTATTCCTGCTTCTGTAAATCTTTTAAGTTGTTTATTTTAGGATATGTTTAGTGTTAGTTTACTCAAGAGAATGTTATTCCTGCTTCTGTAAATTCTGGCAGAATTTATTAATTCAATACATTCTTCCTTCTTCCTTAACTGTGTGTCTCTTAAATTTATTAAGCCATGAAGACCATCCAATATTATAGAAATTACAGATTTTATTTCTATTTGCAACTTCTAGTCTACATATTAAAATTCAGCCCATGCATTTACCTTCCATACAGCAGATCCTCCAAAGTCCAGAATGCGTGAAATCTCCTTGTGTTTTCTTTGGCTGCTGCAAGGTGTGGGCTTCATCTGTTGCGTTGGTCGTGTTACAGATGTGAGCTCTAGAGTAGAGCCAGAAGTCGGTTCCGATCGCGACAGTCATCAGGCTGATCGCTGCGAACGCGCCCAGGCTCGTCAAAACAATCTGAACGCCACGATCACACCAAGCCATGACAGCGCAGACTGAACTGAACTGAACTGAACTGAGCGCGTCAAGACAACTTCACAGTACATTACACATATCTCTTATGCGTGTCTAAATTCAGCCACGCATGATGAGCACATAAGTCAAACTTTTTTTTTTTTTTTTCGTTACATCTGCTCAAATGAACGCAGGTTTTATCGGGAAAGTATAATTGTGAAAGTAACAATAAATAAATAAAAATAGAATAGTTGATTTTGTGTGTTATATTAACGACACTAAAAGTCATATACACATTTAGCTATACATTAACTACAGTTAAAAAGACAAAATTATTAGCCCCCTATGAAATTTCAGTTCTTTTTCAGATATTTCCAAAGTGATGTTTAACAGATCAAGGGAATTTTAACACAATATTTCTTCTTATATTTTTCATCTGGAGAAAGCCTTATTTTAATTTGTCTGGAATAAAATACTTAAAAAAATTGCTAAGGTTAATATTATTAGCCCTCTTAAGAAATTATCTGTTTGATTGGCTATGGAACAAACCACTGTTGTCCAATGACTTGCCAAACTAACCTGCCTAATTAACCTAATTAATCCTCTAAGCCTTTATATTGCACTGTAAACTGGGGATTGGCATCTTGCAAAACAATGAGTAAAATAATATGTATTGTCATCATGGCAAAGACAAAAAAAAAAAAAATTAGTTTAGACTTGAGAAAAAGAATTGTGTTCCTGTTTGTTTGCTGCCGTGTGTCTTGAGTTTGAACTCCATTATGTTAATTCTTAATCATCAATTTTTTTATCTAGAAATCTATTTTATACACCATCATTTACATTTCTATATGATGTGTTGGTTTTTTATTGAATTTTCTTCTGTGAACAGTATCAAGCAAAAAGCAAATTGTGCAAATTTAGAACCCATCCCAACCCATCCCACCCCTGGTAAAACTCAGGATAAAGAAGAAAAATAATAAATAAATACATAAAGTAAAATAAATAATAATAAAAATAAATTAAGTAATATTAATACATAAAATACAATAAAATAATATTTACAAAGATTTTAGAAAAGATGACACAACATTAAAATATGAATGCCATAAATTAACAGTTTTTTCACATTAGACCCATGTATACGAGAAGTTGAGAGTTCCATCGAGATAATGTCCAACAAATATACCGCCCAGGTTCGTCTGTCCATTGTGTGAGGAGGATTCCAACGGTTGACTAGCAATTTTTTTGCTGCAGTGAGAGCAGCTAACAGTAAACACCTTTGTTGGACGGACAAGGTAAGGTCCCAAAAGTCATTCATGAAAAAATGGCGTGGAGTCAAACAAATCTCAGTACCCAACAAATAAGAAAGGTCCTGTGAGAGAAGAGTCCAAAAAGGAGAGGGAGAGGGGGCACTCCCAAAAAAAATGCAAAAAAATGTGCCTAAAGATCCTTGTGAACAGAGATTGCACTTAGGAGAAGAAGACAGATTCATATGAAAACGTTTCATTGGAGTCAAGTAAACCCTATGCAGCAATTTCCAATGAATCATTTGGTGGTTAGGGTTTTTAGAAGACAGTTTAAACATTCCCCATATCTGATCCGAAAATAAAACATGTACATCCTCATTAATATCCTTAGCCCAAACAGTTGTAATAGATAAAGGTTTGTATGAATGCTCAAGAAGAAAAAGATAGATGACTGAAGCAGAAGAGGGAGATTCCTCAGAAGGAAGGATTAGTTTGCGCAAAGGGTGAATAGGCAGTTGAGAGTTCCAGGGCCCCCCCATATGCCCGTAGGGCTGATCTAATGCGCAAATACATAAAAAAGGAAGTGCCTGGCAGATTATATTGAGTTTTAAGATTCTGGAAGGATTGTAAACCATTATCATCATAGATATCTCCCAGAGTGTTTACTTTATGATGAGTCCATTGTGGACAATGGAATGGAGTATTGCCTGATAAAAGATTATTGTTGTGGAAAATTGGTGAATGCTTATGCCATATTGTAATTAGTTGTAAACGTCTTTCAACATCCCTCCATGTGGATAGGAGATGGGTTACAATGGGGCCAAACCTAGATTTACACTGCCTAAGCGGAACCCCAGAAAAAACAAGATGCTTCAAATTATATGGATAAACAATAGATTCCTCAATTGCTCTCCAAGATACAGAAGCATCAGGGTCAAACCAAACTGATAAAGGGCGGAGGGAAAAAGCTTGAGCATACAGTCTAAAATTAGGGAAAGAAAGACCTCCATATAATCTACTTCGTTGTAAGGTAGTCAGTTTAATACGAGGACGTTTCCCATCCCATATATAGCGTGAAACACATGCATCAAGTTTATTCCAGTAGCCAACTGGTGGAGCGAGAGGAATCATGGAAGAAAAGAAATTGATACGTGGGGAGAACATTCATTTTAATTACCGATATACGAGCCTGAAGAGAAGTAGGAAGATGAGACCAATTTTCCAAATCTGAGGATATTTTGGCTAAAATACTATTATAGTTTTTTGAAAGAATTTCTTGTAGGGAAGGAAAAACATCTATCCCCAAGTACTTAAAGTTTTGAACCAATGGAATAGATACCGAAAGGGAAGTGGGATCAAATTTAGAATTGAGGGGAAGTAGACATGACTTACTCCAATTAATTTTAAACCCAGAGAGAGATCCAAAATGGTCAAATAAATTCAATACATGAGGAATAGAATGTGACGGCTTCTCCAAAAACAATAAGATATCATCAGCAAATAGAGAAATATGATGATGAGTATTCCTTATAATTATGGGAGAAATAGTTTGAGATCGTCGGACCGCTTGAGCTAAGGGTTCCAAGGATAAAGCAAATAACAGAGGATAAAGCGGGCAACCCTGACGAGTACCTCGATGTATAAAGAATGGGTTAGAGCAAACAGAACCTGTGAGTACAGAGGCTGCTGGATTGACGTACAGAACTTTTATCATGTTTATGAAACTCGATCCTAGACCCAGATGCTGTAGAACCGCCCATAAATAGTTCCATTCTAGCTGGTCGAAAGCTTTCATTGCATCTAGAGATAATACTGCACAAGGGGAGGACGAACTGTTTGTTGAATTAATAATATGATATAACCTGCGTAAATTATCCGAAGCTGAGCGAGATTTAATGAACCCTGTTTGGTCATGATGAACTAGCCTGTTCATAAATTTCTCTAGACGACGAGATAGTACCTTAGCATATAATTTAACATCAGTCCCTATCAAAGAGAGTGGCCGGTAACTAGAACAAGAGGTCGGATCTTTATCTTTTTTTAACAAGAGAGAAATAACAGCTATATTAATAGATGAGTGAAATGAGCCTTGAGTAACTGAAAAATTTTATCATATCTAGCATGAGAGGGCCTAAATCCGACCAAAACGTAGAATACAATTCGACTGGAATACCATCTAAACCTGGGGATTTCCCCTTGTTCATAGATCGGATTGCTGACTCCAGCTCCTGAAGAGTAATCGGTTCAGCCAGGTAATCCGAATCCGAATCTGACAGCCTAGGTAAATCAAGATTGGACAAAAAAGATGCAAAAGAGTCAGGGTCACCAACAGCAGAAGAAGTATAGAGGTTAGAGTAAAAAGAATGAAAAGAAATTTAATGTCTTTTGGGTCTGTCATAATGAGCCCGGATTGGGATTTCACTGCTGAAATATTAGCAAACTTTTCACTGTTCCGTATTCTCAGAGCTAAAAGGTGGCTTGGTCTACTTCCTTGAAAATAATAATTCTGCCTGCATCTTTGAATAAGGAATTCTGCCCTGGATCTCAGTAATGAATTAAGTTCAGACCTAACCGCCATAATTTTGCTGAGTGTACTGTCTGAGAAACAACGCTGATTTTCTCTAGTCAGATTCTGGGGCTGTGATTCCAGTTCAGCTATCTTTTTATGTCGTTTTTTTCTGAAGGAAAGAGGCATATGAAATTGAGTTATTCCTTATAAATCCTTTAACTGCATTCCAAAGTGTTCGCGGATCATCCACTGAGCCTTGGTTAATTTCGATAAACTCAGCAAATTTATTTCTGAACTGACTGCAAAAGTTTTCATCCTGTAACAATTTAGGGTTAAATCGCCATCTAGTTGCACGAGATGGCCGAGGGATCAAAGATAATCTGCACAAATTTCCATCATGATCCGACAAAGATAAGGAACAGATATCGGCATCACGAACAGCTGAAGATAAAGAAGTAGAAATGAAAATATAGTCAATTCGCGAATAGGATTTATGAGTGGCAGAAAAGAAAGTGAAAGATTTGGCAGAAGGATTTAGTAAACGACAACTATCCACCAATGAAGCTGAGGTTACACATAGCCGAAGTTTGTCAGAACAGAAGGCTTGAGAGTGTGATTCCTTTGGCCCAGATCTATCTAGGGCGTGCGATATTACAGAATTCATGTCTGCACCCAATACAATTTCAAAATCTGAAAATTTTAAAAGATAGGTAGACAAAACAGAGAGAAAAAAGTAGGATCAGGAGTACAAGGGGCATAAACTGAAATAAATACAATATTCCTATTCTCCACTATTGTTTTTATATGTGTTATTCTACCGTCTGCATCACAACCTTTATCTAAAATAGTAATATTTAAAGTCCTCCGCACCAATATTAGAACACCCTTGGTTTTAGTATCCGAAGATGAATGAGATGCCACTTCATAAAACTTATTATTACACCTGTGTACATCCTCCTCTTTCAGATGAGATTCTTGAACTAGCACTATATCAATCTTTCTTCTTCGCAAAAAATCCAGAAAACCTATACGTTTGTGTGGGCCATTTAGGCCATTAATATTACAACTTAGAATATTAAGGTCAGTCATAGGTATCAAAACAGAATTACTGCATAATAAGACCAAATACAAATTTGAAAACAAAGCCAGTTGAGTCTACCATCAAACCACCCCCCACCCCCAACCTTCCCTTCAGTTTTCAAAAAAACATAAACATATTTCAATGAACTATGGCAGATCAAACCAAGAACAAACCTTGACCTGCCAGCACCCCTTATTATGATCCGTGGCGTCAGCAAAAACCTGCACATTACTGAAGCGCCAACCTTGGCCCCAAAGTCACATATTGACTAGATAGTATCTCTGTTGAAAAAAAAAAAAAAAAAAAAAAAAAAAAAAAATAAAGAAAAAAGTTAAATACATACCATAAGAGAGAAGGAATACAACTAAAACATAAATATTATACCACCATAATCAGTAAGTGATACTGTATGCTCAATGAGACCTTCCAGTAACTGTAACTTCAGAAGTAAACATTACAGTGAACAGTGAAAGATACAGTCGCCTAACCATTTAGAGCATCTCCTCTCCGATTAGATAACAAATGTCCAGCTGGAGCTCACTGAGAGTTGGTGGATGAATGGGATCTGAGAAAAACTGTCGCTTCTTCTGGGGAGTATAACATTTTAGGTTCACCTTGATTGAGAATAACCTTCAGCGTTGCAGGATAGAGAAGAAAATTCTGGATGCCTGCCTCTCTCATTTCCTTCCTAATTGGCGCGAATGCACTTCTTCTTTTTGCGGTAACCGGAGAAAAGTCTGGAAAGAAAGACAGCGTTGCTCCGTCGGATGTTTTCACCGGGGCGTGAAGTCTGGCGGCCCGCAAAATGAGCTCCTTGTCCGTGTACCGCAACAGTTTAAAGATGAACACCCGTGGTTTAGCGCGATCTGAGGAGAGCCTTGTGTACACGCGATGCGCTCGTTCCACTTCAATCTCTTTGCCCGCCAGAGACGGAAGCAACGTCGATAGCGATCTTTTTACAAAGCCCATAGGGTCGTCCTTTTCGGACCCTTCAGGCAATCCAACCAGACGCAGATTACTGCGTCTATTGCGATCCTGTAAGTCCACGACCTGTTTCTCGAGCGCGGCTACTCGCCTATCGTGATCTGCGACAACTTTCTTTTGTTCTCTCATCTCCCCTGTAAGAAGATCCAGTTTGGAGCATAGCGATTGAACAACTGACATGTGAGAAGTGAATTCGTTCCGCATCGCTGTCAACTCAGTTCTTAGAATGTCCTCAAAGTGCGCAACAGTATTCGCCATCTTATCCACCATATCATCCGTGGTCGGTGGCTTGGATTTCTTCTTAATCGGAGAGGCCGACGGAGACATCTCCTGCTGTTTCCGATTGTAAGCCATCAGGAATTGTATTATAAATGAAGTTAACTTAAAATAAAACGAAAAAATCGGCAAAAAGGGGCCAAACGTACGGAGCTCTACTCAAGTGCGACTAGGTTCATGAGCACGTCACGACTCGTTCCTACACCATCATTTACATTTCTATAATGTGTGAATATATCCTCTATCGTATTCTACAACAAAAACAATCAGAGCGCCTTATCACTAGTTTTATTTAGATTTCCCGAGTCTGCTATTAGCTTATAGCCCGTTAGCATCACCAGTGGGGTTGCCGCTAATCCCGCGTGCATTGCTAATACTCTATTCACACACATTACCATTGCTTTACTCACTGTTACTTGCTTTAATGGCGGATGTACGTATACCCTTGAGTGCAGGTTAAGACACGTTTGAGCTGCATTTGGTGGAGGCCGTGGAGAAGCAGATTCGGGGGATAGAGAAGAGGTAGGCCACGCTGGAAACCTCCCGGGCTGACACTCACAAGTCCGGGGTAAGTATACAGCACGCTGCTAACAATCCCACCACCTCTACTCCGTGTGTTTCTCTGCACAGGCCCGGTGCACCCAGGACGCGATCTTCCCAGATGTCCTTCACTCCGGCGCCGGGACACCATGGACCCTGGGTACACCCGTAGCAGAGGATGCGAGCCAGGTCCCCTCCGCCGCCTCCAGTCTTCAAGATCTCCAACCAGAACTGATTCGCTACCCTTTCGCGAGACGGAACGCAACACTGTGATTGTTGGAGACTCCATCGTCTGACACGTCCATGCTACGTTAGCCAAAGGTAAAGTGCACACTCACTGTTTCCCTGGTCCTCGTGTTCTCGATGTTTCTGTGCAGATACCCGCAATCCTGAAGGCCAACGAGAGCCCCGGAGCAGTCATGCTTCACGCCGGGGTTAACGACACCACACTGCAGCAGACAGAAACACTGAAGAGGGACTTCAGGAGCCTGATCGAGACTGTTAACTGCAGTCAAAACTCCTTCCAGAATTGAGAAGAAAATTGAGGGCCTCTATCAGACACAATATCAGTTGGTAAACCATGTAGCTTAAAAACATGATCAACCATGATCTGGGTGGTCTCCTTGGCAGAGGGGAGTTTAGCGAGTGGAATAAAATGGGCCGACTTAGAAAAACGATCTACCACGGTCAGAATAACGGTGTTACCCTCCGAGAGAGGAAGTCCGGTGATAAAGTCAAGAGCTAAGTGAGACCACGGTCGTGTAGGAACCGGTAACGGACGAAGTAGACCGGGCGGAGGGGAATTGCCAGCCTTGGTTTGCGCGCACGTATCGCAGGAGGCAATAAACCATCGCACATCTCGTTCCAAAGAAGACCACCAAAAGCGCTGACTGATAAATGCGAGGGTGCCCCGAACGCCGGGATGGGCAGTCAATTTAGAGGTGTGCCCCCATTGAAGGACAGCTCGACGCGCGGATACAGGAACAAAAAGGAGCCCCTTAGGACAGTTGCTCGGGACTATGACTCGAGAAAGAGAACGCTTAACCAGCTTCTCTATTCCCCAGACGGTCGTGCCAACAACATGACCTGGGGGAATAATCTCCCCGGGCTCAGAAGATGAAGAGGAGTCAAAAAGATGAGATAGCGCGTCAGGCTTGACGTTCTTGGTACCCGGGCGATACGAGATGGAAAAATCGAAACAGGTAAAGAATAGAGCCCAGCGGGCTTGACGAGCGTTTAGTCTCTTGGCCTTGCGGATATATTCTAGGTTTCGGTGATCTGTCCAGACAAGAAAAGGAACGGGAGCTCCCTCTAGCCACTGTCGCCATTCGCCTAACGCTAGATGGATGGCGAGCAGTTCGCGGTTGCCCACGTCGTAATTGCGCTCAGCAGGAGAAAGACGGTGAGAGAAAAAAGCGCAGGGGTGTATCTTTCCGTCAGCAGCGGACCGCTGGGAAAGCACAGCCCCGACCCCCACTTCAGAGACATCGACCTCGACTATAAATTGTTTAGCGAAGTCAGGAGTAAGAAGGATAGGCACGGTAGTAAAAAGAGACTTTAGAACATCAAACGCAGTCTGCGCAGATTCTGACCACCTAAACTGGGACTTGAGTGAGGTCAGAGCTGTAAGAGGAGCGGCTACTTGACTGAAATTTCGTATAAAACGGCGATAAAAATTTGCAAACCCGAGAAAACGTTGTAGCGCGAGGCGAGAATCGGGCACGGGCCAATCAGTGATCCCATACTGATCCCCTCTGCCGAGATGACTGAACCTAGAAACGTAACTGAGGGGGCATGGAAAGAACATTTCTCGGCCTTTACATAAAGTCGGTTCTCCAGTAGACACTGGAGGACACGACGAACATGTTGGACGTGCACCTGGAGTGATGGCGAAAAGATCAAAATGTCGTCGAGGCAGACGAACACAAAGACGTTGAGCATGTTCCGTAGGACGTCATTGACTAAGGTTTGAAAGACCGCGGGGGCGTTTACCAATCCGAAAGGAAGAACCCAGTATTCAAAGTGCCCTAGGGGCGTGTTAAATGTGGTCTTCCATTCATCCCCCTCTTTTATGCGCACTAGGTGATAGGCATTGCGTAAATCGAGTTTTGTGAAAATCTTAGCTCCCTGCAAGACTTCGAAGGCAGATGACATCAGTGGTAATGGATAACGATTCTTGACAGTGATATCATTTAAACCCCGATAGTCTATGCAGGGACGCAGGGAGCCGTCTTTCTTTTTAACAAAGAAAAAACCGGCTCCCGCTGGGGACGAGGAAGGAACGATGGTACCGGCGTTGAGCGAGTCAGAAAGGTATTTCTCGAGCGCCTCTCGTTCGGGAGCGGATAACGAGTATAGTCTTCCCCGGGGGGGCGTTGTACCTGGGAGAAGATCTATACTGCAGTCATACGGGCGATGAGGGGGGAGAGAAGTGGCCCGGGAACGGCTGAAGACCTCCCGCAAATCGTGATACTCCTCCGGAACTCCAGACAAATCACCTGGCACCTGGTTACGGACGAGACAGGGGGCACAGCAGAAGACAGACAATCAACATGACAAGACAATTTCCAAGATAAAATGTAGCCCTCCGCCCAGTTAATCTGGGGGTTGTGGAGAACTAACCACGGGTGGCCTAAAACCACTGGAGTAAAAGGGGAATGAAAAAAATAAAAAAAGAAATAGTCTCTCTATGATTTCCTGAAACAGTGAGAGTCAAGGGAGAAGTCCTTTTCTGTACCCTAGAAAGGGAACTGCCATCCAGGGCGAACAGGGGGGTGGAGTCTTGTAAATTTAAGAGGGGAATACCTTGTTCCAAAGCCCAAGTCTCGTCAACGAAGTTCCCCTCCTTCCCCGAATCAAGCAATGCAGAGCAGGAAACTGACGATCCCGGCCAGTGGAGGTGTACGGGAAGGGAAGTGCAGGACTTAGATGGAGAGACCCATGATGTAGCGCTCGCCAGCAACCCTCCGCCTACTGACGAGCGCTTGTTTTTACTGGGCACCTAGAGACAAAATGATCAGCGGCAGCACAGTACATGCAAAGGCGATTCATAATCCTGCGTTGGCGTTCCCTTGTGGATATACGAAGCCCCCCTAGCTGCATTGACTCGGGATCAGCACCAGATGGCAGTGGTGGCTGGGTCTCTGTGGAAGCGGGAAGTAACGAAGCCTCCATTCAGCGAGCCCTTCATCGCATGTCAAAGCGTCTTTCGATGCGGAGAGCCAGCTCGACAAGGGAATCGAAACTGTTAGGAACCTCTCGGACAAAGACCTCATCCTTAATCTCAGAGTTCAGGCCCTCGAGAAAGCGGGCGATGAGTGCCGGACCGTTCCATCCACTCGTTGTGGCCAGGGTTCGGAACCTCAATTGAAAAATCAGTGACTGACCTCTTCCCCTGGCGCAGGGTGGATAGGAGGCGGGATGCTTCGTCACCGTGTGCAGACCGGTCAAAGACTCGGATCATCTCCTCCTTAAAAAGAGAAAACTTGAAGATGCAGTCTACCTCTGCCTCCCAGTTTGCTGCCGCCCACTCTCGAGCTCGTCCATTGAGAAGAGAAATCACATAAGCCACCTTAGATCGATCCTTGGCATAAGTGAACGGCTGGAGGGAAAATACAACCTCGCATTGGGTAAGGAAGGCTCGGCACTGTAAAGGCTCGCCAGAGTAGCACGGTGGGTTGTTTATACGTGGCTCAGAAGAGTCGCGCTGTCCAGCTGAAGCAGTGGTTTCATGACGGTAGCAATGGAACTGCTGGGTTAGATCCGAGAGCTGGGCGGTCAGGGAGTCAACGGCACGTCTCGCGGTGGATAAATCCTCCTCATGTTTACCCAGCAGAGCGCCCTGGAGCTCAATAGCATTGAGAAGGGGGTTACCACTCGCCTGGTCAATCCTTTGGTCAGATTATTCTGTTGGAAGACCAGGGTGGGATGCAGTTAACAGTCTTTAATGAATAAAGTAAATCGTCTTCACTGAGTAATTAGAACACAAAATCACAGGCATTAATCAGAGCCAGAACAGAAACTTCCAGACGACTGGATCAAAGAAAATCTGCATAAACTTCCACGAGGACAGAGGCAGGGACCCCGAGATGCATTCAGCCAGTCAGAAATAGTGAAGACAGAGGGCAGGGTGAACAGCCAAGGGCAAGCGCTGAACAGGTACTCTGCAAACAGGCACAGCTGGATAATACACAGTCCAATAGCAGTATAACTCACAGCAGAAATTATGATTTCACTTTCCACAGACAAGACAGGACAGGACGAGAGAACAGACGTATCTCACGAGAGGTCACTGAATAATCCGACAACAAGACAGGGCTAGGAAGAGGGAATAAGAAGCAGAGACAATCAAGAGGAAAAAGGGGACAGGTGAGAAGGGAACGAAAGGGGAACCAGCTGAAAGAGATAATGAGCGGAGGAGTGGATGTGTGCGTGATTGTGTGAGTGAGTGTGCGAGTAGTGTGTGACCACAAGAGGGAGACAGAGAAAGAGGAGAAGAAACCAGGATCATGACAGAGACGGTGCGCAGCACAACGCCCGTGGTGATGATCATCGTGTCAGGACCGCTCCCCAGGTATCGACGAGGATACGAAAGGTTCAGTAGACTTTTTGCTTTAAATTAATGGTTATCGTTGTGATGTAAAGAACAGAAACTGCTCTTTGTTAATAATTGGAATATTTTCTGGGCTCGTCCTAGGCTTTTTCGTGCTGATGGCCTGCACCCCAGCAGAGTCGGAGCAGAACTCCTGTTGGACAACATCTCCAGGACTCTATGCTCCATATGACTAGTAAGCCAATTCTCAAATAACTGCTATGATGGCTTTTGTTCTTCCCCCCATAAATGATAGAAGTACTTGCGCTGTCCAATCTATTAGGACTGTGTCTGTTCCCCAAATAGTGAATAGTGAGGTCAATATATAAATTTAAATAATAAATAATGTAGGATCTGCAAAAAATCTTATCGTGATTAAACCAGAAAAATTTTAAATAAATGAACAAAAACAATTTCTAAAGTTTGGGCTCATAAACATTAGATCACTCACACCCAAAGCAGTTATTGTAAATGAAATTATCACAGATAATAGTTCTGATGTACTCTGCTTGACTGAAACCTGTCTAAAACCAAATGATTATATTGGTCTAAATGAGTCTACTGCACCAAACTACTGTTATAAGCATGAGCCCCGTCAGACTGGTCGTGAGGGAGGTGTTGCACAATATATAGTGATATTCTCAATGTTACCCAGAAAACAGGATACAGATTTAAATCATTTGAAATACTTTTGCTTAATGTAACACTGTCAGATATTCAAAAGAAATCTATCATATCTCTTGCTCTGGTTACTGTGTATAAACCACCAGGGCCGTATACAGAATTCCTAAAAGAATTTGCAGATTTCCTCTCAGACCTATTGGTTACCGTTGGTAAAGCGCTAATTGTCAGAGATTTTAACTTTCATGTTGATAATACAAATGATGCATTAGGACTTGCGTTTACTGACCTAATAAAATGTTTTGGAGTCAAGCAAAATGTCACCGGGCCCACTCATAGTTTTAATCATACGCTAGATTTAATTATATCGCATGGAATCGATCTTACTGATATAGATATCATACCTCAAAGTGATGATGTTACTGACCATTTCCTTGTATTGTGCATTCTGTGTATTACTGATATTAACAATATGGCTCCACGTTATCGTCCGGGCAGAACTATTGTTTCAGCCACCAAAGACAGAATCGCAAATAACCTGCCTGATTTATCTAAACTGCACTGTGTACCCATAAATACACATGAACTAGACAAAATGACTGGCAACATGGGCACTATCTTCTCTAATACATTAGAAGCTGTTGCCCCCATCAAATTGAAAAAGGTTAGAGAAAAACGTACTGTGCCATGGTATAACAGTAATACCCATTCTCTCAGGAAAGAAACTTGTAGTCTTGCGCACAAATGGAGAAAAACTAACTTGGAAGTTTTTAGAATTGCGTGAAAAAAACAGTATGTAAAAACTGCCAGGGCCGAGCATATACACAAACTCATAGAAAATAACCAAAACAATCCAAGGTTTTTATTTTGCACAGTGGCTAGGTTAACAAATAACCAGACACCACCCAATCTAAATATTCCCTCACAGTTAAATAGTAATGACTTTATGAATTTCTTCACTGATAAAATAGATAACATCAGAAATACAATAACAGATGTAGATTCTACAACGTCTAATTCTTCAGTTTCATCCATCGCACCCAAAGATAAACTGCAGTGCTTTACAACTATAGGACAGGAAGAGATAAATGAACTTATCACTGTATCTAAACCAACAAAATGTTTATTAGGTCCTGTACCCACTAAATTACTGAAAGAGTTGTTACCTGTAGCAGAAGAACTGCTTCATAATATTATAAACTCGTTGTTATCTTTAGGTCACGTCCCAAAACCTTTCAAGCTGGCGGTTATTAAAGGGTTACTCCATCCCAAAATGAAAATTTTGTCATTAATCACTTACCCCCATGTCGTTCCAAACGCGTAAAAGCTTCGTTCGTCTTCAGAACACAATTTAAGATAATTTGGATGGAAACAGGAAGGCTTGAAACTGTCCCATAGACTGCCAAATAAATAACAGTGTCAAGGTCAAGGAAAGTATGAAAAGCATCATCAGAATAGTCCATCTGCCATCAGTGATTCATCCGTAACGTTATGAAGCGACAAGAATACTTTTTGTACACAAAGAACACAAAAATAATGACTTTATTCAACAATTCCTCTCCTCTGCGCAGTGAGGCTGACACAGAAGAGCGTATGCCATTTGCGTACTGCTCAGAATTGCCAAAATGGCGCTACGCTGATTTGGAGAGACATAGAAGAGAGGAATTGTTGAATAAAGTCGTTATTTTTGTTTTCTTCATGTACAAAAAGTATTCTCATCGCTTCACAAAATTACAGTTGAATCACTGATGGCAGATGGACTATTCTGACGATGCTTTTCATACTTTCCTGGACCTTGACACTGTTATAATTTGGCAGTCTATGGGTCAGTCTCAAGCCTCCCTGTTTTCATCCAAAATATCTTAAATTGTGTTCCGAAGATGAACAAAGCTTTTATGGGTTTGGAACGACATGGGGGTAAGTGAATAATGACAAAATTTTCATTTTGGGATGGAGTATCGCTTTAAGGATGTTATTATGTTTTATGGGTTTGGTACTAGTTGGGTGTAAAATTACAAATTACATTTCAAATCTTCCATTTATGTCTTAAATTTTAGAAAAAGTTGTTTCTGCTCAACTGTGTTCCTTTCTGCAAAAAAAAAAATTAAAAATAAAAAGATCTCTATGAAGAATGTTAGTCGGGTTTCAGGCCCCACCACAGCACAGAAACTGCACTTGTTAAAATTACAAATGACGTGCTTCTTGCGTCAGACCAAGGCTGGATGTCATTGCTAGTTTTACTTGATCTTAGTGCTGTGTTCGACACCATAGATCATGACCATAGACTCACGACATACTCATAGATCGATTACAAAACTATACAGGAATTCAAAGGCAGGCTTTAAGATGGTTTAGATCCTACCTGTCTGATCACTACCACTTTGTTTATTTAAATGGGGAGTCGTGTCATTTATCACCAGTAAAATATGGAGTGCCACAAGGATCTGTCCTAGGTCCTCTGCTATTTTCAATATACACGTTGCCCCTTGGTAATATTATTAGAAAATACGGGATAAGTTTCCACTGTTATGCTGATGATACTCAACTTTATATCTCAACGAGACCAGATGAAATTTCTAAATTATCTAAGCTAACAGAGTGTGTTAAAAATGTAAAAAATTGGATGATCAATAATTTTCTCCTATTAAATTTGGATAAGACAGAGATATTACTTATTGGACCAAAAAACAGTACACAGAATCTCGTAGATTACAATTTGCAACAAGATGGATGTACTGTTACTTCCTCTACAGTCAAAAATCTGGGTGTTATAATAGACATCAACTTATCTTTTGAAAATCATATTTCCCATGTTACAAAAACACCATTCTTCCATCTTATAAGCATTGCCAAGCTATGAAACATGTTACCTGTTTCTGATGCAGAAAAGCTTGTTCATGCATTCATGACCTCTAGACTGGACTATTGTAATGCACTGCTAGGTGGTTGTCCTGCATCTTCAATAAACAAGCTACAGGTAGTCCAAAATGCAGCAGCTAGAGTCCTTACCAGGTCACGAAAGTGTGATCATATTAACCCAATTCTACAGTCTCTGCACGGCTAACTATTAAGTTCTGTATCAGTTACAAAATATTATTACTTATAAGACCCTTAATGGTTTAGCTCCTGCATACCTAACTAGTCTTTTACCACGCTACAATCCATCATGCTCCCTAAGGTCACAAAACGCTGGACTTTTGATAGTACCTAGGATAGCAAAGTCCACTAAAGGAGGTAGAGCTTTTTCGCATTTGGCACCCAAACTCTGGAATAGCCTCCCTGATAATGTTCGGGGTTCAGACACACCTTCTCTGTTTAAATCTAGATTAAAAACACATCTCTTTGGCCAAGCAGTCAAAATAATGCATCTCAAAATTTTGGACTGCAGTTATATCTGATCAAATGCACATTGTTATTCTTTAGCTTGGGTTAAACTAATTAATTTTACTTGGTTGGAACAGCAGCTACGCTAATTATTTCTCTATATGTTTCTCTGATTTGCTTTACATAAACTCCAGTCTGGATCCAGAACACCTTAGAAGAGATGATGCCAACCCCTCAGAGGACCTCAGATGATGCTAACCTTGAAACAACATACAGAACTACCAAATTTTGCTATAAGTTTGATTGCATTGTATAATAATTGTTGTTAATAATGTTCATCGTCTGATTGTCTTTAATAGATTTTTCCATACATTTCTGCCATATGCACATAAACTGACAGTAACCACTGATAAGATACTACTAAATATTGTAGAAACTTAATTTTCTGTAAAGTTGCTTTTCAACTATTTGTATCATAAAAAGCACTATACAAATATACTTGAACTGAATTATCAATGCTCACATAGGAGGAGAAGCATATACACATTTATCAAAGCGTTTTCGTGTCAAGAACAGCCACGAGAAGTATTATCAAGAAGTTTGAAGAGACCCACACAGTGGAGAACAGAGGGGTGAAGTGAAATATATCAAAAACTTCATAAAGAAAACTAGTGAGAGAGTTTTCCAAAAACCCAAGAACTGCCAAGACAATAGTGAATGATTTAGCCAAGTCTGGAATTGATATCTCAATGAAGATGGTAGGTAGAGGCCTACATAGGAATGGACTGTGAAGTTGCAGACCAAGAAAAAAATCACTTCTGAAGATGAGACACCTCCAATCTAGACTGAAGTTTGAAGGACAACCTGGAGAAAAAACTATGCATACTAGAAAGTGTCCTTTGGTCCTCAATTATTAAGAGACATAGAGTTTTTTTGTTGTTGTTGTTTTTTTATATGTAACAATTGTAAACTTAAACTTCCAATTTAAACGATGCAGATGTATTTGTACCATACAAATACATCTGCATTGCTTAAATTGGAAGGTTAGGTTGAACACCTACCTCTACAGAGCTTATGGTTCAATTAATAATACACATTAATAAATTAAACTACATTTCATGAAACTACATGATTAACATGGTCACATGGTCAGGCTAGATGTGCAGAACCGAAAAGTGGGTCTCCACCAATGACCCATCTCAAGATGCACGTGAACTGAAAATGTACAATGCATTCAGTGGTTACAACGGCGTATGTATATATATAATTTATTTTTTCTATTGGAAAGACTTAGGTTGTGGAACCAAATAAACTTACATCCAGCACTGTCTACTGGAAGCTTAAGAATTCTTTAATTCAAAAGGTACATCAAGAAAGTAATGTTTGTAACAATAATAAACATTTTAATAATCCTAAACAAACTGTACACCTTGCCTGAATTTTCTCAGAATGGTAAATTAACAAACCAAGAATTATTTTTAAAAAGTTTAATGTGGATGCTGGAGCAACATCAGAATAGTATTATGCATTTTTTTTTTCAATAATGTTTAAATGTAATACAAGGCATTTACTTAATACAATAGAGAGGGAGGATGAGGGATGGGAGGCTTCATATGGAGTTTAGAGTGATTTATTTATTTTTTATTTTATTAAACTACAGCCAGAGGTCACAAACACAAAACATAAGGGAAACCCTTAAGTGCAGTGTAAAACTTCTTATGGAAACAGACAACATTGTTCTCAGTCTGAGTGCAGGCCACATTGTTGTTAATAACAGAATTTAAACAGAAGCAAAAGTTTATTAAACATTTGTTTAATCAAATGTTACATGGTGAAGAAAAGAAAAAAAAAAAGGTGTACCAAAGACTCCCTGACAAGCTCTACTGGAGGTTGTGGATCATCTCTTCCTTGGCAATGAGATGAGTAGTTTTGTTGACAAGAGACATGAGAGAGTTCAGTTTTTGAGACCAGTCATTCAGAAGATCGTTAGGGTCCTTAGGCCGCTGGAAATTAATGATACCAGCGAGGCGGTCCACTTTCGCATAGATGGTCTTATTGACCACCAGGTTAGATAGGAACTCTTCTGATTCCTACAAAAAGAATAAATATTTAAGTTGTCAACATTTGTTGAAATGTTTTAAATTTTGATTAGCTATTATTAAGAAAGAGAGATTGGGAAAACATTAAAGCCTTGATCAATAGCCTAGAAAGAAAGGACCCGATATACTTCAAACGAAATCGAAGAACGAACTGATATAACGTCATTTCAAACAAAATCAGGCCGAAACAAAGTTTGTTTTGAGTTTGTTTCGGCAGTTCAAAACAGCTGACCAGAGCAAACTTTCTGGGGGAGTTTGTTTTGGCTCCTAAACACCTTTGAGCTTCCATTGGTACGTGGCAATTATGCAATCGGTGGGTGTGTTCTGGAACTCCACCTTCTTTGATATGCAATTTTTTTTTCCCGGGTCATTTCTCATTTAACGGAAGGCAGGCAGTAAGAGAACAACGTCACTTGCAACATAAATACACTTGTGTCTAATAGCTGAGAGACTTTAAAGATTCAGAAAAAGCATTTAATTCCTAGAAAAAAAATTGCAACAAAGCTTGGTATCGACGACGCCAAGTTATGCAAAAAGAAACTTAGAGAAACATCAGATGCAAGTTTTCCAAAGCCACGAAAAGAATGAAAGGAAAGAATAAAGATAAAAGGTAGCAAGCAACAAATACATGTGTTTCAAATACTGCTGCTGCTGTTCTTTCAATAAGCAAATTTAAAAGGTATACAATTAATTAAATGCCACAGGAACACACAATAATAAACCTTTGTTTTTATCAAATCATGACATCACATAAAATATAAAAAGGTGTAATAATTTATCCAGTTTATTAAAATAAATGAGCACTATTAAAATAAAGTAACAAACTGACTCCAATATTTTTTTCCGCATCATGTTAAAGTTTTCAGACTATGAACCTTTCACATTGATTAAGGAAATGGAAAGGTTCTTTTGTATTGCAAACTTGACTCTGAACTGCTGCTTACCATTATTCTTTTGTCTATAATCTGACCATCGGTACCCGTCTCACACCTAGATACACCATCATTGAATTTTTATTGTGTTTAGCATTAATTTACACCCCGCCTCTAGCAGCACAGGGGTGTTGGAAAGTTCGGAAACAGTATACCGTCGCTCAGCCTTTTCTAACTTCTTTTTGCCCCCAAACGAAGAACGAAAATGAACTTTGTTTGAACTTAACATCAAGTAAGTTTTATTTTAGTACAGAACTCACATCAATAGAGAGGTCGAGCAGGGCTGCCATTCTCCCCATCGTGATGCTTGTGTAATACTTCGCCATTATTCTGATGTTCTGGTAATGGAGAGACAGACAGTTATCAGTGGAATGAAACTGGCAACACAAATCATAGCTCAAATCACAACTACATTAGTACATTTCTAGTTCTATTTCCCTTTTTTGCCAAAAATGTATAACATTTAAATTAAGATGTTAAAGTAATAATATTATTCTAAAAACTAGTATTTTGCAAACTATGCAACCTTTTAATGCATTTTATAGCATTTTACATTTTTGAATTACTACAATAAGAATTAATGAGAATTTACATTTGGTGTCAGTTTATTCTTTTAAAAGTGTGACAGGCTAAAAACAGATATAAACAATTAGGCTTCCCATTTCAGCAAAAGTAAGACCAACTCACATGTTCTACAACTCTGTTTTTCAGATCTTTCCATCTCTTTTCTCCCTCTTCTGAGTAGGTGAAGACATCAGTGTCCGGAGTTCCCATGGAACCCTCCCTCAGTTCCTTTCCATAATCCTCCACTACAGATGACCAGCGCATCAGCTCCATGGTGGTGAATTGTTTCAGGAGATCCCTGCAAGGGAGAGATGAGAAAGGTAAACTCTTCTACCCAACATCCCTGAACTCTTGCAGGAACTCCCAGTACGTTTTGGATCTTTTACCTGTATTTGGGTATTTCCTCCAGTTTCTTGTCAGTGTTGATTCGATGAACTAAATCAGACTGTTCATTGTCATAGGGTGCCAAAATCACATAGAGCACTACACTCTTCAGAGCCTGAAAGATACATGGGACATTTTCAGTTTTAAATAAAACTAGATTGCAAATGAAGCGACAATGCTTTTGGTATTACTAAAGTAAACAGCAAAGCTGAAAAGAATAAGCAGGACAATAATTATAATGCCAATATAAAAGTACCTGCTGCCATTTGGAGGTGTCTTCCAGAATACAGGGAGTATCATATATGGCTCTGTAATGTTTACATATGGACAGATAGGACCCCTCATGCTGATCAACTTGAATCATCAGATTATAATACTTCAGTTTCAAATCCTAAACATTAAAGAAAATCAAACGGTTATAAAAATGGAATAACTGAACACACCACCCACAAAG
This sequence comes from Cyprinus carpio, assembly GCF_018340385.1. Taxonomy (NCBI): domain Eukaryota; kingdom Metazoa; phylum Chordata; class Actinopteri; order Cypriniformes; family Cyprinidae; genus Cyprinus; species Cyprinus carpio. Next base: position 12,838,479 of record NC_056602.1, read on the forward strand.
ATTATAAACTGACTGACAAGAAATCAGACAAAATAACAGACTACAACAGAAGAGAACGACAACCTCAGTGCCCTCTTCCTGGAAGAATTTAGTGTTGATCTTTTTGCTAATGATCTGTGTTCGAATGTAGTCCTTGACAGCAATGCACAGCCTCATCTGCTCCAGAATGAACTCCGTCTTCTCCTTCTTCTCCATTGATCCATATGTCTCCACCTGCAGAGGGTTAGAATGTTAAGAAAAGTCTATTCAAACCAAGTGTGAATGTGCCAGGTTAAAGGAAACAAATTCAGGCTGAAAGAAAGTAAAAGATGCACCTAAAGCACACTTTTAACATTAACATGATGATTACATAACAAGATAACATAATCAACATATGGCATGCTCTTGTTTATCAGTAAATGTGCTTCTTAAAATTAAATTAAACTAACTTTTTAGTTTGTACACTACAAGATTATATTAAATGCAATTAAATATTGCACATAAAGAAAAACAACATCATACTTAAAAATTAAATACAAATATTAGATGAAAAATTTAATCTGAAAATGAAAATCAGAAATGTTCACATAATGAATATTCACGTTTAGTTTGAATATGCCTTAAAAGCTTGAAGACGAGGCAGATCAGCAAATCTCTCGCTAACACTCACCTGCAGTTCCTGCAGAATGGATGCAGCCTCTTTCACGTCTCCACTTTGCTCTTTGATATGAGCCAATGTTTTAGTCAGCCTGGCACGCTCAATCTCCACATATATCTACAAATACATGCAGCATGAATAAAGTGTAAAGCGGATCATTACAGCAGAAAAGTGAGCAAGCTCATAAGAAATAGATCCGGTACACAGATAAAGCTATAAAAACAGTGGAAGTGGAGACCTTTCCTGCAGTGACAGTGCGTAGCGTGTCAATGAGTCGGAGTTTGATTGACAGGTCAGTCGTAGCATCAACATATGTATAACATTCCTGTACCATCTTTGCAACAGCCTGTAAAGGAAAATTAAGAGAATTTTTTTAACCACCTATGTCATCCTAGGAAACCAACGACAAAACAAGATATTAAGAAAATTAGCGATCAATCATTTTTACTTGTTGATTTTTCTTAGTTAACCAACTACTACATGTGACAAAAATAATGGCAAGAAGAACTTGATATCAGTGGAAATGGGCTAAAAATTACTATGAAAATAAGTCACTGATATTCTACATTTTATGCCATCATCAAGATTTTCATCTTTACTACATTACCAAAAATGTTCAGATATTGTATTATGTTTCATTTTTATGATGTTGTATTATGTTTGTTTATGTTTATTTATTATGTTTATTTTAATTTATGTCAGTACACTGTATAGTACAAAGATATCCCAGCATATTCTCCATACTACCCAAATAATAATAAAACACATTTTGTAGATTTTAAAATGACAAGCTGGTAAAGGTGGTCAAAGGACATTTTTATTAGGCATTATGAGTTAAATCACTGGCTCCATAATATGTTCAAAACAGTATTTCTACCTGCTTGAGCTGGCTTCTTCTCTTAGACAGTAGCATGATGTTTTCATTCAAGGCATCCCAGTCTTTGGCTTCATGGCATAACTGAACTATAGCCACCAAGATCCTGGAAGTGGACACCATATCTGAAGCCTGGACAAAAGTGACACATGCAGACAATGCAGAGCATTTTAAGAGCTAATAAATTCAATCTAGATGAAATTATCACAGTGAAACACTTACAGTTCTTGTTTGCTTCTCTAGTGACAGCAGACTTTCGATGGCCTCCTGCAGTCTGCCATCCAAAAACAAAAACAGAACATTGTGTTGTTAGGATTTTGCCTCGCATGTTAGAAAGTTAAAGCTAAAGGTCAAATCATTGTGCATTTCGCTGTAAGTGTTTATCAGAGATAAAATATGAATGGTGATGTATCTATGGCTAAAAAACCCAGTCAAATGTCTACTTACACAAAAGTTTATGTATGCGTAACTAAAAACAAAACAACAGAAAAAAACTTTTGTTTTCAATTAAACGTGCTACTGAGGTTTAAAATAAACACATTATTCGTATAGTTTAATTCTGAAATGATTTGATGAACGTTAGCTTTAGCACTCAGCATGACTCAGCCGCTCATTCACACTTACTCTGGCCATTTTCTCACACTCAGGCAGACGCTGATCTACAGTAGCACTGTAGTCAACCTCCATCTTCACTATATGTCCATCTGATCGTTCAGCTCTGTCCTCAGACATTATTACTGCTTGTAATAGGAAGAATTCACTGTGAATGTGATAACTGCAACCCGTAGCTCGCTGATAATCTTTTTCTTCTTCTTCGGCTTCTCCTCTTCTTCTTCTTTGACGCTTTTTTGGCAAACCCGCTTTTGGTGTATATTCCGCCACCTACTGGTATGGAGTGTGGAGCGTTGCTGTTGATGGAGAAAATCGCTCTCAAATCCTGCTTATTGATCCTGTGTCTTTTAGATATTTTAACAGTATATTGAACATTCTTGCATCTTTATTTAACAGATTTTTCGATGAAAGCTGTATTCCTATATTTCTAAGATCTCTAATCTCTAAAATCTCTATTAGTTGTTGTCTTTCATTCTCATATCCTTTACATTTTATTAGAACATGCTTGACTGTTTCAGGTTGCTCACTTCTGACACTACATCCGGATTCATGTTTTCCAATGATATGTTATGACTGATTAACTGCAGAGTGTCAAATTCAGTGTTTTCTCTTCTGCTTCCAAAACTTCTCCTCTCACATCCAACCAATCTCCGAATATAGATGAATATAGCTGGCGTCCTTTACTGTCAATATCATTGACAGTAAAAATTTATTATTATTAGATTAATAAAAATTAATCTAATATTTCTCCTATGGCAAGATTTGAGCCTCGGATACTAAATAAATAAATAAATAAATAAATATACACCAGGGATCCTCAAATCTGGCCCAAGAGATCCACTTTCCTGCAGAGTTTAGCTCTAACCCCAATCAAACACACCTGAGCATGCCAATCAATATCTTCAGGATCATTACAAAATCACAGGTAAGTGAGTTTGATCAGGGTTGGAGCTAAACTCTGCAGCGCATTGGACCTCCAGGGCAAGATTTGAGGAACCCTGCTATACACCAAAGTGTACCACATTTGTTAAATGTGCCAATATCACCTTCTAGTGGTTGGTTATTTGAACCACATGTGTATGTTCTGTATGTTTCGATACTATTGCAGGAAGGAGCGATACTTGTAAAAGACACAGAGGAAATGGTCAAAAAAGCATTTGTTCAAAGGGGGAGATGTTTTGATAATGAGCGATCTTTCTACAACCATTTTACAAAAAAATTCTAGTACCCAGCCAACATCATTGCTCCTCCAACTACCAGCACCCAGACAAAAATAGAGCTGTAGGTGAAGACTTTTATAGACTGTGACCACAGCTGAGATGTTCTTATATATAAAACCTTATTTAGAATCGACTGGTGCCATTATGTATCATTTACAGCATATAAGGGCACCTACTTTAGAGTACCTACCCCGTTCTAGTATCTGTTTGTGGAGGGTTTTAAGACCTCTGGAAGTTCAAATAATTTATTTTCAGTGTGGAATGGGTCAGAAATCCAGATGGTATACAGAGTGTAGAGGAGAGGGAGGAGAAATTATATTAAATATACACCACCGGTGAAGACTGGTTCCTCTGAAGGTTATTTTCATCACTACTATCATCCTGGAAGAGTTTTGGTTCCTTCCTTGCCATATGAAACTGAAACTCTAATTGAAACTATTGCAGCACTTATTTCACTAAAACTGTATTATCCTCTCTGATTTATTATACTTGGAATTGAAGTTTTTTAGTTTTTGGTGCCCTTTGTATTCCCAGTAAAGATCATGATGTCACTACGTCAAAATGCTAAACTATATCAACTTTAAAGGTGTCATAAATAACAACAACTGAACTTGAAGCATATTGAAGTTGACTTGAACTTAAGAGCAATCATTTTAAACCACCAAATTTCATATTTTTTTCCTATGTCGCCATGCAGGCTCGTATTTCATTTTCATGATACAACACTTATGGGGGATTTTTCCCCCCAGTTTTATCACTTTGATTGGTTCTCTGTAATGTATAGACTTTTTTCAAATATTACATTTAATGTAGCAATTATAATAAAAGTTTTTATGTCTTTCAAGTTCCATTTCAAATTAAACCTGGCAGACTGAAATGACAATTAAATTGTCAATTACAATCATAAAGCTGCCATCACTTACTTGAAGGTGGAAAAAAACAGGAATGTGAGTGAGATCGTATTTCTGTTTTTCTACCTATTTCATTCATTTTGTCTTTTCATTTTTCCAAAATATAAAAAAAGTCAGTATGAAATCATATTTTTAAAATGAAATGGTTAAAAACTATGCAGTTCTTTATTTGATAAACCTATGTTAACTTAATTGCTCGTGGTGTAATGGCTAACTGAATGTCAGAATGATAACACAGAATGTTAGTGTACAGCCTTTTAATCAGAAGTCTTAACAAAGTGGACAGTGAGAGTATATTAAGTAGTACATCGGTCTCTGTCAAAATAGGCCTAAACGAGAATACTTAAGTGTTATTTATGAAGGCTATACATTTGACAAGATATTTGTCAAGACCATTTTGTCCTCCTGATATCTTTACGTGTTGAATCCTTTCTTTAAAATGAAAAGAAATACAATAAATAAATAATTATGTAGTAGGCAATTAATGTACTTTAATGTAATGGTTGTACTTGAATGACTGAAACACATTTTAAGCACGGCACTTTTAGGCTTTTGCCACTGGGTGGTGTAGGAGACAGTCATTTCTGCCTCAGCTCTTTGACGCACAGTTGAGTCAGTTGCCGCATTCGCTCGCTTCATTCCTTGCTCCACAACCATGCAGAGATTAGTATTTAATATATACAAATATATATATTTTTTTATTCAGTTAGTATTATGTTTTGTTCATTTCACTCTTTGTGAACCAGCACGGTTTTAAACACGAACTCATAATTCGTTTTTAATGGGACATAGTTTAAGTATGGCAGTCTGGATAAATCGATTAATTTATATTACTGGTGTGTATATAATAATTAAAATAAAAACATTAATAGAAAACATCTATACAGAGTCTACAAATAAATAAAATCGTGCTTTTAAGATTTGTTTTGTATTTATTTTGGCCATGACTTTTATTTTGACAAGGAAATTATTGGTTGTGCTAGTCTAGACGCTTCTGTACACCAAATTCGTCAGTACACGCTACGTCTAAAAGAATATTTAACTGTCAGGCTTATTATTGTCCTGCGTTTGACTATGTATCGTTTCTGAAGTTGAACGTCGCAAATCGGAGTATCATTGATGTCTCGTTTTAAAAGACGGGCATTTAAGCCTTTAACTGAAGTTGGAGTTTGACTCCATTGGTGTGTGCTGATTTTTTTTCCTCGGAGTAACGTTACGGTCAAATCCGTACTGCTTTGATCGAATGAGATCGTCTAGAATTCAGACAGCAGGATCGATCTAACTGTACTGGACAGAGACATGTGGAAGAGGGTCTCTCATGAACTCTTGGGTCTTCATGTGTATTTCAGGAGCAGGTTGTAGGTGTGTGTGTGGATTTTGGAATCTCGACCATGGGCTCTCTAAAAGCTTTGCAGGACTGGTGCAGGAACCAGTGTGAAAGTTACAGTAATGTGAACATTACAAACATGACTTCATCCTTCAGAGATGGACTGGCCTTCTGTGCCATCATCCACAGGCACAGACCTGATCTCATGTGAGCACTTTTTTGACACTTTATCTTTCATTTGTTTGCATTTCCCACTTCTTCTCTGAAGATAATATACCTCATAAAATGTCATCATCTCAGCGATCTTAATTCAGGACAGCTTTAATTTAAAGAAAAGCACTTTCCTTACAGGTTTCCATACATGATTATTGCAAATGTAGGTTGTGTTGTGCTATTTTTAGGTGTGACTTTAAGTAAACAGGAAGTGACACGCAGTTTGATTCACATTGGGAATATTTTAGCCCAAATGGACATTCAGTCATCATTTACAAAACCTTCATGCCAGTCCAATTTCTTTATCGATTGTACGATGGAAAGATATTATGATCATAATGAAGAATTTTAACAATTATACCCTGACCTTTACCTGGGTTAACTAGGCTTTCTTCAATAATGTGTCAAACCTATGTGTCAAACCTTTTTGTTTTCCCACTTCATGTTTTGCTGTCACAAAACACAAAGCCACAGAATTAATGACTTGTTCTAGATTCCTCAGGCTATCTGTCATTATCTGCTGGGTAGATCACGTGTTGTACTGTATGTAATGATGTGTTGAGCAAGTGGAGTCATGCTGGAGACACTCACACTCAGTCAGTCCTGAGTGTCACTCTGTTGAGTTCAAGAAAACTAGTCAGTATACTGAGGACATACAGAATCTTAATTGAAGTTTTGTTGTTCTAGTTTATACATTAATGCATACAGTTCATTTTAAGATAAGAAAAAAAATATATATGTGTGAATTGGGATCAGATTACACTCACAGTAACACACATGTACTGCTTAAATATAGATGGCTTTTTTAGATAAATCTTTGGGTTTTATGCAGTGAACTAGTGATTTATGAATAGACAGCAAATTAGAAAAGAACACACACTGAACTGATACAAAACTGATAAATACATTATTTTGATGGAAATAATGCCAATATAATATGATCTAAGTATCAATGGCAGTGATGCCTTGTGTGATTTTGTTAATTCTCTGATCTCTGATTCACTGACATTTGCCAAATTGCATATAAAATGAGATTCACAAAAGGCACACACACACACACACACACACACACACAAAACAAAATGATTTGTGTTACTTAATGGAGTGAATTGGCATCTATTCCCATATATAAAAAAAAAACATTGTGATTTGTGTGATGCATGACTCTGCACTTTTGATAATGCTAAACATACTTTCTTTTTCTAGAGATTTTGACACCCTCTCAAAAGAAAATGTATTTGAGAACAACCGTCTGGTGAGTATGACACAAACCACTGACCAAAAACAATTAAATATAGGGAGGGAATGATTATAATTTAGACTGTTAACATGTACTGTTAGGTAGAATCAACAGTTAACTGCTGTCATTTCTTAAATTGTCTTCTTTTTCAGTACTGCTCTTGAAACAGGAAGTGGTTGCAGCAAAACACCTATGTGCTTGTGTCAGACATAATAGTAATGCTCGCTTTTGTTAGTTGAGCTTAAATCGTAAATCACCATTTTTTTGTCTATTTGTGACTTTGCATAAACAGCAGTGTAAATGTGTGCACTGACTAAAGTTTGATTTTATATATCATTTATATATATGGTATATATAACTGGTTTTTGTACAGATGTCTGATTTTTATTGTGTACAGATTAATTATGTGTTTAAATGTTCATAAAATCATCTTAAATGTAAGTTGACTATAACTCCAAAATCTAAATGCCAAAATGTTAACTGTAAACTGTATAGCCCAGGGGTGGCAAACTTCAGCTCCAACCCTAGTTAAAACTCACCTGCCTGTAGCTTTCTAGTAACCTAGGATAAACATGTAGTTACACATGTATTTTTATGTATACCGGTAATCATTTTCTATTTTTAACTGTTTTAAATTCATTTTAAATCAATTTTTAAGTCAATTTATAAGTTTTTAAATTCCTTGTTTTATTATTATGATAATTTTGTATGATTATTTTACTTCCTTTTATGTAAAGCACTTTGAATTACCATTGGCTGCGTTAACACTTGGCATTAAAATGCGACCTGTATCCGGATGTTGTCCACATACACATTATCCGATCAGTGTGTTGTGGTCCAGAGGTAGTTGAGGACACATTGTGATCGGATCTCAGTGTAATGTAAACGCAATCCAGCCATGGTGTCTGCATTTGCAGGTCGACACCCCCTTTTTCCCAAACTGTCAGAAAGATACAGAACAACAGAGCAACAGAACTTGAATTCACACATATCTGAATTATCATGCACCAGAAGTTGTCGTGCCGCACCGCAGCAGTATGAGGCTATTTACACTGGACGGGACAAGACCGTTGCAAATCATTTGAACAGTACATCATAAACAGAACGAGGTAACAGTTTACTGTCTGGGATTTGTCTTATCGCGCCACACCACATTGTAGACAGCATCACTGTTTATAATGGCATCTATAGTATTTTGTCACGTTCCACTGCACCGCTCAAGTCCAGTGTAGGCACGGTGTAAGACTTACTTGAATATTGCATGGAAAAAAGAGATCCGATCGGTTATCCAGATAGAGATGTCACTTGATGTTGCCAAGTGTAAACGAGCTGTGTCCTGATTGACTGATGATCCATTCTGCTTGATGGGATCACGGTGATCGCATGTTAATGCCAAGTGTAAACACAGCCATTGTGTATAAAATGTGCTATATAAATAAACTTGCCTTGCCTAACCGTTCAGACCTTGATTAGCAAAACTCTGCAGGGCTGTGGCTCTCCAGGACCGACGTTCGCCACCCCTGGTATAGCCCATAGACTTGGTAGTTATATTTTTTATAACAATCATTTGGTTGTTATTATTGATAAAATAGATGTTGATCACTGTCATCTGCTTTTTTAAAAGCTTATGGTCAGCATCATGACGAAATACAAGATATTTTTATTTTTATTTCATTTTTAAAGGCGTTTGAGGTTGCTGAGAGTGAGTTGGATATACCAGCCCTGCTGGATCCAGAAGACATGGCGTCCATGAGTGTGCCTGACAGATTGAGCATCATCACTTATGTATCTCAGTATTACAACTACTTCACCAACAAATCTCACAGTAAGTATTGAGCACTGCAAATAGAAATGCTGACTTAAACTAACATTTTATTTACACACACACAGAGAGACAACTGCAATGCATTTAGGGCCTTTTTATAATCTCCCCCAATGGTTAGTAAATCAAAAACTTCCAGCACATTCTGTGTGAAGTATCAGTCACATACAAAGTACACTCATGAGCCAATCCATTAGGATTAAATTCATGTCCATTTTGTACAACTCTTAGTCGCAGATGTGAAATGACTACAGTGCTGCAGTGTTTTTTTCTGCAGTATATTTCTGTATGCAGTGAATGCATGTGATGTCACAGAACACTGCAAGTGTGACTGAAAGTGCAGATGATTGGCTGAGGTAATTTAACACTTGATTCATTTAGGCAGTCTCACATTGCAGTAAATAACGTATACTGGAAAAATGAGAAAAGAAGAGATCCAGTGAAAACAGAAAGAACTTGTTTTTTTTTTTGACACAATTTTTTTTTTAAACCTGATTTTGTTGATTAAGAATGATTCGGTTTGCACTACACCTCACAGTGGGTTGCAGTTTTAGGATTCATGGACTTTCATTGTTTAGCATGGTGGTTTGGACTGATTTACACTGTATGAACCATTGGGTGGTGCAAGTAAACAAACCAGTTTTGCTGTTTGAGCAAATTACTTGTCCAGATTTGTTTTTTTGATATTTAGGTTTATGAACCTATGTTTTTTAAAAAATAAAAAAAAAGTTTGTACTGCTATTTTAATGGTTTTTTTTTTTTTTTTTTTTTTTTTTGGTGTAATTGACAGTATGTCCCCTATGCTGTCAATAGAACTTGAATTGTATTGTATATTCTTGGAATTACATTCATTTAATGTAGAAAATGCTGGACACATGCTACTAAATTTTTTTTATCCTCTTTTTAGCTGTCTCCACAAACATAAAGAGCCCTGGTGGTCCTGGTCACATCAAACCAGCCATAAAGAGACCATTTGCTTCTCCAGAGGGCCGTGACACTCAGACTGAGGTAAAGAAGATAGCATTGTTTTTAAAAAACAGACGTTTTCTTGTTCTGATTATCTGGGAGGTTTTAGACCTAACAACAGTCTATATGTGCACAGAAAAATTCATACTTTAAACCACATTTAAGGATTTGCTGTTGCACCATGAGTGGAGTGGAATTTATTATTACAACACAAGATGGAGAGCAGTGAGATCTCATTTTGGCCTAATTCCATGTATTCAGAGCAAAATACTCTGCTGTTGCCATATTTTCTAATTAATTTATGAAATCAGCAGTCAGAGCCAAATCACATATTTGGTTTTTGGTAGATATTGTGAGCTGTCTGAGTTCAGAGGATTTTGCTTCTCTAGAAATGTTCCCCGTCCTCCTTATACCTCCCATTCACAGACAAAAAATCTCCTCCTTTTCTTTATTGTTTGCTTTGCATTTCTCTCCCTGACTATGTTTCTAGTCAACAAAATTGGTGGGTCAGTAAATGACATCAGTAAAATTAGTTTCTCAATGCATTATTTTTGACATAAGCATCTGTATTGTCATCCTGTGTTTTCAAAGTAATTTTTTCCATTTGCTTGTTGAAGAAATTTGTACCAATTTTCTAATGCCATAATGTTAAGTATGTATGTAGTTGGTCTTGTACACATATTTATACAGTCCAAAGTATTAACAAAGTCCAAAAAATATGAAATATGGTCCCAAATAAACATCAGTGGTTCTTAGCATTTTTTTCCTCTACCTTTCCATGTTTTTTTTACCTTCCATTCTCAACCTGGTTTTTGGTGCTACGTAGTCTGGTGCAGATAGCCAACCAAAACGCAGTACTCTGAGCAGCACCTGTTCAATCTGTGGAAAACATGTTCACCTGGTTCAGAGGATCCTTGTTGATGGCAAACTTTATCATCGGAACTGCTTCAGGTGACTGGTCAATTGCCTAGCATAACATCTGCATCTGTATTGTTCTATTATTAAGAGCTTAAAAATAATATTACTTATTATTCCCTCTGCTGTTATCACTGTTTTTGTGAGAATTTCTGATTTTCTATCAGATGTAGGGAGTGCAGCAGAACTTTACTGCCTGGATCTTACAAGTTCACAGAGGATCCTGGATCATTAGTTTGCACACACCACTTCACCAGATCTGCTTCAGATGCCAATCAGAATTGTCATTCAGATTTGAGTGATAAACTAGCCAAACTAACCTCAACAAGCCCAGAAGACCCAAACAATAGGAGTTTAGAATCTAAAGCATCACACAGCAATGCTGAGATCACCCCGGAGAGAAAAGAAGAGGAAATACCTGAAATAGATAAAGCATCAAGTAAGCTGCCAGATAGCAGATCAGAAGTCGAGACAGAGCACAGAGCGCCTTGTTCTTCTAGTCCACCAAATCCCTTTGATGAATCTGAAGAGGAGGATCAGGACACACAACAAGACCACAAGCCAGCTGCTGGTGGGGCCAATGGTGATGAGCCAACAACGTCAGTGAAGAGTACAGCAGCAGAGGGTCGACCTGTTCCAGCACCTAGACGGGTTTTTGAGCCCACCCCTGCTCCTCGCCCTGTCCCCAGACCACGCCCACCCAGACCCTCTGAAAGCCCTATTGTCAATGGTGAGCACTGATGCTGATCTCGTCTGCATTCATAACATTACACAGGCCATACTATTACATGTTGTTTACATGTATTTGTTAAATCTTTTTTTATTATTATTATTTGTTAATTGTGGCTCTAGGAGATTCTGACACTCAAATTTCTCAAGTTCCTGTGCCAAGAGAAAGATTGCACTCACCTGCAAGGTAAGATAATTGCTGGTGTCTTCTCTACTGTATCTCTTATTTTCCATTGTTCGTGTTTTTTCACATACACTACCTTTCAAATGTTTGGAATAATTAGGACATTTGATGTTGTTGAAAGAAGTCAAAAATACAGTAAAAACAGTAATATTGTGAAAATTATAGCAATTTGTCTTTTTTAGATTTTAATATATTTTGAAATGTAATTTATTCCTCTGAATTTTCAGCAGCCGTACCTTCACTGTTCAGTGTAACATGATCCTTCAGAAATCATTCTAATATGCTGATTTGGTGCTTAGTTATTAATAATGGTTCCTATTATTATCAGTGTTAAAAATAGTTTTTGCTGCTTTTAACATTTTTGTTGAATCTATGATAATTTTTTCAGGATTCAAAAGCACAGAATGTATTTGAAATAGAAATCTTTTGTAAAATTGTAAATGTCTTTACTGTCACTTTTGATCAATTTAATGTACCTTTGCTAAATAAAAGCATGTATTTTTTCTTTTTTAAATTTTTATCTTAACATTGATAAGAAGAAGAAATGTTTCTTGAGCATTAAATCAACTTGCTAAATTAATTTTTGTAATGCTGAAGCAGGGGCGGAGCTACGGGTGGGCCTGGGTGGACCTAAAAATGTAAATATATTAAAACAGAAAACGTTAGGTTACTGACGTAACCCCGGTTCTCTGATAACATGAGTGAGGTATCTCACTATGGGACCGCCTCAGGGCGTGGCCGATCGCGGAAGCACCTATATCACCACGTCTGCCAACCATGGCAGACCAATCGCTGCAGCGATCAGGGAGTCCAGCCTCCCTGTATATAAACCGCAGCTACCTGCCATTTCGTCATTCTCCACATATCTCTTCTCCGTGCAGGATAGGCAAGGAGGGCAATGTTTGTGAGATACCTCACTCATGTTATCAGAGAACCGGGGTTACGTCAGTAACCTAACGTTCTCTTTCTAACATTCGTTCAGTATCTCACTATGGGATATAGACAACTCCCGTATTGCCGATATGCTGACGAAGCAGACTAAGAAAGGCTGTATAATTATCTGAATCATAGCTCCCGATGGAGGTGGAAACAGAATAATATGAGGAACTCGTCCTTTAGTAAAATTGCATTATACAACCTGACTACTCACTCCCAGAACTGAACTGTCACATCCAGTCTATAGAAACGAGCAAATGTGTGCGGAGAAGACCAGCTGGTGCCGCGCAAATCTCCTGAATAGAGATGCCTCTAAACAGGGCCCAGGAAGTAGCCATGCCTCTAGTAGAGTGTGCTCGTAGTCCTCTTGGGGGCTCCAAATTCGAATTATTGTAACATAATACTATAGCCTCCACCACCCAATGAGAAAGGCGTTGACGGGAGATAGGTCCTCCTCTGTAAGAGTCAGCCCAAGAGACAAACAGCTGATTGCTCTTACGAATTGTATGTGTTCTCTGAACATACATATGCAGAGTACGAACAGGACATAAACTGTGTAACCTCTCCTCCTCTGGGGATGCAAAGGGTGGAGGATGAAAAGCTAGCAGGTCCACTGATTGAACTGCACCAGCGTGATCAAACACTTTGGGTACGAATGCCGGGTTAGTTCTAAAAGTGACTTTTTGAACACCCGGAGCGAACATCATACATGAGGAGTGAACTGATAAAGCTTGTATTTCACTCACCCTTTTTGCTGTAGTGAGAGCGAGTAACAGAGCCATCTTTAGAGCTAGTAGCTTCAAGGCAATTTTATCAATGGGCTCAAAAGGGGCTTTTGAGAGCGCGTTCAGAACCACGGACAGGTCCCAAGGCGGGACCAGCGGCTTCGACACTGGGTGTAACCGACGTGCACCTCTCATAAATCAACAGACGAGAGGGCGCTGGCCAATAGTACCCGAGTTAATACCCACATGACATGCCGAGATAGCGGACAGATAAACCTTAACCGTAGAAAAGGCTCTGCCCTTATCTAGAAGGTCCTGTAAAAAAAAAAAACAGCACATCCGAAACTGAACTGTCACGGAGCAACCCCGTGATCATAAATGGACTGTATGCACGTACACCATATCTAGCACACACACATACACTGCACGCATCATTAACATGGTCTGTTTGCCGGCACTGACATCATGTATACACAGACCTGTATAATGCCTGTGGGTATTCGAATGTATTGTGTATTATGTGTTTAAGATATGTGAGGGTACGATGCAAACTGTGACATGAACACAGGAAAGGAACTATGTCCCTATCTGCGCACCAACCCTCAAACACCCTCCATTTGAGATTATATAAAGAGCGCGTTGAGGCAGCCCTCGCGTTCTGAATTGTCTCAATCACTTTCGGAGGTAACCCAGTTGCATTCAGATTTAGCCTCTCACGGGCCAGGCCCAGAGAGCTAGTTTCTGAGGGGAGGGGTGAAATATTTCCCCCCCGTGCTTGTGAGAGGAGATCCCTGCGCGCTGGTAACGGGCATGGCTGGTCGTAGAGCAGTTGCGCAATCTCCGCAACCCAAAGTCTCCCCGGCCAGTATGGCGCGATCAGAATCATTACATGCTTTCGTTCCCGAACCCTTCGTAGTGTCGGCTCGATCAGGCTCAACGGAGGGAAAGCGTAAAGTAATACGTCTGGCCACTCGTGTGCTAGAGCATCCACACCAAACGGTGCATCGTTGCCCACCAGAGAGAAGAAAAGGGGACATTGCGCGTCTTCGCGCGATGCGAAGATATCTACGGCGGCCTGGCCGAATCTCTGCCACACCATGAGCATAACTTGGGGGTGGAGTCTCCCCTCCCCGTACAGAGGATTCCCTCTGGACAGTTAATCCGCTCCCCTGTTCATTATTCCTGGAACATGCGTCGCGTGTAGTGACAGGAGGTTCTTGCTGCTCCACATAATCAGTTCTTTCACTAACAAGTGACGCTTGTGAGAACGCACTCCTCCCTGTCGGTTTATGAAGGCTATCACCGTTGTATTGTCTGTCCTGACCAATACATGATGATTCTTGAGAAAATGCACAAAATGTCTCAGAGCTAGTGACACTGTCATTAGTTCTAGAAAATGTATGTGCTTCTCTCTCAGTGTCGGAGACCAAACTCCCCTCACTGTTCTGCCCTGGAACACTGCCCCCCAGCCTGTGAGAGATGCATCTGTTGTCACCACTTCTCTCAATAGTACAGGGCCCAGAGGACATCCTGTCCTGAGAAAAGACGGGGCTCTCCAGTGACAGAGAGTGCTCTTGCATTCTGGTGAGACGCGCACTCTGCGGCTGAGACGGCTCATGGGGCGAATGCCCTGTGACGCTGTCCAGTTCTGAAAATCCCTCATTCTCAGCAGTCCCAGGGGAACCACTGACACTGTTGAGGCCATCAGACCCAGTAGTCGAAGACACATTCCGAAAAAGACTAAACTCCCTCGCTGAAAGAGGGAGAGGCAGGTGAGAAATGTTTTGATGCGCTCTTCTGATAGGAACGCTCAAAACCTCACTGAATTCAACCTGAGACCCAAGTAGACTATTTCCTGTGAAGGAATTAGACAACTCTTTGTTTGGTTTATCTTGAAACCTAGTCTCTCCAGATGCATCACTAGTGTGTGTGTATCGCTCTCTGCTTGATGCGGAGACGGCGCACAGATGAGCAGATCGTCCAGATATGATGAAACTCTGACTCCTCCGTTTCTTAACGCTGTCAGAGCTGCTTCCACACATTTGGTAAATACCCTGGGTGCCAAAGCCATGCCAAAGGGGGTCCTCATATACTCGTATGCTGTTCCCTGATAAGCGAACCTCAGATATTTCCTGTGAGCAGGAAAAATATCTGTGTGAAAATATGCGTCCTGGAGGTCCACTGAGGTGAACCAATCCCCTTGACGAATACTTTGGCACAAAGTTCTGAGCAAAAGCATTTTGAATTTGTATTTTCTGAGGTGTTTGTTGAGGACCCGTAAATCTAAAATGGGACGGAGACCTCCCCCTAGTTTGGGAATCACAAAATAACGGGAGTAGAAGCCCGTCTGGCTTTCCTCCATTGGAATCATTCTTATCACTCCTTTTCTCATTAAAGAGGATATTTCTTCCTCTAAAACCTGAGCTGCTTCCCCTTGGGCCACTGAAATTACCACTCCATTGAACACAGGAGTTTTTTACAGCGAATTGAAGTCTGTATCCTCTGTCTATCGTGGTTAAAACCCAGGGATGAACTGCACATGCGCGCCAGTTCTCCGCTTGAGCAGCGAGTGAGCCCTTCCCGGCTTCGCTCACTAGCGGTGCTGTGGCACCCTCTAGTGGCGAAGGGGGGAAATAACGATCCGTTGAAGGAGTTATATTCGTTATTCTTTGTGATTGTTTTACTTTTTTGTGATATCTTTTTATTTTTATCCCACTCTGTGCCCTCAGCCCTTGCCTTGGGTGCAACAGAGAAAACTTTATTTTAAACTCTTACGAACTTTTGTTTTTCCTCCCTCAGAACAAACCTCGTAAGTGGAGGGAGAGACAATTCTTTGGGGGGCGCCAGGGGAACATGGGCCATTTTCCTGCGAGCAGTGGTCTTTGAACTGGCCACACGAACACTTTGCACACTTAAATTCCATCTCTGTTTCCCCGTGGGAGGAAGAAAGGAATCGTTTTGAAGGGATGGGACAGAGAAACCCTGAGTGCTGTCTCCAAACCCTTCTTGTTGCCAAACTTATGTCTCAGGTCGACCGCCTCTTTTTGTTCCCCTGAGGGGGGGGCGACCGGTGTTTCGCTGTTGCGGCTGCGAACGATTGTTTCAGTTTCACGAAACCAGGCTTTGACGGAGGCCCCGCGCTTCCCGGCTGTTGTGGCAGAGCAGGACGGGAAGGTTGATAATCCGAATGACCTCCTCTACCTGAAGGCCTGAAATTCGGGCGGCTTGGGTGATAAGGACGAGCTGCCGGCTTTCTGGGGAGACAGACCTCGAAAGCTACTCCCTCTTTTTTCCACAGGTCACATTGCTGACGCATAGCTGTTACCGTTGCGCCAAACATGGCCTTTGGATCGATAGGGGCATCCAAATACTCCACTTTTTCTTTGTCAGAGAGGCCTGACAAACCCAGTCATAGCGATCTCTCTCTCCCACAACCGTTAAGCCCATACTCCGACCGCAGCTTTGAACTGCTCCGCGGGACGTGCGCAGATTTAAATCTGGGTTGGGAGAACCGGAGTCCAGCTGATTCCCCATCTCCTCTAATAACTCCGCTTGATAGGCTGTAAGGAGGGATGTTGCGTTCAAAGCACGTACGGCCAGTGCAGAAGATTTATAAATCATTTTGAAAAACGGAGGCGGCAAAGCGCTCTGTTTTCCCTGGCAACGAGGCCCCAGTTGAAGAGAGCGCTGCCCTGCGGTTCGGATTCAAATGATTCGCCACAGATGATTCTACAGGGGGAGGATCTGCCATCCCCAAATCCTCCATTCCCTGGACATCTAGCCTCGAGAAGCCCTTAACAGGTACTTGGTGGGAAAAAGGCTTATCCCAAAACCTCTTCATTTCAGCCACACAAGCCGGGATGGCTGGAATAAACTGCCTCGCTGGAGGGAGACGTGATGGAAGTCTCTTTCCGTCATACAAGTCTCTTTCAGCTCCTTTATCTGCTGGTTGGGATGGCCAGTCGATTGACAGTCTAGCCGTGGCCCTGCGACAGACCTCAAGAAGATCTGTATCTGTCTGCACAGGGGAGGGTGAGCTCTCATCCTGTGCACTCGGCGGACGCGACTGCATCGGGGGAAGAATAGCATCTTCATCGTCGTCATCCTCGTCCTTCGAGGATGGTCGACAACACTTCGTCATCGTCATCTTCCTCTCCCGCTAATGGATTTTCAAACAGGAAAACACCTTCTCCATCATCTCACCCCAGGAGCTGGAGGCCTGTGGACAATCCATCGGTTCCTCTCTGGGTTGAGCAGAGAGGCATGGGTCCGACTTCCCAGCTACTGCAACGCGAAGCCTTCGCTCTCGGGTTTTGACGGGTTTTGAGAACGTTGCACAGTGGGGACAGCCCTCGGGGTTGAACAGCGCTGCCTGAGAGTGTTTAGCACCCAAGCAGGAGATGCAGAGACCGTGTGAATCTTTCGCAGAAATCCACATTCCGCACGCACACGGATGAGGAGGACGGCCCTTTCCTCCGGGGCTCTCCGGCTCTTTTGCAGCGGCCATGAAGCCTGCATTCTGAAGCCCGAGAGCGAGAATGATGAAATGGCAGGTAGCTGCGGTTTATATACAGGGAGGCAGGACTCCCTGATCGCTGCAGTGATTGGTCTGCCATGGTTGGCAGACGTGGTGTTATAGGTGCTTCCGTGATCGGCCACGCCCTGAGGCGGTCCCATAGTGAGATACTGAACGAATGTTAGAAAGAGAACAGTTATTTTAAATAGTGATGACATTTCAAGTTATTACTGTTTTTACTGTAATTTTCATGAAATAAATCCAGCCTTGGTGAACATAAGAGATTTTGGTAACACTTTATTTTAAGGTGTCCTTGTTACACATATTACATGTTTTTACTATTATAATAACAATTTATTATGCATAATTACATGCAAGTAACCCTAAGCTAACCCCTAATCCTAACCCTAACCATATAGTAAGTACATGTAGTTAATTAATATTACTCGGTGCTTAAATGTATAATTACACTGTAACAAGGACACCTTAAAATAAAGTATAACAGATTTTTTTTTTCCAAAAAACATAACTCTCAAGATATATCTTAACTTTTAATCAGACGTGGATCTCTTTGTGAGTTCTTCTCAGTGGTTGTAATGTATTCCTTTCCCAGCTCTAACAAGGCCAATGACACCCCTAAACCAAAAGACCCACCCTGGCTGGCTCTTGTCCATTCAGAAACCAAGAAGAAACCAGCACCTCGCCCACCCACAGGTATAGCCATACCTCCCTGCACTGGTTCATCTCCTTCTCGCAAGGAGGAGGAATCAAGACCATCCTCTCCTCCAAATCCCTTTGATGATCAGGAAGAGGAGCCAGAAATGGCTCCTGAAGATCCTCCTGGTCCTGTGGTGGCTAGTCACCCTTGGTATGGGATTACCCAGGGTGAAATCACAGCTGGGGACACAAGAAGACAAAGTCCTGCCCCTTCTGAAAGTCCTGTAAGTGTCCGAAGGAAGAAGCGACCAGCACCCAAAGCTCCGAATTCTTCTCTGTCAGGTTAGTTGCTTACCGTGTCTAATACACTGATTGCTGATGAAGACTGAATTTGAATTGTCCAACATAATATTCAAAGGTGCCCCCACTACCATTACTGAATACAGTACTTCCTATATTTTTGCTGTATGTGCATATTCAGATGTGTTTTATTTAACAGAAACTGGGAGTATTTATATATCAAATTATTGAGTTGTAAAAATAGAAAATCATTAAATTATGCAGCCACACTAGTAGAAACATATTTCATTTTCATTTAGAGTTATAATATTTTAATATATTAATAATAATAATTTATTAAGCCCTCTCGAATGTTTAAGGCTCCATGGTTGTTACACTGTATTGTAGTTGTGTAACTACTCACATGTCTGTATTTTTGTTATATTTTTTTTTCCTGGGTTGTCTCTTTCCTGCTGTTCTTTAGCTTTTCCTTCATCTCAGACTTCCTCTCCTGCTTCTTCTTTAGCTCTGAGCACAGAGAGCCTGTCCTCCTCTTCCTCAGACCACAGTGCAGTCCCCCAGCAACCTGCTGCTAATGAACAGGACCATTTGTTTACCAAGAGTGTGTCTGAACCATCAATCAACGTTCCTGCACTGTCCCAAAAAAAAAAGCTTCAACCTCACTCTTCTCCAAACCTGCCTCCTCCACCACCACCTACCAATACCAACTCAGCACCAGCTACTCCTCAAACCAACCGCAGTGTGAGACCACCACTGTTCCCCTCTTCACAGACACCCAGCACTCCAGGCAAGGTTAGATTTACTGTCAAGATCACACTGCTGTTCAAAAGTTCTGAATCAGTCAAGACATATTTAAGGTATGTTGTGTTGTCTGTTCTGTTCACCAACAAAGTATCTACTTGATCAAAAATAGTCAAAAATTATTTTAATTAAATTAACTTTAAATAAAATTTAAAAATGGTAAATCATTCCACTTATACCACAGTTACCAAATCAAAACATTCTTTATCCTAAAAAATGTAGCTCTTGTCCAAACTTTTATTACTAATTATTTCTAATTCAAAAGTGGTACTTTAGGACTAGTAACTGATACTTGGCATGTTTTATGCAGTTATTGGACTATGGCAAAGAAAGGAAGTGTAATTACCTTTGTGGGGACACTTCATTTACAGCGATATCGTTGACTTGATTGCAAATTATTGCACAGATACCATTTAAACTGAACTGAGCTGCATGATGACATCAATGACTTCAATGATGAACTGCCTTTAACTATCATTTTGCATTATTGACACACTGTTTTCCTAATTAATGTTGTTCAGTTGCTTTGACGCAATCTTTTTTGTTTAAAGCGCTATATAAATAAAGATGACTTGACTTGACTTGTAATTACATACCTAAAGTGTTGGGCAGTAATGACACTTTCCAACTGCCTTTAGTAGCAAAATATTTAAAGGGGTCATGACATGGAGAATCAAAATATGTATATGTACACATAAAAGAGGTTACTCTACTATAAAAACATACTGCAAGTTTCTTTTTTTTTTTTTAAATATTGGACCTTTATTTCTGCAAGAACTTCTCAAACTGCAGTTCATGAATTAAAAGGGCAGCAATAACATCAAGGGTGTTTGTGAGAGATTTCATTTAAAGTTTCCACATCTTTGTTCCAGGAAATCCTCCTGAGTCCAGGAGCTTTCTTTTGTTAATTTCTTTGTTTAGTATCTTTGATTAATGCTCTCTCATCACTGTCATCTTCAGCGCACTTGTAAAGAGAATCCATTTAATCGAAAGACAACCACCTCTGTCAGCTCTTCTGTATCCAGACCCCCAAAAGGGCCCCGTCCTGCACGACCTCCTGCTCCTGGACATGGATTTCCTCTCATTAAGCGAAAAGTGAGGCACAGAAACAACCTCTTGATGCTGGCAGATTTTATCTTCTTTTTTTTTTTTTTAAATCATGAATATGGTTGTATTTTGATTGTTTTTAGAAAGGAACTGTAACTATGGCACATTCATTGTCTTAATGTAATGTCTCACATGAAAAGTAGTAACATGATTTGAAAATGTTATTAGTCTGTATACAAGTTTAGAAAGTAGTTTGGTTGTAACCATTCAACATTATCATCAGACATTTGTCTGTTACCACCCATATATTAGTGAGAGCATGCTTATAATTTCTTTTCCTGTCATCGTATTTGGTAGGTACAGTCAGACCAGTATATCCCAGTTGAAGACATCCATGTAGAGATGAGTGATCTGGAGAAACGGCTGGATGAATTAGAGCATAGAGGGGTGGATCTGGAGAAGAGCTTAAGAGAATGTTCAAATGGTAAGAGAACTGCATGCTACAGAAGAACTGTCAAGATTGGCTGTGCTGATGAGATATTAATTAGTCAGGGATCAGATTTTTCCACAAGTAGCTCATGATCCAATGTCCTGGAGTGGCTTGATTTACAGTAAATGCTGTTTCACACAAACGCCTTGTCTGCAAACACAGCGAGTTTGGCTTGCTTACGTTTACATTTAGTCATTTAGCAGACGCTTTTATCCAAAGCGACTTACAAATGAGGACAATGGAAGCAATCAAAATCAGCAGAAGAGCAATAATATGCAAGTGCTGTAACAAGTATCAGTAAGCTTAATGCAGTATACGTAGCAGGGTTTTTTAAATCATATAATAAAAAAAATAAATAAAACAAAAAGATTAGAATAGGAAAAGAATAGAGCAAACTAGTGGTAGAGGCCTTTTTTGCTTTTGTTAATTGTATAATAAATAATAAATAAAAAAGAAAACAAATAGATAGAGTACTAAAAGATTAGAAAAGCTAGTGTTAGTTTCTTTTTTATATATAACCAGTTATAGCTCACTTATACATAAATATTGTCATTTTACTTTTGTTCTGTAAAATTTAATTATTAAATTAATCTTAATTTTTCTTTATTGATTTGTTTGTTTTTTATCATTTAAATAATAAAATAAAATACATTTTTAATAATGATCATTAAAATTATTATTATTGTGTAGCTATATTAAATGGTGAAAAAATGGCGTTTCCTTTGTTTTTAGTAAAATAGTTTGTTGGTGTTATTACCATCTTTTAACTTGTGCACAGTAATTTCACTCAGCCAGGTAAACTAAAGTTTTCTTACTTTTGGCTCAGCAGATCATGTAGTTTACAGAGGTTGATTAATCTGAGACTGACCAGTTCATAAAAAAAAACTTTCATTAAAAAAGACTCTGTTCTAACAGACTGTCCCATTTCTGATTAGAACAGAGCAATGTGTGTGATCTTGGGCATGGCTGCTTTTGAATTACTGGATTGAGTGACTCTGTGTTTTGTCATTTTAGATGATGAGGAGGAACATCTACTTGTTGACTGGTTCACTCTGATTCATGAAAAGCACTTACTGGTACGGAGAGAGGCTGAACTGGTCTACACGTAAGTGCACTATTAGCATACGTTTGAAATCTGTAACAACTACATTGACATTGGCCCCCATTGTGTATGGTATGGTATCCATTTGCAACCTCTCCAAAAAAAACATATGATGCAAAACAATCTCAAACTTACATTTATAGCTGAATAATACGTATCATTAAAAAATGTTGGAACATCAATTAAATGACACTAAAAATGTTCACAGCTAGTCCTAGAGAGAAGGGTGAGACTCTCTTTACTTTATTTGCACACCCTAGATGAATTAGGAGATTGAGTTTGCATGGTTTTTTTTACAGTTTACATGTTAGGCTCTTCTGTTATTTATTTATTTATTTTGTAATCCTTTCAAATGTTCTGTTTCAAGTGTATCTATCAGTATATCTGTTCAATGAAGTTTCAGCTTAGGCTTGTTTTACATATAATGCATAAGTTGTCACCTTAGACACACAATGCATGAGCGTCAAGTGGACGTTTTAATTTTTGGCACCATTATTAATAGATTACAGCATCCAATACCAAAGCAGTAGTATGCGTTTAAGTTTCGGCAGTCACTCAGAATCTCTGACTGCTCTAGAAAATAAAAATGCCATGAGACTGGAAAAGACAAGAAAGCAAATAAAAAAACTTTGAACTTTGAATGTACACAACTGAAGCAACCAACATTCTGCTGGTTGGAGATTTATAAAAACCATTATAAAGTGAATTTGATCCTCATCCTTGTGTACATAAGATTCCACAACAACCAAGTTTCAAATAGTTATGTACTTGCATAATACTTTCTTTAAAAAAAAAAAATTAATGTATAATTTTTATCCAGCCACACTGGTGCCAGATTGCTGCCCACAATTTGGGAAACCACTGCCATAGCAGGGTGCTACAGTAAACAGTCAGGCTCTTGCCAGTTCCTGTTCATTGTGCAGTCAGTATAATAATATACAGTATGTTAACCTGATATTTTCAGGATCTCTGCACAGAACAGTGGAGGTCAGTTGGGTTAAAGTTAAATATAAAACCGGAATAAATCTGTCTGATTATTGTCTGGATTTTAGAGCCAAGCAGCAGAACCTGGAGGAGAGGCAGGCTGATGTAGAATATGAGCTTAGATGTTTACTTAACAAGCCAGGTATGAAACAACACAAAAGCCTTTTCTTTTGACTAAATCCTCTTCCTTTCTTTTAAATAACAGCCATTTTTATTCCATCTTTTCTTTATAACTCTCTCCCAATTGCTTACATCTCTGATAGAGAAAGAATGGACAGCTGAAGACAAAGACAGGGAAAAGCAATTGATGGCAGAACTTGTCACGATAATTGAGCAGAGGAACCAGATTGTTAACAGCATAGATCTGGACAGACAGAGGTAATCACTCAATGCAAATGCACTCTGATTCAGAGCTTGAGTGTTTCTGCTAAAATGGGTTTCTGTAAATTTAATGTGAAATAGAAAGTAATTTTGTCATTAGTATCAAGTTTAGATTCTGTTTTTGAAGAGTTCATCAATTTCTTTTTTAGGGAGGAGGAGGAAGACAAACTAGTAGCTGCTATGCTAAAGAAAAAAGGTCAGTGTTATTTCTCTTTTCACTGAATCTCTCACTTTACATCTCATTCATGCTTTGATTCTTGAATTTCTTTGTAGAGTTTCATGGACAGGGTGAGCAGAAGAAGAAAGCAGGGAAGTTTAAGCCCATGAAGGTTTTGAAGAGATTGAGCACCAAGAATGAAGGAGTGAAGGACAGCAGTCCCCGAAAAGAGAACAGCTGAAGAGTAAACTTACTGGAGAAAAAAGAAAGAAACAAACAAACAAAAAAAGATATACTAAAAAGATTTAGTAAATGCTTTTTAAGTCTAATTAACGCTTTTGAATATATTGCTATAAAACAGAGCCAGTTGAGTTAAATTTGCCTTTGAGGTAGTAGCAGCTTAACTGATATACTGCACTACTGCAGTACATAAAAGTAAAAAAGTAACACTGTCTTGGTCAGATATGAAAAAAAAAAATCTTGCCAAATATATAATCTTATATTGATTCCTACATTTTGAAGTAAAAGAAAAGAGTTTTTGACTAAATTTTAACACAGACCTTTCTTTAAACTCATCGTTAGTCATAGGGAGAGCTCAACAGGAGGCCCATTAAATGGTATGACATTTATTTTTGCCAAACTTAATTTAAACTTGTTCTTTTAATTTATATTTTTTTATAAATGGCATGGATGTACTGCAACTTGTGTTTCTGCTCACACTGAAGAGTGAACAAAAAAACAAAAAACACTTTTAGTGAATCTTTTCAGGCCACATTCAGCCCTTTCATTTTATTAAATAAGCATTGTGAATTTTATTTTATTTTATTTTATTTTATTAAAGAAGCAGAATGAATTACCAATATTGCAGTCTATAATATTGCTAAGAGAATAAGTGAAAAGCATTTCCATCTCATGAATGCTTTGTGATTTTTTTTTTGGGGTAACAGGGATTTGGTGTTTTTTGTCTGCCTGGATTTGGTTGCACCAGCTGTGCTTAATTAAAAAAAAAGAAGACGAAGAAGCCTGGTTTAAAATGGCAATTGAGTTACAGTTTACGCAGTATTAAATATTCGAAAATTGCACCATTAAACTTGGTTCAAACATGACTGTGAACATATAGATAGAATATACTCTGAATAATGATGGAAGCCTCCGACCACATAGCAAATTTTTAAACTGCATCAATAAGCTCATGTTTTACCTGACAGAATACAGTGCTTTAGACATGTTTGTTTGTGTTGACATTTACATTTGTTTACTTTAAAAAAAAAAAAAGAATGTTATGTGATTAACTGACTTGCAGCGCTCCAGCACTTAACCAGATCTAAACAGCACACCTGTGTCCATCGCTTTGTGCCAAAAAGAAAAAAAGTATTGCCTCAGTATTTATTTTTTTTGCTCCTTATTTTGTCATTTACAGTGTTACTTACAATGTTATTTACAGAATAGTTTTAGAAACATAATTTTAGCATTAGTTACATGAGGCAAAAGAAGTTGGAATCAATCTTAAGACAATAAACTGAAGTTGGTGCAGACAGCCTTGTGGGCAGCGCACCAATATATACCGCCATTGCGTTACAGGCATCCCGAGTTGGAATCCCAGCTCGAGGACCTTTCCAGATCCCACCCCCTTTCTCTCCCCCACTTCACTTCCTGTCACTTCTGCACTGTCCTATAGTAATAAAGTAAAAAAAAAAACCGCTGAAAATAAACTGAAAATTGCACTTCTGATCATGAATTTGAAAGCTGATGTTGAATAATTTAAGGTAAACAGTGCATTACTTCTTTGGACAGTTTACGATTTACTAGCATTTGCTTTCAAAATCAAATTACAAAGAGAGTGTGGACTTTTATGTTCCGGTTTAAGCAAGAACTCATGAACAGCTGGTGCAACCCTACCCTGGACAACATTTTAATATACACATTAATTTTAATATGATTAATATTGATTTATACACCACCTGGCCAAAAAAAAAAAAAAAAAAAAAAAATCACTCTTTTGTTGAACCACTGTTAACTTTACTTAAGATTACAGTGTAAATTCGTTGTGGCATTGTTTCAACAACCTTATGCAACATTCCAATTTTGGCAGGCAATTTATTATTATTTAGTAGACTTATTCATATAAAAAATAAACTTTGAAAATATTGTTAAATGATATTGTTATAACCCTATGATGAGAAAGGTTTTGTTTTTGTTTTTTTTTACTGAAAGTGTATTAGTTCATAGCATAACTTCATACTAGCAAAAGCTGAGTGTCAAATTTAGGTTAACCTATCTAAAATGTAAGAAATCATCAAACTTGTAAATGAACTTTGAGCTTGCTACAGACTGACCAGACAGCTGTTCAGTCTGAAGAATCGATGATAGATGAACATTAAAATAAGAGATAACTCTAAATAAGAGATAAGTCTAAACTCCTTTAATAAAAGAACAAAAAATATATAAACTATAACTCAACACAAACACACAAAATGTTATGTGTAAGGTTTTTCATGTTAAGCAATAATAGATGTTCCTCACACTTTAGAGACCCTGGAAGAAGATTATGCAATATTAAGTTTTAATTTAAAAATGGTTTATTTTCACTGTAGAATATCACATTGTGTGTTGGGCCTTAATCTCTGTAAACCCAAGCAGGAGTGTATTTCTGAAGGAGTGCCTTTAATCGGTTTAATTTATGCATATGTCCTAGCATTGGCTGTTGAGTGTCTTTGACTATGTTGTTGACATTTCAGTTTGTGTCTTCTCCAAGTATTTGGGTGTTTAATTGTATTTATCAGATTACAGTATTGAGCTTGTTCTGTCAGAGTGTATGTGTGCATGATCAACTCCAAGGGCTTTCTGTTTTCTCTAAAACAGTCTGTGCTTTTAGGATGGAGGACATTAAAAATAAACCTACTTATTAAAAGAAAACCCTCTGAAGTTCTGACCTTTTTTGAAAGTAATTTTATTACTCATAGATGTCTAACAATTCATATTTTCACCTTCTCTATCCCTCTCTTTGCTTTGTTCCTTTTTTCCAACTAGCTTGAGTGTGCTTATTTCTTCACTGCGTTTCCTGTCAATCTCTTCAAGTTCACGGATTTTCTGTTAAAAAATATCAGACAGTTAGCAGCAGTTTAGAACAAAGCAGTTTTGATTCAAGACTAAAGCTGGGTACAGACTGCATGGTTTTAGCCCCAGTTTTTACTCGCTGACAGTTATGTGGAAATCGCAGACAAATGCTTGAAATCTGAGGCAAATCGGTGTTCGTCCATGTGAGTGACAATCATGTAGTATGACTTATCGGAAACGAGAACTGATCCATTGTGAACACAACAGCAACAAGATGGTATTCCAAAAAGTCTTGGTGTGTGAGAAGATCAGCGATCTGATGGCTTTGAAAATCAGGCAGTGTGTTCCCAGCATTAGAAACAGCTAATGACCACACAAGAATATAAAGATACAATAAAAAATTTGGACATTTAAGTGTGGTACCATAAAACATTAATGAATAACTTGCTTATTTATCAGGTTTTTGAACTGAAACTGCAGGTGCATGTAAAAACTGATGAATGTTGGTGATGTTGCATGGACTATTGGTCAGCTTATGTGTTTGTATCTTCACCTGGGAAATCTCTGTGTTGATGAGTTGCTGGTACTGGGGACCTTTTCCCAATGCCGTCATATCCTCTAAAAACTGCTTCCTCTCCTCAATCTCATCCAGAACTGTTGGTAAGAAATTACATAATTATAGTTTCCATGTTACCATGAGTTGCTGATACTGAGCTCCCATTAAAATGTCTTTGTAAACTCCCCCTCTAAATTATAATAAACTGAAAGCACATCAATCTGTGGCCACCACAAAAATTTAAAAATAGAACATTACTTACAAAATTATTTCAATATTCAATCACTATAAATAAAATATACATTCAGGTCCCTTAGATGAGATGGAATTGAAAGAACAACAACTTTTACATTCTGCCTGTCTCACCCTCTTGGAATCGATCCATCTGTTGCTCTTTTCTCTCTGTGGAATCTCTTTGGGAGTGAGTTGGCCCAACATCCTTTTGACCAGTAGAAAAAAGATTTTGTAGCTGTCTCTTCTCTTTCTCTTGATCTCCTAGAAAGAGAGACAAATCAGCAGAGATGAATAGAAAAGTCTGTCCTGTTACACTTGAAAACATTTGCATAAAACACAAGAAAAATGTAAGCCTATATATGTATACAGACAAGGCACACTTGATAGCTCACACTGATGATGACCATGAATACGTTTTAATATACTGTAATACAAAAGGACTGTTGTTTTCTATATAGTTCTTTTATTGGGGGTGAATATAGGTAAATAGGACATATTTGTACAAATTGCCTTAAATGGTTATAAGTCATTACTAAATTTATCTTTGGGAAGTATTTTGTTACATTGCTAGGTTTGTGTGTTAATGATCTCACATTTAGATGCTGTGGCAGAGCTAACCACAGACAGGAAAAGCAATAGTATGAAAAATGACAACCTCTCACACCTAAGACAAAAAGAAAAAACACTACACTAAAATTTTTTAACTACTTTAATTCTAAAGGGGTCATAATATGCGATTTCAATTTTTCCTTACTCTTTGGAGTGTTACAAGCTCTTGGTGCATAAAGAAGATCTGTAAAGTTGCAAAGACTAAAGTCTCTAATCCAGTGGTGTATTGTAACAAAGTAATAATACTTTGTTACAGTACTTAAGTATATTTTTGGGAGTATCTGTACTTTACTTGAGTTTTTATATTTCAGCCAACTTTACTTTTACTCCACTACATTTCTTAATTAAAATGTATACTTTTTCTCCAATACATTTCCCCAAAGCATATTCGTTACTTACTACAAAATACTCAGAAATCAGAAGAACATGGTTTGACGAATCAGTGGTCTGGCGTCTGCAAGTTAGACTCCTAAAAACACCTTTGCTCATGTGCAAACAAGTGCGCGCACAACTGCGAATTATTCATTTCCCCCTCAAGTCGAGTCAGGGGTGTGCGATACAGATCGTCTGTGGTAATATGGTAAGTGTTGTTGTAATGATGTGCTATCTGACATTATCAAATATAGCACCGAATCACACAGAGTACACGCACGTGATTTATTAACCTATTAAAATTCTAAATTCCAGGCATGCTAAATTGTAGATGGCAAAAATGGTTCTGTATGCTTTTTTTATGTTTATATAATTTGATATAGTTAACTTAATCTATATCACACAAAGAGTACAGTTTTTCTGCAAATATCAGCATGAACACATTTAATAATAATTTTATACTAATTAAGTAAAGCAATGTGACTTGCGTTTTAGACATAATACTGCTTGTTTTAGCTCAATTTTGCCAAGGAAAATAAACAAATAAAGATCACAGAACTGTTTTGCGTCTCTAAGCAATGGAGAGTGTTTACTTATTGAACGAATCAGCTTTTTGAACGAATCGGTTGAATAAATGATTCAGTAATTCACTCATTAACACAGTTAAATGCATGGGCTGTGCTCAAAATGGCATACTTGCTTACTGCCCAGTACACAGTGCATACTGCCTACTATTTTTTTAAAGAATAGTGTGTGAAACAGTATACAATTAGCAATAAATGTTTCAGATTAATATGCTTAGGCTAAGTGCTGTCACATGAAAAACACTGAACATTAATTCAGCACGGCTCCCTGCTGAAAAAAACCAGCATATGCTGGTTAGGTATAAGTGACGTGACATACAGCCAAGTACGGTGACCCATACTCGGAATTCGTGCTCTGTGTTTAACCCATCCAAAGTGCACACACACAGCAGTGAACACACACACACCATGAACACACACCCGGAGCAGTGGGCAGCCATTTATGCTGCGGCGCATAAATCGCTATACAGTATACAGGGTTTTAATGTTTTTGTCTCGGTGCTCCGGTGTTCTGACAGGGACACGGCATGAAAGCATGGTGAGGGGCGTAACATTTCCATCACGCGCTTGAGGTATTCGGCCAATCACAACGCATTGTATAGCTGGCCAATCACAGCACACCTCGCTTTTCAGACCGATGAGCTTTGTAAAAATCGACGCGTTTCAGAATGGCAGGGCATAGAGGAGAAAAAATATTGTACAGTACATGGAAAATAATGTGTTATAATATGTTATTTTTAGCAACGTCATATGACCCCTTTAACGTATGCTGATTTAAGTGAATATATTAATAATTATTTAAGCCTGTTGCAAACAAAAACACAATCAGCTACATTTAAGAATATGCCCCCCATCTAAATTCTTAAGAGAAAAAATAAATTAATGTGTTGTAAATTATTGTATTGTCTTCAAAGAAAGGCATTTTGATCAGAGGAGAGCTTTCAAAGTAATTTTCCCCACTAACTCTAATTTCTTAAATTTTACTTTTGATAAGGTAAGATATCTTAAGCTTAAGACAAAGTTATTATGTCATGCTATGGTATTTGAATCTTAATTTAAAAATTACATTTCCCATTTATCTATATTCACCGTCTTTTGCACTTACGTATTGCTCTAGGCTTGAACTGTTCTCGTGTGTAATTATCTCCAGCACGGCATCTTTCTGCACTGCGTCTCTGCTGGTGACCAATCAGTGCGTTCACTCTAGTGACTCTGGGCTCTGACTGAACACTGGGCTCAAACGGCGTGAGATTAAATGTTAGTGGAAGAGCGCCGCCATCTGCTCAAACAGAAAATGGTGTATTATGCATAAAATATGAACTCAGCTGTCATGACAGTTGTAGGATATTATAAAACCTGTCACTTAAACTCACTTTTCAGCTGATTATTGATCTGCCTCTGCTGAAAGTCTGTTAGACGAGACTCCTGCATCATCACTGCAATGAAACAAAACAAACCCACAGGTGGAGCCATAGAAAAGATAAACTAAACATAAACTTAGATAAACGTCAAAAAAAGATAGAATAAACCCAGCCACCCCCCCCAAACACACACACACACACACACACACACACACACACACACACACTTTGTATTAATTGTCGTGTCTCTGTTCTGTAGTGATTGACTCTGTGTTCCTTATATTTTGATCCGCTGGCCATTATTCCTGCAAAAAAAATAAAAAAAATAATTAAGTATTCTAGACAAAGAGATCTGACGTTGTTATTTTGGGCATCAATATACAAGCGGGTTACTCACGTTACCTCACATAAACGAGAAATAAGCAGATAACGCAAAAGAAGCCGAGTAACGTTAGTTGCTATGGTAACACAAGCAAAACATACAAAACAATCAATCCAACAGAGCACAGAGTCTCACGGAAAAAAAACGAAAACAACGTGCGTAGCGTGTTTAGAGTTGCTTTTGAGTTGAGAAATTCAAATAGATTTCGATCTGGTTCAGCAGTTTTGTAAAGTTCCATTTGTTCTCAGTTCTCTGTCAACTCATGTTTCGATCCTGTGATGTTCCTCTTCGCTTTATGATCCATGGTCGGGGACGAGTGCACAAAAGTGTGACGTTTCCAGCGAACATCCAATCACGTGAAACGATTACAGAGAGCAAGCACTGGTCACTTTTCCGCTGAAGATCAGAATGTCATAAAGACGAACTATTTGAAAATATATAAACTGTAAACAAAGTCTATTATCCTAAGTCAAAATATTAAAACAGTAAGTTAAATAAGCGAATTAAAAGTTGTCAAAATCCGTTTGTGGCATGGGCTCTGGCCACTGATCAGTGGTACTGGCCCTATTCTAAAAGTCACACACAGAAAGCAAAATTCTGTTATTATTTACTTACTCTCATGTCCTTCCAAAACTGTATGATTCCCTTCTCCAATAGAATAATCATGTACCTGAGGCTGCAGGTTCAGGACTGAATTTAAAACCAGATAATCTATTTATTGAAGTTAAGTTTTTACCTTTATTACATCTAATGCAGTAACCTCAAAAAGTCAATTTAAAAGTAAATATACATTAATAGCATAAACACTTATTGAGCATAGTGCTATGAAATAGTATAAACTGCTATTAGCCTACATACAAAAACTATATATATATATATATATATATATATATATATATATATATATATATATATATATATATATATATATATATATATATATAATTCTTCCCATTTTCTTTTTCCTTAGCATTTTAGCTCCATTAGGCTGATCATACACGGGGCAACTTTTTAGAGCAATGTTTCTTGGGCACTTTCCCATTGAGAAAGGGTAACAAATTTCTATTTGGATACTTTAGATGGGTTGTGGGTCCTGTGTCTCTCCTGGTTGCCCGTTGACAGAAACATTGCCCAAAGTTGCCCACAAACATTGCTCAAAAAGTTGCCCCGTGTATCATCACCTTTAGGGGTCGAGGGAAGGATGTAAGGAAAGGAGAAATAGAAGGAAATATTGTTTGTATTGGAATATATATTAATATACTTAATATGTATTATATTGGAATATTATTGATCGCTCAGGCATCACTTCAAAGTGGCATCAGCTGTTATTATGTTATATTAAGGGGACATTTATTTATTAACAATAAAGATTGTGTTAAAGCAGCTTCACAGAAAAAAAAAGAGAAAAAAGCTCTAAAAGAGACAATGCTCTCATTCAACTCATGCAGGTTAGTTCAGTGTTGGTTTAGTTCAGATCAATAACAGTGTGAAGTTCATTAGTTTGAAACAAATTCAGTTGAGTTATAAGCAGTTCTACAAAAGCATTCATGTTGTTACTCAGTTTGAATCAGTTCAGTGTTGATTCAGTTCAGTTTTGATACCAGTGTCGGTGTTGTAAATGCAATTCAGCAATAAAGAAATTCTACAGAAGACAATAGTGCTATCATCCAGTTTATTTCAGTTAAAGTTTTGTTCTCATCCGATGGTGTCAGTCTCTGCGGTCATATTGATAAATTACTGAACCTGAAGTGTCTTTCAGACCAAACAAGCCACTGTTCAGTTCAGTGTTGGTTCAGTTCAGATCAATAACAATGTAAAGTTTCTCAGTTTGAAGCAAGTTTAATTCAGCTATAAACAGCTCTACAAAAGGCAGCAATGTCGCTTCAGCTTGAGTCAGTTAAATTTTGATTCAGTTCAGTCTAATACTGAATTGAACTAATGTTTCCCGGTCATGGGCTGGAAGATAGAGCGAGGAAACTTCTCCATCTTCCAGACCAAGGCAGAGTTGTTACCTTGCAGAGACTAATACTGAAAGAAAAAAAAAATCTACATATAGCCTATGGGTGACCTGTGAAAATGCACAGTTAAGCCCAATTTATAGTCGCACAATCAAATGCCTCAAAGTTTTCTCAATTCAGTGTGTGCAAACAAAGGCAGTCAACACATGCACATTTGAAATAATTATACAGAGAATGCATGGTTGGAAAAAATGGGGCTTTGCTAATGACGAAATTTGCATCATGTGCACTGAATGCATACTCTATAGTCTAGTGCAAACATAAAAACTAAAGTGTAAGTGCATTTTCACTTATGACTATGTCTTCTTGAGTTAATGGCATAATGATTGCGGTCATTTGGGGCACTTTTTATGGAAGTGTGTGATGGGTACGAAAAAAGCTAAGGCCATAGTATCTTTATGCACAAACACTGCCTGCAAAGCCATTAGCTGATAGGGCAGCAAGGCAACTATTCAGCTAGCTTTCACATGCAGCCTAAATATACCATGGCCAATTCCCGCTGCCAAAGAGATGTTTAAGAAGAGCTTCAAGAACACTCACAAGAGGGTTAAACTTGAATGGTCTTTGCCTCATTCATTTTTCCCTTCAGAAAAATGAGGTTACAGTGGGTAACATGATATTTTTTAAATGTGCTGTAGAAATAATTATGATTGATTGAGTCCCTAATCAAATATACCTGACTCAGATTATCAGCTTGTTAGTAGAAACTCCTCAACTTAAAATGGGCATATCTAAATGCAATTATATACTGCCATTTTTGCACACGTAAAGAGCACTGTGGGAAGGGGATAAAGTGAATTTCCAAATTAAAGTGAGCAAATTAACACTTTTATAAGGGCCCTCCCACAAGGCCATATATGTAATGGTCATATAAATATTTGTTTATTAAACTCCTCATAACTCTCATACTCCCCTTACTTTATCTGCTAAGTACTAAATGTGTGCTTTTTATCGTATATTGAAGCTTGAATTTGTTGTCATACTTTATAGTATAATATAACTTTTTTTTCTGTGGATGTTTCGATTAATTTTCGCATGTATGCTGAAAACGGGCCTTGCGGTGAAGTTTTAAAGACGTTTATTATTATTAATAAAATTAAATAGTTTGCTTTCATTTCCTCTGTTATATGCATTGTTTGTGTTAATATTATGTTATGATTTAGTTATTAACTAATCCCATTTGTCATCACTGAGATAATTGTGTGTGGATTCATCTCTTGTAGAGACATATAAGGATTCAGAGAGGTGAACAAACAACAAGTGTTACAGCAATTACCAGCAATCTTCTGCTTGGCCAGCATGTTTAAGCCAGCAAAACTGATCAAATTAAAAAGTCATCTTCAAATCCACTTCAACAAGGCAGTTGTCTGTGGAGGTATGAATATCTTGTTTGTTTAATATATGTACTCGCAATATATTATTGCATAATAGTTTACCTGTGTACTTATTTATTTTAGGCTATACATTTTATACCAATTATTGGTGTGATTATTTAGTTTTTAAATAAGGAACAAGAAAGGTTTTTTTGTTTGTTTTTGTGCTATTTACAGGGAGAATATTCTTATTTTTTTGTTGTTTTCCAGTATATCTTGTCTTGGGAGCACCCTTTGATTTTACATCTGTAAGTAGTTATCAGTTAAAGTAATTGACCTTTACAATGTTGTAACAGTTGATATTTAAAGATTTCTCTATGTTTGTGTCTTCCAGTGTGACATTCCAATCATACGGAAATGGTGTACTCTTATTCTTCTGGAGAACTTTGGAGTTTTCTCTGAAAGGTAGAAAAAGGAGATCCCAGACAGAAGTTGTGAAATGGCTCCATTACAACAGACATCTGCTCAGGGGGCCAATGGAAGAGCCTTGTTTCCTAATAATGAAGGAAGAGGATAATGAAAAGGCCCTCAACAATCTCCTGGAACAATCTGTTACGTATGACAGAAACAGGATGTAAATGCAAGGCGTCTTTATTGAACACAGTGCAAGCCAGACAAGGAAACAGAGTCACAGGGAAATGAA
Organism: Cyprinus carpio; assembly: GCF_018340385.1. Classification (NCBI taxonomy): domain Eukaryota; kingdom Metazoa; phylum Chordata; class Actinopteri; order Cypriniformes; family Cyprinidae; genus Cyprinus; species Cyprinus carpio. The sequence goes on from NC_056602.1 coordinate 12,873,414, forward strand.
GGAGCGCAGGAGGGAAGGCTGGTGGAATGGTGGAGTGGTGACTTAGGTGGTTAGGTGGTGGTGGTGTTGTGTTTGGTGATGATCCCTCGAATCCCAGTGCGTGCAATCCTCGTGACAGTGCTATGAAATCCAGTGCAGCGTGAAGATCCTGGAACAACCGACGACAAGGAGACTCAGGCAGGGACTAACGAACACGGGAACAGGTACGGGAGCACACCAGGGAGAACAACGATCTGACAACATGAAACACAGGTTACTGAACTTATAAAGGGGAACAAACAATTGAGCCCAGCTGGCGCTGCTGATCATCGCTGATCAGTGACCACGCCCACAGACACACACACAACAGCACGCTAGACGAGAGAGAGAGAATGAATCCATGAACCGTGACACAATCAGAAGCTTCCAGAGTGCCCTTCATATTTCATCTTGTGTTCAGGGGAGTTATTTTTGTAGGACTGTCATAACAAAATGGGCCTAAGAGTGAATTGTTCATTTGATACATTTTAATTTTAATTTATGCAAGATTGTCATGACAAAATGTGCCCAAGAATAAATTGTTCATTTTGTAAAAATGTTTAATGCAGGATTGTCATGACAAAATGGGCTTAATAGTGAATTGTTCATTTTATAAACTTCAATTTAATTATTGTGTACATTTTGATTGTTACTTTTAAAACTATGCTGCTGTTTGTGTGTGTGTGTGTGTGTGTGTGTGTGTGTGTGTGTGTGTGTGTTATTTAAATGTTTTAGTTTTTTTTTGTTTTAATGTATGATGCACATGTACTTGACTTTGGAGTAAACATTTATTTTGAATCTTGTGATTAAAGTATATTTTCTATAAAATGCCCAGAAGTTTCAAACATTATTTTTAATATCACAAACAGGAAATAACTTGCATAATACAATAAAACAAATAACTCTATAGGCCTACAACTAAATTACACAAGAATGATGTTTATAAAATGCTTAATATATCATTATAAAATGCACACATACATAAAGTATGTCGTATCGTGTATAATAAAAGCAAAAAGGTGGCGCTACTTGTGTTAAGAACGTAAGCTCCGGCCCTCACTTCCAGTTCTGTGGCTTCGGGTCTGCAGCTGGATATATCTCTATATCGCTCGTTGACAGCCTCTGCTTTTCTGCAACATACTAAAGCCTCCGCGTGAATTCAGCGCACCTTACATTCAGATAATAAAAGAAATATGCTGCAATTTCTGGAGTTATTTTATGATTGTTTGGGCAGTCTCAAGCAATAGCTTAAACTTCTCAAAATACAGTCGGCTTTAGATTAGTTTTAATATATGCAAAAAAAGAAAAATAATAATAATAAATAAATAAATAAATAAAAATTAACATCTTTATCTAATTCTGATTGGGTGGGCAAGACAGTCATTTGGGTGGGCTCAGCCCTACCCTGCCATGCCTGGAGCCAGCTCTGGTTAAAGGGGTAATCGGGTGCTGCATCCATTTTTACATGTTATTTGAACTGAAATGTGTGTTGGCAGTGTGTGTACACAACCACCCTATAATGATAAAAATCCACCCAGTGTTTTTTTTTTTTTTAAATCTCATTAAATCATTTCCCCTTTCTCAAATCCAGCCAATCTCAGATGCCTGTCTTTGTGACGTCACAGAGACAGGCTCCTACCACGATAGTTTGACAGTGGCATTTCAGCACAGACTAGACTGGTGTCTTACCTTAGACCCGCCCTAAGTGAGCTCTCATCAGTCCATCATTGTTGTTGGATGTAATAATGAGCATAGCAATTGTCATTTACTCCCGACATCTGCGCCGCTGAAAACACAGTGGGTTACATTTGTTTCTGAAGGGAATGTGACCCCGATCTACCTAAATGCATCTATGTTTGAGCAAATCATTTGTGATCCAGCTTCACCAACAGAAGAACTGAGTACAAGACTTTTTAATTAATTTTTGCTAATCGACTTTCCTAATAATGTGCTAATTAGCAAGTTTCACGATGAATGAATAAATAAAGTAATAAAGTAAATAAAGTAAACAGTCCCTCAGAGAGGGGCTCAGAAGAAAAGGGCGGGGTCAGCAGAGCTCATTTGCATTTAAAGGAAAATGCTCCAAAACGGCTTGCTCTGAAAAGAGCTGTTTTTGACAGGGTAAAAAGTTTGTTGTTTTACACTACCATTGAGGAATTTCAGCCAAACTATGTTACAGACTTTTCATTAAGACCCCAAAGAATCATATCAAAATGGCCATCCGATGACCCCTTTAAGTTTAGGTATGGGGTAGGATAAAGTTATGTAAAATATGATCATGCAGAATAAGGTATTAATATGTGTTTTATAAGTACCAATAATCAGCCAATATGCTAGTAATAAGCATGCTAATAAGCAATCAGTTAATAGTGAGAATTGGTCCTTAAAATAAAGTGTTACCAAAATTATATAGCTATGCAGTAATTATTAAAAACTCTAATGCACCTAATGACTTTTGGCAAAATAAATAAATAAATAAATAAATAAATAAATGTATTTTATAAATGCATGAGGAAATAAAGTTTTCAACTGAGACACAAAGGCAATATAAAAAAATTAATAATAATAAATTATTGCAAAATATTGATTTGCAACTACTTTAACAGAAATAAGAAATTCCTGGCCTAAGAAAAGCTAATGGGGTAATTGAAACTGTACTATACTCATGATGACATTCTTACAGGTGAGATAACTAAACAATGTGGTCAGCTTATCACATTATGAGACACAATTTCCACCTTCTCTCAAGAGTTCCCATTTCATGTGCTCTGACTTTTGGAGTGAGTAGGGCATACTAATACTAAGCCATTATTTATTTATGCAAGAGATAGAAGCACTTGTGCACAGATTGCTTTAATGGTTTCCCAACCATTAGCACTGATCTTTATTGGTCAGAGAGAATAACTGACTCCAACATTTTTAACAAAGCAACAGAGATATATTCTATCTATATATATAAATATATATAGAAAGGCACATTTTTGGCAAAATACACTTGCTGGATGAACAAATGCCAAAGTCCTGAAAGCAATAATTTTAGGGAAAAAAAACACAAATAAACAGTGGTAAACCTTTAAAAGCTTTGACCTATGGTGCCAGTTTGGTTTAGGACAAAACTCATAGTCACAGTACAAAACACTTGTGTGTCTCTTTCTAATAAAAAAAATGATTACACCACTGGCAAAACACATCAGCATCAAAATTCACCATATATAATATATTCATAAATATGCAATAATAGAGAAATAGATCCATACTAATGCCTGTTTGGTCCAAAGAACAGTAGTCAGCTAAAGTACAGTGTTAATCCAGATACATTCTGAGAAAAAGACACACTACCCCAAGACCTTCTACTGTCTCACTAAGAGACCCCTGAGCATGCTGTTACTGTTTGGCACATTTTTTCTTTCTTTTTTGCTTACCATTTCCAAGAAATATTAAAATGATTTTTTTAAAGCTAAAATAATGATGGCATTGCCCAGCTGACATTGCCATGCCATTAAAAAGCACAGTTTAAACATTAAATCTGGTAACACTGCAATTTAAGTAATAAGCCTTTAACAAATATTAGAACCTTCCTAACATATCAGTGGTTTATGTACATTCAAATATGAATGTATATGAAAATATATTAAAACTTCATTTCTATTTCAACGTATATTAACTCTGTTTTGTTAACATTGCATATCTATGATCTGTAATATATCATTTTTGTTATTAATGAACAATATTCTATATATCATAAAATCTTAATTTATCTATTTTGCAGGTTTCTAGATGTACCTGCTGAAAGGCAAAGATTGCAATGGTAGCTTTCTCTAAGTGAAACGGAACAGTGAACCTGAACTGAAACTTCAAATTACTCAAAATTCTCATCAGTGCAGTGCAGTGTAGGGCACTATAAGGGCATTAACTAAGTGCGATGGCTAGTCTGCAGAATTTTAAGGAACATTAAAGCTATAAGCCTTATCTGTGCTATTAATAAAAAAGCAGTAAGCATACTGCGCGAAAGAAATCAATAACATTACAAATGTTACAAGAGCACCCTGAATCAGAGCGAAACACAATAATCTAGAGCAGCTGAACAGCAGATGGACTTAAGTTGTGTCATTGAAAATTCCAGTTTTGATAAGTCCAGAGTGACAGCTAAACAAGGTCTTACATATATACATATCCATTTAAAGAACAGTAGTTCAACCACCCCAGGCATGGGGCATATGTCCCAGAGATGAGAGAGGGAAAAAAAACATGCTGTGCATTTCTTTGGGCAGACAATGGGACAGCAACTTTCCCAATGAATTCAGGGGGAAAAAAAGAACCCAGATATTCATTTAGACAGCTTACTAATGACACGAATGAGAGCTGCATTTTCATCTTTCAGTCTCTGGTTGTCAGCACGCAAATCCACAAGCACCTAGGAGGAGGAAGACAGAGAGTGAGATGAACAGGCCCACATGGAATCTGTATATGCATGGAAATTTGTAGAAAGTTCTGCAGATCTGACATATCCATCATACACAATGGTCTACACAAACGCCCTTACTTTGAGTTCATCTTCTAACTCGGATGCTCTCCGCTGAAGAAGTTTCTTTTCCTGAAGAAAAAACAGTGCAGAGTTTACAACAAAAAAATCCACTATATACAATAGGGTTCAATTTGTTAACGTGAGCATTAGGTGAAATAGCATTTATTAATCTAGGTTATATAACAGGGCAGTTGAATGCTTGCTTCTGATAGGTTGACGAGCGTTCTATGGTGTGCAATTTTTTTTCAGGGAGGTCTTGCAGTTAAATATGCAATGAAAATGATTTCAACTGAGGTCCAGAATATGAAGGCAAAAGAACCAAAGCCCACAAAGACATTGACCAAGCAGTTAAATACATTACTTAACAATAAAAAAAAAAAGAAAAATTCTAACTATTTTCGTATTTTCTCAAAATTAATTTTTAGCTTTCAGATTTGCTATTAGTAGACACTGTTGTTGAGACGATACTGTTCAAAGACACCTCCATTATTAGCTTTAAAATTACGTTTTTGAATTAGCAACAGGTGCTAATTGATGAAGGACCACTGAATTATTAGAAAATAATGCATAGTGCATTATCTTTAATAATTCAATGGTCCATCATCAATTATTCCTTAATTAATGTTAATTTTAGCATGTACCAATACATCTTTAACAGTTAAATTAACAAAATTAAATTCATTTAAAAAACGTTGATTATTGTTAGTACACAATACCAGTGCATTAACTAAGGTAAACAAATTGCAGAATTGTTACCACTCCAACCCAAGACACCCGAACCGTGACACGGCATGAAAATGTGGTAACTTACAAATCTCTCCAGCTCCAGCAGGGCTGGTCTGTTTGATCCATTCTCCTGATTCTGTGTGCATGCAAACAAATACAACTATATATAAATATATTATATAACTTAATTTAGTGGTTCAACATTTCTTTCCTATCCCAATGTCTCAGGACAAGAAAACAACACTTTTCACCTGTTTGAGTTTCTCCAGCTGAACTTTACTCTCATTTAACTGCAGCTGAGTTTCTTGAAGCTTCTCTTTTAGATCTCCATTCTCTTGCAACACCTGCAGATACAACTGAGAGAACACATATTACATAACAAGAGTGTGAACAAGTTCTTATATTGCTCATTAATTTCTGAATGTTCAATGTTTAAAAAAAAATTATTACCCTACTATAATCCAGAGAAGAGGTTCTGGAATCGTATAATCGAGGATCACTACAAAAACAAACAATACTCTTAAAAATAACATTACAAAAGTCTCAATATCACTCTCTCAACATGAGCATATTAGCAGCTTATTTAAAACTGTGCACTAATTAATACCATGGTTAGGGACAGGTAAGTGTGAATGCATCCATATCTACGGAGAAAAACATCACAGAACAAAAAACACACAAGACACTGTGCTATGTAATCAGTACACACTAAGTACATACAGGTGCATCTCCAATTAGAATGTCGTGGAAAAGTTAATTTATTCCAGTAATTCAACTCAAATTGTGAAACTCGTGTATTAAATAAATTCAATGCACACAGACTGAAGTAGTTTAAGTCTTTGGTTTTTTTAATTGTGATTATTTTGGCTCACATTTAACAAAAACCCACCAATTCACTCTCATTCATCTCAACAAATTAGAATACTTCATGAGACTAATATAAAAAAAAAACAAATTTAGTGAATTGTTGGCCTTCTGGAAAGTATGTTCGTGTACTGTCCATGTACTCAATACTTGGTTGGGGCTCCTTTTGCTTTAATTACTGCCTCAATTTGGCATGGCATGGAGGTGCTCAGTTTGTGGCACTGCTGAGGTGGTATGGAAGCCCAGGTTTCTTTGACAGTGGCCTTCAGCTCATCTGCATTTTTTTGGTCTCTTGTTTCTCATTTTCCTCTTGACAGTATCCCATAGATTCTCTGTGGGGTTCAGGTCTGGTGAGTTTGCTGGCCAGTCAAGCACACCAACACCATGTTCATTTAACCAACTTTTGGGGCTTTTGGCAGTGTGGGCAGGTGCCAAATCCTGCTGGAAAATGAAATCAGCATCTTCAAAAAGCTGGTCAGCAGAGGGAAGCATGACGTGCTCCAAAAATTTCTTGGTAAACGGGTGGAGTGACTTTGGTTTTTACAAAAAACACAATGGACCAACACCAGCAGATGACATTGCACCCCAAATCATCACAGACTGTGGAAACTTAATACTGGACTTCAAGCAACTTGGGCTATTCCACCCTTCCTCTAGACTATAGGACCTTGGTTTCCAAATGAAATACAAAACTTGCTCTCATCTGAAATGAAGACTTTGGACCACTGGGAAACAGTCCAGTTCATCTTCTCCTTAGCCCAGGTAAGACGCCTCTGACATTGTCTGTGGTTTAGGAGTGGCTTAAAAAGAGGAATACGACAACTGTAGCCAAATTCCTTGACACATCTGTGTGTGGTGGCTCTTGGTGCCTTGACCCCAGCCTCAGTCCTTGTGTCCTCTCAGTCCTTGTGAAGTTCACTCAAATTCTTGAATCAATTTTGCTTGACAATCCTCATAAGGCTGCGGTTCTTTCGGTTGGTTGTACATCTTTTTCTTCCACACTTTTTCCTTCTACTCAACTTTCTGTTAACATGCTTGGATACAGCACTCTGTGAACAGCCAGCTTCTATGGCAACGAATGTTTGTGGCTTACCCTCCTTGTGAAGGGTGTCAATGATTGTCTTCTGGACAACTGTCAGATCAGCAGTCTTCCCCATGATTGTGTAGCCTAGTGAACCTAATGAATTGGTGGGTTTTTGTTAAATGTGGGCCAAAATCATCACAATTAAAAGAACCAAAGACTTAAACTATTTCAGTCTGTGTGCACTGAATTTATTTTATACACGAGTTTCACAGTTTGAGTTGAATTACTGAAATAAATGAACTTTTCCACGACATTCTAATTTATTGAGATGCACCTGTATAGGATATACCTACACACCAGGCGATGTACAAAACCTTGATAAAACACACACAAACCGGGTTCTGTTGTCTTGTTCAGCATCTTCATTTGCCTCCACATCATCCATCTGAACAAAAGAAACATTAATCTTCAATAACTGTCCATGTCAAAGTCAGTCATTTAAAATTCCCGAATTATGTAATCTTTACTACTACAACTGGCACTAAACACAACTGCAAAAATAATTATAAATTAGAGGTGTAATAATGTTCTCACTGTATAAAAATAATAATAATAACAATTAGCCTAGCAAAAAAAAAAAAAAAAAAACTGCAACAAAAATACAAAAAATGAATGACCTCTGAATGCTTTGATTCACAAATTAGAAACAACAACAATGTAATAAATGGCATTAATATAATTAGCCTACATATTTTAGTTGTCGGTTTATTACATTTTTCATAACAATGTGCAAATCTATGATGCATATTCAATAGTCCACTACAAAAAAATAACATTTCTAATAGTGCGAATGTATGATTTGATTGATTATTTTGTCATTATTTGACTACAGTGCAAACGCTCTCTCAAATTACATTAATGCCCTTTTTGGAAACAGTTATGAATTGTTTTAAAATACTTTAAATCATTCATACATTGAATCATAACCCAATTTCATGATGCATCACAATCATAAGATTAAAGAATCAAATTCACAACAAATATTTACACCCATATATATATATATATATATCTATATATTATATATATATATATATATATATATATATATATATATATATATAGTTATATATATATAAAATATTTTTGTTTATTTATAGGTGATTTTTCCAAAGTTCTGAACTTCTGGCTGATGCATATTATAAAAAAGTCTGTCAAGGAAATAGTCAAACAAATCGTATAGCAGTTTTGGGACAACCATATCATTATAGTGTTAAGGTCTACATTATAGACCCTTTGTCATGTACTGTATGTGTTTGCATATGAATGTTGCTAAATACATTATCATAAAATAGGGAACCTCCACAAACTCCTCCTGTTCTACAGTGGAAACCTTGTTGTGGGCAACATTTGCTTAAAATGTAAATTCACATGCATCATCATCCTTTGTTATTCTTTGTAATATACAGGTGAGAAGCTGCAAAGAAGTGTACTTCTAAAAGTCTATTTATATTGAAAATGCTCGGTGTGAACAAGAATGCCCTGGCTTTTTTATGAATGCTTGTAGCTCACCTCTCCAGCCTGCTGAACGATACCAGTTGAGCGTCTCTCTTTCCTCCCTTTCCTGCGATCTCTCACTCCTAATCTTGTCTCTGCATCTCCCGATTCCTTCACTGGCTCTGTGTCTATTGCAGAGAGAAAACTCTTAAAATCCATAAAGAATTCACACTGAATCAAAAACTTCAAAGAATAATTACTGTCAACTGAAACTGAAGTATCAACTCCAGGTGCTTCAGACACACTGGTTGGTAATGAGACTCACCTCTCTCAGCTGGTGTTAGTGAGATGTTGGGGCTCACAGGCTGAACACTGAGGTGCTGAGGTTCATTGGTCTTAACAATTATCCGTTCTGCTTCCTTAAGATCTGTCAATGTTACTCCCTGACAATCAAAATTCCAAAAAATATTTAATAATAATATTATCTTAACAATACATTTTTTTTTTTTGAGCACATTATTAACATGTTGTTAACAAAATATTAAGCCAAACTACTCAATATGGTTTTCTTTTCTTTTAATGAGTTTTATTCATTATATTAGTTTTATTCAGGGTTGTGAATACACACCTGTGTTGATCGTCGTGACTGCCTCATGAGACGCGAGCGAGCTTTCCTCTGAAACTCCGACTCCTCGTCTCTCACTGGAGCCTGATACCTGTAAAAAAAAAAAAAAAAAAAAAAAAAATTTCATCACTATTCATGAACAGATCTTAAATCTAGTTTATAAAATAGATGGTCCTTAATTATGACTGTTTGAGTCAATAAAATTTCTAAATTATGTAACTTTACTACTACTGGCACCAAACACAATTGCAAAATAATTAGACATTAGAGGTGTACAAATATTCTCAATGTACAAAACAATTCAGCCTAGCAACATAACAAATACTGCAACAAAAATACAAACACTGAATCCCATGATTTACAGATCAGAACCAGTAACAATGTAATAAATGGCATTAATGTATAGTTAATAATTAATAGATAATATACACATACACCTGTGACCTCATAACATTAGAATTACTGCACTAAAGAAACTGTTTTGAAATGTCAGATTTCACTGTAGCCGTAGTTTACAGTGAATTTATACAACCAAGGGGGTTTAGGCACTCTGCTCCGCTTTGTGACTAGCGAGAAGGCTTCTTGGCTTATTGCATTAAACAGTAACATTTATTTACATATTACTTTACATACTGCTTAGTTATTTACATACTGACTTAGCGAAGATATTTAAATTCAAAATGATGTTGAATGATTCTCAGTACAAACTTCAATACCAAAAGACAGTAAAACACTACTTTATAAGTTTACCTGTTGTAGAGATTTAATTAAAAGTTTTAATTATAAAATTACCATTGAATTATAAACTAAAATGAGGTTCTATGTAGTTCACTCACCAGGTGTTTGAGTTAGAGTTTAGCACAGATATTTTTTCACTCATTTGGAATTATTCAACCTCTAAAAACAAGTCTAAGTCTAGCGAATAAACAAAAAAAATTACTTAAATGTCTTTACTTGGTAATTCTGCTACGTTATGCCATCACTAATACTTCCTTATCATGAAGCCGTACATAACATAAGATTTGTACAGCTGTAACATAAAATCAATAAAATAAATAAAAGTGTAATTGTAAAGCATTTAATTCTTGCGATCAAACTATCTTACTTCCTTCCATCACTAGAGGCATTACTGGGGCTCTCAGCAGGTGACTCTCGCCTCTGGGGGGTGGGCTGCACAACTGCTGTGCGACTCGCTCTGTCCTGATCATTCACCTTGACTTCTTTATCCTCTATGGTCTGAAGAACACAAACATACAGTGATTAAATCACATGCACCAGCAGAGAGATTCTGACATTAAAAGCTGAGACAGAAGACTGTGTGTCTTCTGACCTCTGAAGAGGGAACAATGCTCTCTGGTGTTGACACTGTTGAACTTTCTAGAACAGAGAACAAAACAAACATCATCAAACAGACTGTATTCTTGTATGTTTCATAGATGTGAATATTTTGAATGCTGCTGTATGAGAGAGAGAGATAAACCTGGGCTGCTTTCTCTCTCATCGTTGAGTCCCAGGCCTCCTGAGACTCCTCGTTCCTTAGACTGGTCCTGTACATATATTTTGTCCCTGCTGCTCATTCGGCACACAGAGCTCTAGAGAAAGAGAGGTATGAGTGAAGATGTTTGTGACTGCAAAGACTGTAAGACTGATAATCTTTCTCACCTGCGTTTCTTGTTTGCAGTGTTGGCATTTGAAATCTGTGAATTTTGTTGCTCAATAAGTGCCTGTTCAGTCCTCCACTAAAATAAACAGATGCAAAAATCTATTAAACATCATACTTTATTTACAATGGATCTAAATAGCCCATATATAATTATTGTTCTGATTAATAGTTAAAACGGTATAGTAATGAGTTTAATGAGGTACAAAAACATGTAAACAACAAATAAAGAGCCTCAACATGGCTTATATTTTTAATAAGTATTCAGTTTTCATGTGCACTCAGGAACAAAGGTTCATGTCACTCGGTAGTACCCTACAGACAAAAAGCTAAAAGGCAGATCTTTGTACCTTAGTTACACCTAAATGGTTTATTTTAGTACCTTAAAGCTACATATAATTTTTTTAAAAGTAAATATTAGCACATTAAGTGTACATATTGGTACCCTTTTGAAAGGGTACGTCCACAGTGTCAGTTTCCCAGATAAACACAGGTATGTCTCTATTATGTCTGCTAACTAGTCCACTTGATCTGGGAAACATCTGCTTTTAGCACTTCCATTTCCATTATCTGAAGTCAATGGGTTTTTTGTTAAATGCCTGAAATAAGCACAAGCACAAGATATAAGTTTTAATCTATGACATAAAAAAAAAAAAAAAAAAAAAAAAAAAATCGGTAATACCCCTTATGACTTTCTTTTTTTTTTTTTTTTTTTTACTTGTCTTGAAAAAGGCTTTTGCTAACAAGTGGCTAAATGGGACCACAGAGGTTGTCAGCTGAGAGCATGTTAAACGTCATAAAACCAAACATAAAAACTCATCTACTCACTAGTCCACTTTTTACAGCCTTGCTGTGTTATTAATCACACATTTTTTACAAATTTTTTTACATAGACTGAAAGAGTTCCAGGAAGCTTGGTGATGTTGACGTTGAAGTCAGGTGACTGTGGTGTAGTTATAGCCTTTGTTTAGCAATTGTAAATACCCAAATACACAGCCTTCTGACAACTGTATGTAGGCTTCAAAATTCACAAAAGTTTTGTTCATTTGAGAAGAACGTTATTTTTTTTTTTTTTTGGTTATAGAGAAGATTTTCCGCAATGATCCAAAAGCAAAAATCCAATTCTGTGGATTCTATTGTTCAGCTGAACAGATTTCAAGACTGCAACTGTCTGTTTTCTTTCATATTGCAAAAGCAAAGAGAGAGAGAGAGAAAAAAATAAAGTGTACTTGGTAAGACAAAAAGCTCATTTTAGAATTTATTTTGTGATTGATGTCACAAAAACAAATTGAGTGTCTCTTTCTGTTAATAATAGTGCAGTTCTATATACAGGTGCATCTAAAAAAAAATTGTGAAAAGTTACATGTAAAGTAAAAAGTTATAAGAGCTTACAGCTCATGAAAGTCAAAAATACCAGTATCTCAAAATATTAAAATATTTACATTTGAGTTTCATTAAATGGCCATCCCTACAGTATAAATTCTGGATATCTCTTGTTCTTTGAAACCACAATAATGGGGAAGACTGCTGACTTGGTTATGGTCCAGAAAACAATCACTGAAAACAGTCACAGAAGGTCATTACTGAAAGGGGTAGTTGTTCATAGAGTGCTGTATAAAAGCATATTAAATGCAAAGTTGACTGGAAGGAAGAAACTGGGTAGGAAAAGGTGCACAAGCAACAGGGATGACTGCAAGTTTGAGAATACTGTCAAGCAAAGCCGATTCAAACACTTGGGAGAGCTTCACAAGGAGTGAACTGAAGCTGGAGTCAGTGCATCAAGAGTGGGGGTTGTACGACTACTGATTTCTGCTAGTCGATTTTTATTTAAAAAATACTCGAGTTACTCGACTACTCGTGGTTCATGCTGTAAATGAAAAGACATGAAATAGCTGTTATCAATAAACGCTAATTAATTCATAGCCTTATGCAACAATTACATATGTAAATCGTTAAAACTTTATAATTATGACATTATATATTACAATTTTCATGTAACAGAAAGTATTTGTATCTGTATTTGTATCTGTAACAATCACAAAATTATTCGTATCTGCATCCGGATAAAACCAGGTGGAACGTCGTACAGTTACTTGATAAGACCGTTATGACTATATTTTTTTCACAGTTATCACTGAACAAGTATTCCGTGTTAAACTAAAATAATTATTAGCAGAAAGCAGAAAGATGTCATGACAAACATTTAGTGATCATTTGAACTCGACTGAATTAAATCATAGCGCACATTTTCATTACGCAGAACTCTTTAAGCGAGTCTTTTTTTGAACTTCACTAAACAAATGTGCATGTGCCACGCAAACCAGCAAAAAATAAAGATGCAAACATGTAGGCCAAGTAGAAAATGTATCTGTATCTAAGTTGATTATTAGCGTACTCTTGAGAGAGAACTGGTTTGGTTTTTGAGAGACTGAGATGCGCAACGTGGCTGTTTGATTGGGGAGCGTGCTGTGCTTATTACATTTATTCATTTCATATCGTAGCCTAAGGTCTAATCATTGCCTTTTAAATATATACAAATAATAGAACGGGTATGATGTATTATTTTATAGGTGATATTACTCTTGCCAAGCTCTGATTTCTGAGAGATGCACGGAGAGCAATGCGGTGTTTGATTTACGCTCTTTTCATTCATAAAGTTTACATTCATTCACTTCACACTCTATTGCATGACTTTAGAGTTCTGTGTATAATATTTGCTCAACTGTTATCTAGCAAACCCCAGACTGTGCCAGCCGCAGCCGAATATTCAGGCAGAATTATTCCTTGTCCGTTATTCGTTTTTTAAGCCATTATCCGTGCCTTTCTGATTAAGTTATTCGGCTTTGGGTACACCCCTAATTATTACATATTTTAATTGTACATGCAACATAGATAAAGTCATAGAAAGTAACAGCTACACGCAATATTGTAATCCTAAAATTCACGTCGTACTTGCAAACTCTATATATGCATTATGGTTAATGCATGCTCGAGTAGTTGATCGTGTCCAACAGCGCCGACTAGTGTTTGAAGTAGTCGATCACTCGACTACTCGACTAGTCTATGCAAGCCCTAATCAAAAGTCACCATGCTCAGATGTCTTCAGGAAAAGGGTCACCAAGCCACTTCTGAAACAGAAACAACGTCAGAAGCATCGTACCTGGGCTAAGGAGAAAAAGAACTGGATCGTTGCTCAGTGGTCCAAAGTCCTCTTTTCAGATAAAAGTAAATTTGCATTTCATTTGGAAACCAAGGTCTGGAGTCTGGAGGAAGACTGGAGAGGCACAGAATCCAAGCTGCTTGAAGTCCGGTGTGAAGTTTCCAAAGTCAGTGATGATTTGGGATACCGTGACGTCTGCTGGTGTTGGTCCATTGTGTTTTATCAAGTCTAAAGCCAATGCAGCCATCTACCAGAAGATTTTGGAGCACTTTATGCTTCCATCTGCTGACAAGCTTTATGGAAATGCTGATTTCCTTTTCCAGCGGGACTTTAGCACCTGCCCACAGTGCCAAAACCACTTCCAAGTGGTTTGCTGGCCATAATATTACTGTGCTTGATTGGCCAGCCAACATACCTGACCTGAACCTTATATGGAATCTATGGGATATTTTCAAGAGAAAGATAAGAAACAGTTGATCCAACAATACAGATGAGCTGAAGGCTCAATAGTGCCTCAGCAGTGCCACAGGCTGATCGCTTCCATGCCACACCTCATTGATGCTGTCATTTGTGCTAAAGGAGCCCCGACCAAGTATTGCATGCATAAATGACCATACTTTAAAGAACTTTAACTTTTCTGTTTTGCAAATACTTTTTTGATTGATCTTAGGAAATATTCTAATATTTTAAGATACTGGATTTTTGACTTTCATGAGCTCTAATCATCAAAATTAAAACAAAAAAAAAACTTTTGAAACGTTTTACTTTACATGTATTGAATCTAGAATATATGAAAGTTTCACTTTTTGAAATAAGTTACAAAAAAAATAACTTTCACGATATTCTAATTTTTTGAGATGCACCTGTATACTTATTAGAATTAGAATGTCATGGAAAAGTGCATTTATTTCAGTAATTCAACTCAAATTGTGAAACTTGTGTATTAAATAAATTCAGTGCACACAGAATAAAGTGGTTTAAGTCTTTGGTTCCTTTAATTGTGATGATTTTGGCTCACATTTAACAAAAACCCACCAATTCACTATCTCAACTAATTAGAATATGGTGACATGCCAATCACCTAATCAACTCAAAACACCTGCAAAGTTTTCCTGAGCCTTCAAAACGGTCTCTCCTTATGAGGATTGTCATGCAAAATCCATTCAAGAATTTGAGTGAACTTCACAAGGAATGGACTGAGGCTGGGTCAAGGCATCAAGAGTCACCGGGAATTTGGCTACAGTTGTCGTATTCCTCTTGTTAAGCCACTCCTGAACCACAGACAACATCAGAGGCGTCTTATCTGGGTTAAGGAGAAGAAGAACTGGACTGTTGCCCAGTGGTCCAAAGTCCTCTTTTCAGATGAGAGCAAGTTTTGTATTTCATTTGGAAACCAAGGTCCTAGAGTCTGGAGGAAGGGTGGAGAAGTCACAAAGACTTGAACCCCATAGAGAATCTGTGGAGTACTGTCAAGAGGAAAATGAGAAACCAGAGACCAAAAAATGCAGATGAGCTGAAGGCCACTGTCAAAGAT
The DNA here is from genome assembly GCF_018340385.1 of Cyprinus carpio. Classification (NCBI taxonomy): domain Eukaryota; kingdom Metazoa; phylum Chordata; class Actinopteri; order Cypriniformes; family Cyprinidae; genus Cyprinus; species Cyprinus carpio. The sequence continues at coordinate 12,889,047 of NC_056602.1, forward strand.
ACCTGCCATACCGCCACAAACTGAGCACCTCCATGCCACGCCGAATTGAGGCAGTAATTAAAGCAAAAGGAGCCCCTACCAAGTATTGAGTACATGTACAGTAAATGAACATACTTTCCAGAAGGCCAACAATTCACTAAAAAAGTTTTTTTTATTGGTCTTATGAAGTATTCTAATTTGTTGAGATAGTGATTTGTTGGGTTTTTTGTTAAATGTGAGCCAAAATCATCACAATTAAAAGAACCAAAGACTTCAGTCTACTTCAGTCTGTGTGCACTGAATTTATTTAATACACGAGCTTCACAATTTGAGTTGAATTACTGAAATAAATGAACTTTTCCACGACATTCTAATTTATTGGGCTGCACCTGTATATATAAAAAAATCACTGTAATAAAAGTTATTTGAGAAATAACTGACAACCTTTTCAAAATGTCCAGAGTTAGCCCGCAGCCCAGTTAAATAAGCCTGCTACATTACATATAGTAAGCTGTGAATTTCTTCCTAGTGTATCTAAAATAACAGATTGGTTTAAATAAATGTGTGTCTGTGTGTGTTCTCACATTAGCCTGTCTTTGAGACAGTTCTTCCAGTAAAGACGCAACACTCTCATCCGCCACATCAAATGGAGTCTGTCCTTAAAAACAAAACAAAACAGCAGTTTCAGTTATTATAATTTCCCAAACATGCATGCAAACACCCACCCACCCACCCACATTGTGAAACAGAGCTACGGCCAACTGCAGTGCTGCTGCTGGCTGCAGAACTGTGGTGCATTTTGACACAGAACAGAAGCTCCACACTTCCTCTTCCTTTAAGAGTGCATGACTCCTGCTGTGCACTAATTTCTCTAACATATCAGGCCTCAACTTTTGCCTTTATATTCCAATTTACAACTACAGTGCATTTATTTTATTTAGAATTACAGTATATTGGCTAATGCTACCATATTTCTTGATAACAGGTCTAAAATTTATCCTGTATTTTTTTTCCTTTATTTTTTTCAGAATTAACTGATTGCAACACATAGAAATAGTCTAGATAAAATAAGATAAAATTGTCCTGAAATATAAATGTGGCCCTACAGAGATGAAGCTCTTAAAGGGCTAGTTTACCTGACATTGACAATTGTGTCATTTTTTTACTCACTGTCATGTTGTTCCAAACCTGTATGACTTTCTTATACGGAAAACAAAGAAAGATATTTTGAACAATGTCTGAAGATTAAAAAAAAAAAAAAAAACACTGAGACATTCATAAAATATCTTCTGTACCACAGAAGAAAGTCATACTGGCTTAGAATTTTCATTTTTCAGTGAACTATGACTTAAGGTTGGAAAACACCAGCCTAAGGAAGACAGCTTTGTTACTGGCCAACAGAATTTGGTGCTGAATGTTTAGCACATTTTCTTTTTTCTCTCACTCACCCCATTACTATGGGCCTCCATGTCACACAGTTGCTCTGCGAGTAGACGACAGGCTTCACTTTGACCCCAATGAGCTGCAGCATGGAGAGGAGTCCAGCCATCATAGTCTTTAGCACTCACATCCAGACCACACTGACACAACAATCTGACAGAAAATAAAAAAAACTGCATGAAGTCATTCGTACAAGTGTTCAGTACTAGGGCTGTGTATCACCAGCAAAGTCACGATACAATACATATCCCGATACAGAGGCCACGATACACATCATGATACAGGACCATACAGAATTTGGCCTCAGCAGAAGTGAGTAAAACAGCCGTTTATTAAACACTGCATACAATAGGGCCATTGCTAACTATAGGCAGAGCAGGCAGTTGACCTGTGCATTATGAAGGGCCTCCATAACTGTACCACAGTACAATATAAGTAATGGCATATGTTTCATGTTTACATTGGCATTCCCCACCAGGTACAATATTCTGATTGTTTGCATCTTGTTTTTAAGCCCATAAATAATAATGTACTGGTTCTAATTAATTTATATTGTAATGTACTCATACTAATATACATTAAAAAAATCATCTTACACATTGCTGGTAGGTTATCATTGCACATATTAACATACTCTCTAGATTTCTAGAGTTCTAAACTAATGCGCTGTCTTCACTGAATCTCACGAGCACACATAGTCACTAGATCACGCTGCACGCCACGCACATAGACATTCATAACACAAACTTTAGCGTTGCCCCGCAATTTTATCAATAAAACAGCTTAATCGCTCAAGAGCTACATCGCTCAGGAGCTGTTAACATCGTTTCTAAAGGTGTTAAAGCCACAGCTTCCCTGTTAGTGTTAATAGAGAAACGCGGCAAAACAGTGTTAATTCATAAATACATATCGCGCCTCTCTCTCTCTAGTAAATGAACACTTGATGAATCACACTTTCCTGAGAATAGAATATTGAAGTGGAGATCGCTAAACTGAAAGTTTAACGGTGTTTTCAGAAAGCCAGCGAGTTTAATCATAGAGGAGAGAGCGCGCATACACTTGGTTGCCTGGTTGACAAAGATAACTATCACACTTAGCAGACATTTCTGTATTGCAAGCTCTGTTTCGGGGATTACGACTCTGTATATCAGGCAACCCAGTTGTGTTCCTCTGCAGCCAGATAAAACCTTGTTTTAGCCTATAAATTATACTCTATTCATTATTTATTTTAGAAACCTCACACTTTTCCACTCCATTTTAAATGGTGTTCTTATATTCAAATTAAGTGCGGTCCACTGCCGCACACGTCCCACGATAATGATACAGAGACAGCTGTATCGTATCATCAAATCTCTCGTCTTATCGATGTATCGAACACAGCACTATTCAGTACATTGTGAAGACACAAGCGCTGTATCAAAACCTAGTGACCATTTTAAAGGTGGCATTTTAAAGGGTATAAAACACTAAATTACTTTTTTTTTTAATCCACATTTTTGAGACATTTGAATAAACTGTAGTTCATATATGAATTCTAGTTACATTTTCAAAATAATGCGCAATTCCGACCTCATACTTTATCAGCCCGGAGCTGCTTCCGTGTACAACTGTTGGCGCAAGCTACATTAAAGTGATTATTATGTTTTGATCGCATCGATTCACTACAGGAAGCCTTTGTTCACCCACCGGAGCCACGTGAGACACTTTTGTTTTTTTATGGATGGGTGCTTTTTATTTAACTTCTTTTGGACTGATGCATACAACACCCGCTGTGGCATTAAACAGCTTGAAAGATCAAAGACAATTTTTTATATAACTCTGACTGGATTCGTCTGAAAGAAGAAAGTCATATACACCTAGGATGACTTGAGGGTGAGTAATTTATGGGCTAGCTTTCATTTTTGGGTGAACTAACCCTTTAACTTTTTTGTCTATGTCTTCGCTCACATTTTCAAGTTAGACACTGCAACATTCCATAAAAAAAGCAACCACCCCCCCCCCCAACATTACAGCTTTCCATTCCCATATCTTGGGATGTTTTTAAATCTAAACAGACACTCACAATGATAAAAGTGATAAATAGGTGGGGGTGGAGGGGACTCTTCATGACTCCTCCAGCAGTGAGGCGGCACACACACAGACACTCACAATGGCGACAACAAACTCTAAACTTTGTTTATCCCTTCAGTCAAGTTTTGAATATCATGCATTGTAGAGGAAGCTGATGTGACTTCTGCTCTAAACAACTCAATGGGATGGAAACTGTGCTGAAAGAACATCGGCACAGGCCTCCACTCCTTTTCCACTTTGCAAAGAAACAGGAAGTAAACAATGGTTGCTTTGTGCTCTGAGAACTGCCCAATGGCGTAGCGGAACATTCCGCATGAGCATGGGGTGTTAACCTGGTTGAATAATGGAGGAATGGTCTCTAGGGTTTAATCACTGAGATACCAGAAGTCTGGGGTAAAACTATCTGCTGAGAATATAACTAAATAGATTTTCTTTATATGATGTTATCATACGAGTAAAAATTTTGCAATGCCAAGAGGAAACTCATGAGGAAACATTTCTCTTTTTGCATTCACACTTACTTAATGGCCTCCAAATATCCTTTAGCTGCTGCTACATGTAACGGAGTAGCACCAGTCCGGGGGTGGCGAAGATTAGCAGGCAGCCCCTTTGTGAGCCAGTGGCGGGCATCACACATGATCCACTCTTCTTCTGCCCGCTTAGCTGCTTCCACATCTGATGAGAGATGGACTAATTATAAGGTCCCATACATTTTCGCAGAGAAGAATTATTAACAATTTATCTGACTAGCTGACTGGACAAATTAATTTAATGTAAATATACTGATCTGTGTATTTCTAGGAAAAATACTTAAATGATAGAGTTTATTTTGGAAATATTTTGTGAATGAATATAAATGAAAATTAAGGTCTGTGAGAAAGTAAATATGTATTATGAATACATATTTTGAATAATGTTGGTAACCAGACAGTTTTCATCAGGTGATTTTTTTGACTCTAATAACATCAGTATGTGGACATTTGTGCTTTTATTTTATATTTACTACATTCGGTCCAGCACCTGTACTCAAATTAACTTGGGCTGGGTGATTTTTCTAAGTAAATAAATATAGCAGGCTTTAATTTCTGATATCTCTCAATTTAATTGAAATACATTTAAGTGTATTTATGATGTGACATTTTAGATGTTCTGTTGACTAACCCTGTGTCAATGTGTGTTCTTGCAGCAGTGTCTCTGTGGCTTCATCCTCTGCAATGTCCACTGGCACATCACCATCACAGTTCACCAAGCAGAGAGATGCACCATGCCTGAGCAGAAATCTAAAAGTGACAGCACCAGTAAATAAGTACAGTATAATACATGCTAACTGGGAGAATATCATTTACAGCAGTGTATTTTTTTTTTTCTGCTGGCAATCCAACTCTCAGAGTCATTTCAACCCTTAAAATGCAAATTGGTGAAGTACTCTTAAATAGCAGTATAATACAAAAAAGCAGTGCCAAGGTGTAGTAACTGCTGACATATGGTCACCATATCACTGCACACCAAAGAATATTATTTTCACTGCACAGTATTGTTCTGGCATGTCAGTAATTATATATAGAAGAATGATATCACTTAAGAAATTTGCTTGGTAAAATGTTACAATCAAAATTTGTGCCTTTAATATATAGAGGACTGGGAAAAATTATGAATTTCTGTGATTAGGATGAACTGGTTTAAAGCATGACATATTTTTAGTGCATTTAATGCATCAACTGCAGCAAATTCCTTTGAATGGAGGTGTTTCCTCATGCTATTTGAATGCAGTTCTCCCCCACACCCACAGAACAAATCATTCCAGAGAGAGCAGATTACTTGAGGATGACACAGGCTCTATTACTGGCCGCACTCACCCCCGCAACCTCCTCGCGGAGGAAAAACCACGCGTAGTACACCCACTCATTGCAGTTTCTGTCTGGCTACCTGGCTGATCCTGCCAGTAATAGTGTATGTGTCTCAGAGATAAAGCCATGCAGATATTGTAAAACTGGCTGAATAAATTGTATTGAAAGGATTTTGCTTATGTAAAATTAATTTAGGGAATGAATGTGCAAATTTATTTACAACAACATTTTAATATTAGGTGCAGTTTTTCATGAATCACAGAACACTGTGCAATTAAATAGTTACATTTAGCTGATTCATAGCCATAGTAATAACAGACTAATACAACTAATAATTTCCTTGAGGCTGTGCTACATTATAAATTAATTTCAGAACAGAACAATCACATTTGCAACAGCCAGCAACTTCAAAGACAGCTAAACAATAAACATTAGACAATTTTGATACATACTCATTCATTTAAATATATATTCATTAAATTCAGTCATAACATACTCTGTTATCTCCAGGTTTCCACATGATGCAGCCACATGAAGAGGAGTCCAACCCTCACTGTCCACCTGGTTAACATTGGCACCCCGAGACAGAAGAAATTCCACCATCTCCATACTGCCATCGATACAGGCCTGGGAAAGAACACCACGTACAGTCCATCAGATTTTTACAGAAATGCACCACAATTAAAATACTAAAATTACAGCCAAGTTATGGCTGATAACCAATAAATGGTCATTTGTGCAAAAAAAATTACAAATTCAAACACCAAAAACAAAATTTAAAATTTCACAAGTAAATTTAAAGGCACAATATGTAATTTTTCGTCGCTAGAGGACAGGTTTGGGAAGCACTGCTTTATAGTTATCATTCAGGCTTTACTGACCTTGACACACACAAGCCAAAAACACACATTACCACATTGTATTTGCACTCATCTAATATGTAATGTACACTGTAAAGGTTTTTTTTTTAATGTTTTTGAAAAAAAAAGACTTATGTTAATCAAGGCTGTATTTATTTGATTAAAAATACGTCAATATATGTTAATGGCATGGGGCGTAACATTTCCATCACACGCTTGAGGAATTCGGCAAATCACAACGCACTGGATAGCTGGCTAATTAGAGCACACCTCGCTTTTCAGACCGATGAGCTTTGTAAAAACAACGTGTTTCAGATAGAGGAGAAACAATAATGTACAGTATGTGGAAAAATGATGTGTTTTTTGAACTTTAAACCATATAAACACATTTCATTACACCAAATACACAAAATAATGTTCTTTTTAGCAACATCATATGACCCCTTTAAATATCCAATATTGCCAAATATACTTGTACACAAACATTTTCTCATAACAGCCAACCAACCAATTATTACCCAGTATAGTACCGACACACTGAGCATACTTTTTTTTTAATTATAAAAGAGACTGTGAAGTTAAGTAAATATCCTGTAAACATTTTAGCAAAATAGCACTGTAGCATGCATGTCGAGACATCAGGTAAATTATCTGTTCACTTTATCAAGACAATAAACAGATTAAAAATGCAGTAAGATTCTGACCTGGTGTAAAGCTGTTATTCCATCTGTGTTGGCACAGTTAACCATATCATCCTCTCCATTCTGCACTCTTGCTTCTCTCAGCATCTCCTTTGCCTCCTCGGTGTCACCACTAGCACACACTGCTAGGAACTCTGCAGTCTTCTCAAATCTCACTCGCCACCTGAGAGAGGGAGAGACAGGCTGTCTGGAATGGTATTTTGCATCAGACACCTCAAAAACTAAACAGTAACATGTACAGACTCTTACATAATATATTTGATACATCAAAAGCAAAATAGAATGAGTAAGTATTAAAGGCTTTGGATGCACATTCCTACTCAAATAGGGTAATTCGTTTTCTACAGTCTCAACTGCAACCTTCTTTAGCAACCATCAGCTCTAGGAACAATATTTTCAATTTGTACTGGTTCTTTAATCCATTAAGAATGAAAACTAATCAGTAAATACATTCTAGCGGGATAGTAATCCAATGCATGGCAGATGGTCTTTGACAGCCAAAATAGCAAACTAAATCTGGAGATCTCCATTAAAGTGTTAAGCTGAGAAACACAGAAACTGCTTTATTCGGACATTCTTGTTTACATCGAGGAACTATATAACTAATTAATGCTGAAACCTTCTCTTTGTGTTGGTTGTTATTACTGTGGTCATGAATCTCCAAACCTGCTTTTTTTCTGCTGCTCATTGGTGTCTGTTCTGCCTCCATCAGAAGCTCCGGTGCTCGTCTCTCTTTTCCAGCGACTCCGAGGCACCGCCGGCTCTCTGTCCGTACTTGAGCCCGACCAACGCGTCAGCTGCTCCCGACGCTTCGCTACCGCTGCGTCCCCCATAATCCAGCACTAAAGACACATATTTTTAAGAGAAACTCCCATGATCACAGCTACAGGAACATATATCAGAGACACGCCCTCCATGCGCGCTGTTTACACTTCCTCATCACATTCACAGGAAGTTACTAAAATCATCCAACCAGTCATTAACGTTAATTCCTGTTCTCCTAAAAAATACCTGCCGATCGGAGATGTCGATGACCAGTACAGTTCAAGAACCAGACAACGATTTTATGTAATTGCCATGACGTTAAAGGCTTCAGGTCAGAGATCAAAACTGCAGTTCCACCTCCAGGCTACAGAGAGCACAGTAGAGCTCCTTACCAGCTTCCGGCGGTTGTATCCAACCAAATGTTTCAGCTCCTTGGGGTCAACGATTTAAGTTGTTTAGTTTTAAATTAAAGTTTAATACTGTGCCACAAATGTCATGTTTTAGAACTTCCCTTTTCAAACAGCTGAACAAGTGTCATGGGGCAAAAAAAAATTGCCCTATTTATCTCCATTGCCCTAGTTATGGAGACTAAAGCAATAAAAAATATATATCAATAAAATACAATTTCATATACTGTGTACTATATATATATATATATATATATATATATATATATATATATATATATATATATATTCTCCCTTCCAAAAGTATTGGGACAGTGAGCCCAATTCCTTTATTTTTGCTGTAGACTGAAAACATTTGGGTTTGACATCAAAAGATGAATATGAGACAAGAGATCAACATTTCAGCTTTTATTTCCAGGTATTTTCATCTGGATCTGATAAACATAACTTAGAAATTAGTACCTTTTGTTTGAACCCACCCATTGCTCATGTGACCAAAAGTATTGGAACAGATTGACTTAAACTAGATTAAAGTGAATAACACTTAATATTTAGTTGCAAATCCTTTTCTTGCAATAACTACATCAAGCCTGTGACCCACTGACTTTTGCATTCTTCTTTTGTGATGCTTTTCCAGGCTTTCACCGCAGCCTCTTTCAGTTTTGAGAGTAACTCCCTTCAGTCTCTTCTTTAGCAAGTAAAATGCATACTCTACAGGTTTAAATCTGGAGATTGACTTGGCCAGTCTAAAACCTTCCTCTTTTTTGCCCCTGATGAACTCCTTTGTTGCTTTGGCGCTATATTTTGGGTCATTATCTTGCTGCATGATGAAGGATCTCCCAATCAGTTTGGTTGCATCTTTTTGTAAACTGGCAGACAAAATGTTTCTTTAGATTTCTGAGTTCATTTTGCTGCTGCCGGCAATTAAATTATTCCTTTCTCTTTGGTTTGTTATATTATCTTGGTGCATAAGGGAGATCTTTAAAGTTTAGAATACTAAAGTCTCAAATCAAAGAGATATTCTGTTATAAAAGTTAAGACTTGTGGAAAGATTTGCAGTATATACATATATATATATATATATATATATATATATATATATATATATATATATATACGCTTTACGCTAAGGATTATATATATACGCTTTACGCTAAGGATTATTAGGAACACCATACTAATACTGTGTTTGACCCCCTTTCGCCTTCAGAACTGCCTTAATTCTACGTGCCATTGATTCAACAAGGTGCTGAAAGCATTCTTTAGAAATGTTGGCCCATATTGATAGGATAGCATCTTGCAGTTGATGGAGATTTGTGGGATGCACATCCAGGGCATGAAGCTCCCGTTCCACCACATCCCAAAGATGCTCTATTGGGTTGAGATCTGGTGTCTGTGGGGGCCATTTTAGTACAGTGAAACTCATTGTCATGTTCAAGAAACCAATTTGAAATGATTCGAGCTTTGTGACATGGTGCATTATCCTGCTGGAAGTAGCTATCAGAGGATGGGTACATGGTGGTCATAAAGGGATGGACATGGTCAGAAACAATGCTCAGGTAGGCCGTGGCATTTAAACGATGCCCAATTGGCACTAAGGGGCCTAAAGTGTGCCAAGAAAACATCACCCACACCATTACACCACCACCAGCAGCCTGCACAGTGGTAACAAGCCATGATGGATCCATGTTCTCATTCTGTTTACGCCCAAATTCTGACTCTACCATCTAAATGTCTCAACAGAAATCGAGACTCCTCAGACCAGGCAACATTTTTCCAGTCTTCAACTGTCCAATTTTGGTGAGGTCGTGCAAATTGTAGCCTTTTTTTCCTATTTGTAGTGTTGATGAGTGGTACCCGGTGGGGTCTTCTGCTGTTGTAGCCCATCCGCCTCAAGTTTGTGCGTGTTGTGGCTTCACAAATGCTTTGCTGCATACCTCGGTTGTAACGAGTGGTTATTTCAGTCAAAGTTGCTCTTCTATCAGCTTGAATCAGTCGGTCCATTCTCCTCTGACCTCTAGCATCAACAAGGCATTTTCACCCACAGGACTGCCGCATACTGGATGTTTTTCCTTTTTCACACCATTCTTTGTAAACCCTAGAAATGGTTCATCATGGTGCGTGAAAATCCCAGTAACTGAGCAGATTGTGAAATACTCAGACCGGCCCGTCTGGCACCAACAACCATGCCACGCTCAAAATTGGTTAAATCACCTTTTTTTTCCCATTCTGACATTCAGTTTGGAGTTCAGGAGATTGTCTTGACCAGGACCACACCCCTAAATGCATTGAAGCAACTGCCATGTGATTGGTTGATTAGATAATTGCATTAATGAGAAATTGAACAGGTGTTTCTAATAATCCTTTAGGTGAGTATATATATAAATATATATATATATATATATATATATATATATATATATACACACAGCTCTAATTGTGGACCTTTGGGGGTCCTCTCGGTGAGAATAACACCACTCAAAAAAGCGCAAAGTGCAGAAATGGCCTATGTTGATGGAGAATCGAGACATGAAAGTATGCAATTTTCAGGTCGATCGCTGCAAACCAATCTCGGGAATGGATGCATTCGAAAATGCGTTTCTGTGTCAACATTTCGAATTGCAGGGATCCAGCTCAGTGGCAATCCAAAGCAGGGTCTGGGTCTGCAGTGCAACATATACCTGATTCGATGGTTGGGCAGAGGGTGCGTAAAAAGGCCTGGTTGCGCTCTCGAACAACCCACTGCTGCCCGCTAGCGACAGAGGAGGATGAGAGTGGTACAGTTCTGCACCTCTTGGGACCCATAGATGATACCGCTGTTTTGTTGAGAATTTGGGTACCAAAAAAGAATTAAGGAACACAAAACAAAACAAAAGATTGTCTACCGGCCCTCCTCTGGGGGAGGGAGTGGTGTGATCACCATCTCTGCTTCCTCCATCTCTGGGTCGCCCATCTCAGGGCCTCTTACCTTTTAGCTTGCCACCAGGTTTGCCGGGGGCCTGAACAGGCTGGGCCGACTGCCTATGACCGGCTCCATGTTGCTGAAATGAAAAAGACCTCACTGTCACCCTCAGACCACCCAGGCAACTACCTGAAGTAGTCCTCCCAAATAGACCTAGGCAGAGGCACTGGAACTCCACCTCTTTTAAAGTTATTGGAGCATAGTCCGCAGCTCCAAGATGGTCATCTTCCCACAATGGGAACATGACTCATCCACAAAAACCACCTCAGCGTAATAATAGCCCATACATGCATCCAGAAAAAAACAACAACATAAAATGTGGGAAACTATTAATTGGTTATTCTACAATTAATTGTACTATAAATTATACTACAGTTGCAAAATACTGTTAATTGATAAACTGTTCGATGTGATGATGTTTAATGTCTCCGACAGCGCCTGTAGTCCCATTTAGCAACTTGTTAATCGTCTCTTTAAATAAACGTAACAGTTTTAAAAAAATCACGAGTGAGGTATAACGCCTAGGTTACATATGTAATCCATATGTGGAGCCAAGCCACGTGACCCGGCCATTCAGCAGGACAGCGATTGTGGCAAAGGAATGTAACATCTCCGTTCCCTCCTTCAGGGAATGAGGGTTACATATGTAACCTAGACGTTCCCTTTCAGGCGGTCACATTCAACGTTACGTCAGAACAGACTGACGAATGGGGTCCCTTACAAAACGCCACAATGGCTGTCTTCCAGTGACCCGTACAAGCGATAACACCTTGTCTTAAGGCCAGCTTAAGGGCTATACCTAACACAGAATGCACTGGATAGCATGTTCCCACTGGAAGTATGCTAACAGGCTGCCTGCTCGTAGGAGGACTTTCAAGGCACATACCAACCACAGCGGTGATACACATGAATCTCTGAGGTACCTAGCCCACAGGGTGGAATGTTTCAACGACAGAGATGGCAAGGGTGGCTCGCCAAGGGAAAGACACATGCTACCAAGAGACTCACTGTGGAAATACAGTAGGTGGACAACCAAAATGGGTAATACCGCCACGTGTACCATTGCCGCAGGGCCACTGCGTTAACTGCAAGTCAGTCGCATGTTAAAGTTATTCGCAAAACTACCACCAGGTGGCGCAAAGGCACGGGTTGCAAACTGACTGTAATTGTAAAATTTTGATTTGTAAACGGAAATGAAACAACGAAGAAAAACAACAATAACATTAAAATATAACATTGTAACACACTTAAAAACCATTAGAAAATTTAAAGTGAGCTAATTTCAAAACGTGGGATAGTCTTAGGCTACAGTCTATGCATCAAAAATTAAACGAAAGACCTTTACAAAAAGGCGCGTGCTATTGTTATTAAACAGTCATTATAGATATAATACACAGATTAAAAGGTACGTTTTTCATTTCAGTTCGTTCTTGGCAAAAAAATAAAAAATAAAATAGCATATCCATATGCAGAGCGAAATGAGCGGTCCAGCATTTAGAAATAAATCTCATTAACTCTGCCATTATTCGTGATTTTTCAAGAATTATGGCTTTAATGTGTGACCAAAAATGGAGTAGCCTATTTTCTGTTTCAGCTGTTTGATCCGCTGGTGCTTCACATGCACATATTCATTGGAAACAGCGCAGCCGTTCACCATGCCAAAAGGCGTGAGTAGCGGACAACTCTGGCATATTTTTTTGCTCATTATGATTTTTTTTCCGTCTTACTGAAACGCTTGTGAACTACAAAACCTATTTTACCTAATGAATAATAGTTTAGTTTCAAAATAGGCAACATCCCGAATATGGAAACGTTTGGATTTGTCCCGAATGAAAGATGTAAGCCCAACCTTACCTTATGTTTGACATTAAATTATTATTATTATTATTTGTTTTTGTTTATAGCTAAGCCTGTATTATTTATCTATTAGAATTATATATTTTGTTCTTTTCTGATAGTTAAATTTAAAGGATATGTTGTAGAGTGAAGGGAACTAAAAAATATCCTGTTACATTATAATATTATTAGGCCTGCCGTTGTTATTTCTGAATGTAATAAAATGCGACTTATAAATTACATATTTTTTTTCCTCTCAAAAACTGAATTTATTTTTAGCGTGTTTTTAAAAAACATGCACCAAATGAAAATAGGTGATTAATCGGTTAAAATGTGTTACTGTGGGTTAACAAATTCATTGGTTAAATTTTGTTACTGTGGGTTAATCTAGGCTATGTTGTTAACTATTTAAAAGTTTTGTGTTTGTGTTTATCCTGATTTTTTCCACTGCATCTGAAAATTACTTTAAGAAACAAAAAAGCCTCCTCCCCCCTAAAAATTGTGCATGCACATTCACTTTGTGCGCTCTGGAGCAAAACCTGCCTCCCCTATTGCTCCTCTGTGGAAAATGTAAAAATGTTTGATATATAATGGTTGCTGTCCCATTTTATACAGGAATTGTTCATTTTAAAAACAATCAAATTATATTGTTATTATTGTATATTATTATTGTTGTTTCATGGTAACATGCAATCAAGGTCTTCGGTTACTATAAGTTCATTTAGGCTATTTAACATGCACTGTGACATTTTCACCCATTTCAACTTATAAACTCCTTGAGATTTTAAAGTCAGTTTAATAGTATTGAGATTCAAGTTAAATCTAGTCTTAAAAAAAGTTTTGAAAAGCACTTAAAGTTTTGAACTAAACCATTATTTCAACCATATAGTCTGTGAATGAATAAAAATGCATACTTTTCAATGAAAGAATACTTAAAGAGAGTGTAGGTTGCGTCTGGTGTTTGGATTGATACTTCAATATAATGAGGTCCAAGTTTAAGTATAGCCAACACTAGGTTTTTTTGTTGTTGTTTGTTTGTTTGTATGTTTTTTTTTTCAGTGTATTTGTTTTCTCTCTCTATTTAACAAACACATCTATTTCACGCTCGTTGTGAAGCCTGGGGCAGCTGGCAGAGCATTCCGCTTGGTCTTAAAGCCTTCCTCAAACACCTACGTTCATAAATAACAATGATTTTTGCAAAAAGAATGATTCATTATCAATTGAGAATTTGTTATTATTATGGTCTGGTGAAAATAATAATATGGGCTGCGAGAAAATAATAATTAAAAAGAGTAGGGCTGCTGTGAGTGCAGGCAGCACATTTCAACCCAGTAGCATGACGGCCAAAAAACAGACCAGCCCACCGGAAATCAACCTGGTGCAGCCGATTAGCCAATCCGGGCCTGATATATATAAAATAAACACACAAGAATTATCTGCTTGATGTCACAGCTATTTTCATTATTGCGAAGTGAGATGAATGAAGAGCGTGTATGGAAAAGGGAAGTTTGGTTTATTAAATTAGTCAGTGATTTTAGCAAAACAGGTTCAAATCCCCGGTTGTGGTGTTTTTTTTAATTTATTTATATTTAATCAAATAATATATAAAATGATTAATACAAATGTGTTCTGCAGTTCGCTGGTTTATGTTAAACCATTTTTTTTTTTAATTTTAGATAGAGCGTGTCCATTTTACACTAAGCAACCATAGGGACCGAATTCAGTTCAGCTGGTGGAGGTTGGGGTTTGGGGGTAGTTCTGTATAGCTTGTGGGGGTTGAAAAATAAAGGTGTGAATCTCTTGCTCTTTCATATGTACAGTGTCTGATGAGGGTTTCAAACTTGCAGAGCAGGTTTAGGCAAAGTTTTTTCATGCCTAGTTGGGTTTGGCTTTTGCAATTTTTGAGTAGAGTATTACATACAATATAATATGTTTTTATTTTATCTCAGGAGAGATGAGACGCTTCTGAGAGAGAGAGACAAAGAAACTGGTAAAAGAGACCCACATCTGCCAAAGAGACAAAAAACTGTTGTTCTTAATGTATAGCCTATGCTGCTTTGTACTATTTTCAGTTTTAATTGTACACAGCAACGCTACAGTCCTTTTGGTAATACAAATGTAAAAATATAATGCAGTAATAAGAAACTGTCCTGAGACATCACATAGGCCTAATTATTTTTAGTTTCATTATCGGGCAATTCCAGCTTACTGACGTGACATTCGCAGTCAAAACCTGAAATATAAATTCTCACAGAATGTTTTCATTACCAATATATTGAACCATCTCTTTATTCTTTTCTAATTCCCAAACAGAGTCCAGACAACAGAAAAGTATTGTCTATTAATGTGGCTATTTTAGATTTGGGAAATACACGTGTTATGGATGTGACAAGAAGAGACCCAAGTTTTTAGCAGACAACATTTTGTAGACTTTCTGTGATTTACAATACACAAACCAAAAGCAACATGGACAAGGGTTGACCATTCTTAAAACATAAAATATCTAAAATATATATTTTAAAATGCTTTAAAAACTTCAACAGAGATGTATAGAGGGTATTTAATAGGTCTGCCCCACACGAAAGATTTTTCTAGTTACTAGTAGTCCTTCATTTAAGTCATTATTCAACTAATCCCACGTTTCTATTAAATTAACACAGTCTGATCCATAATGAGCCTTAGCTAATATATTCTGCGCTCAAGAACACGCATTAAGTTTGTCACAAAGCAAAGGCAAAAGTAGCCTAATAATTGTGAAAAAAGGAGACATTTTAATTATTTATTAATAAACTAATGCTTTCTTGTGGGCCTCAAGATGAAATTCACGGTGCTGACTCTCATCTCCACAGAATGCGCATAATCAGGGAGTATTTGCTTTCGTTTTGAATTGGTTCGTTTAAAATAAGACATTTCAAGCTTTCTGTAGATATATTTCTCATGTCTGTAAGGCACCCCAGTTTTAAGTTATTTCATTATCAGGAAAAAAGGGGAAAAAGGGGAAAAATCAAAAAATTTCCGCACAAACGCTTAAATATGAATAGTAAAAGAGCACATTTCTTTTAGGTTATAATTAAAAATAAATTAAAAATAAATCTTCACAAGTCTACCACAGAGACAGATGCAGTTATAACCTGTAAATTAAAGGCTATTTGATGTTTTAAAATGATCTAATGGCTGATGCCGCTCCAATTCATTGATTTTGATTGTTTTAATAAATCTCTTTTACAGTACATTAAATAATAAAGATACAAAACAGGTTAAGTTAGATATTATTGTACAAATATTTATAAAACGCTATAGACTATATATAAGATTGCAGTTTCACATTTTGCATATGCATTACAAAGTTAATTATTTTTTACATGCAATGATACAAAATAAAACCAAAAAAGATTGGTAATAAAGAAAAATATGTAGACAAATAAGAATAAATGTTGTGCGTTGCACTCAGCTTCATGCGCTGCGCAAATCTTGCACTCTGATATTTTAAGGAATAGAATAAACTCCTGCATTTAAATGCGGCTGCAATTTTCTTTTTCTTTTTTTTGAGTTTTACTTAAATTGTATGAAAGCAAGTAAAGAAGGCTCCCTTTAAAATCACTGAAGTTGTCAATTAATGAGAGAACTGGAGTTTAAAAGTGAGGACATTTTATTATTCCAGCCATTCTTTTCACTTTCAATGATTTAGCTAAATCGCGGTCAGGTTTAATTTATTCATTTCTTGTTTTAGTTTGGCCTAAATAATGGGAGCGAAATAATTCAGTGCCTCACGTTTTACTTAAATAATGGAAATAATTTATAAAACAGGCAACATTTTTTTAATCAGTGTACAGACAGATATCTTTTCCCCAAGTAGTTATCTGTCAAAATAAATGACAGGTTAACGAATAACAAAGTATGTGTGTGTTTTATTCTGTTTATTCGTTCTAAGAAACGAACATAACTTATTAAGTAGGCTACTAAAGTTTCATCTGTGAATATTAAATATGTGTTTTTCTTTAATTTTCCTTTGACTGCAGCCATCAAATGTAACACACCAGCGAGGCAAAGCTGACGGCTATTTGCGAAAATGTGCTTTGATGCCTTTGTTTGATAACTTGTGGTTAAAGCTGCAAATGCATAAAAAGCACACTCTGGTTGGCCACCTACTGTACACACGTGGGATTAACCGAGAGGGGAATCACAACACATGGAGGCACTAGTTGAACACAAGGGCTGACCGACAGGGCATGCACACAAGTGCCCGACACCAACAGTGCTGGAGTAACCCAGGGTTCTGAACTGTGGAACTTACCTGAGGAGAATAGTGCATGCATCCAGTCCGTGGAGTGGAATGGCACAGCAAGCTAACTGACACCGAGCAGGTCCTGATTACTGGCCTGAAGGGGCAAGTACGCGGGAGGACACAGACTCTACATGGAGATTATAAAATCTCACAAATGTGTTAAGTGTCGCCTAGCCTGCAGCTCTACAGATGTCTGTTAGCGAGGCGCCATGTGCCAGCGCCCAGGAGGAAGCCACACTCTTAGTTGAGTGAGCCCTCACCCCTAGGGGGCATGGCAGGTCTTGAGCCTGATAAGCCTGATAAAGACAATAGCATCCACGATCCAGTCTGATAACCTCTGCTTGGAGATAGCCTTCCCATTCTGCTGGCCTCTGTTACAAACAAATAACTGGTCTGAGGTCCTAAAGCACAGAGTTCTGTCTACATAAGCGTGGAGCACACATACTGGACAGAGCAGCACCAGGGCTGGGTCTGCCTTCTCCAGGGGCATCGCTTGCAAGTTCACCACCTGATCTCTAAAAGGAGTGGTGGGAACTTTGAGCATGTAACCAGGCCGCGGTCTCAAGATAACATGAGAGTTAGCTGGCCCGAATTCCAGGCACGCTTCATCAACTGAAATGCCTGCAAGTCCCCGACCCTCTTAACCGAAGCCAAAGCCATCAGGAGCACAGTTTTTAATGATAAGAATTTCAGTGCCACTGACAGCAAGGGTTTAAAAGGAGCTCCCTGTTGTGCGGACAACACAACTGCGAGATCCCAAAAGGGAACTTGTTGAGGGCAAGGCAGATTGAGCCTCATGGCCCCTCTCAGGAACCTGATGACCAGGTCATGCTTCCCAAGAGAATTACTGTCAACAGGATCATGGTGACCTGCTATGGCAGCCACATAGACTTTCAGGGTGGAAGGAGACAGCCTTTGTTCCAACCTTTCCTGTAGAAAGGAAAGCACTGACCTGATTGGGCATTTCCAGGGGTCTTCACAACATGAAGAAAACCAAGTGACGAAGAGGATACACTTCAGAGCATAGGTGTATCTGGTAGACAAGGCACTAGTCGAAGTGATGGTAGCTACCACATGAGGTGGCAAGGTACCTTAACCTTCCACGACCTGTCCAGAACCTACACATGCAGGTTCCAAAGGTCGGGATGTGGGTGCCAGAGGGTTCCCCCTTTCTCTGAGAAAGAAAGTCCTTCCTGAAAGGGGTTGGCAAAGGAGTAGCTGATACGAGGAGTACAAGTTTGGGTAACCAGGTCTGGCCGGGCCAATAAGGCGCAACCATGAGGACCTGCTCCTCATCTTCCCTGATCTTGCACAACGTCTGTGCAAGAAGGCTCACTAGGGGAAACACATACTTGTGCAGGCCCAGCATCTAGCTGTGTGCCAGAGCGTCCGCGCCAAGGGTGCCCTGGGCCAAGGGTGAAATAAAACAACTGGCAGTAGGAATTCTCTGGAGAAGCAAACATGTCTTCCTGAGCATCTCTGATGCGTTCCAAAATCAGCTGAACTGACTGGGGATGGAGTCTCCATTCCCCGGGACAAGCCTGCTGCCGTGACAGCTCGTCGGCTGCACGATTGAGCCTGCTCGGGATGTGAATGCCACAAAACGACCTCACATGCTTCTGACTCCACAAGAGGAGATGGCGAGCGAGTTGTGACATGTGATGGGAGTGCAGATCACCCTGATGGTTGATGTACGCTACGGTCACAGTGTTGACCGAGTCTATATCCATACCAAGAAAAGAGATCCTCTGCATGGGGGAGATTTTGCTCTTTTCCCAGTTGACCCGAAGACCCAGATGGGCGAGGTGTCTGAGCACCAGATTCCTGTGCTCACACAACTGTACTCGAGAGTGAGCTATAATCAGCCAGTCATCGAGGTAGTTGAGGATACGGACACCTTGTTCCCTGAGAGGAGCCAGAGCTCCCTCCTTGACCTTTGTAAAGACGTGGGGAGACAGGGCCAACCTGAATGGGAGAACTTTGTTCTGATATGCCTTCTCCTTGAAAGCAAACCGAAAAAATGGTCTGTGTCGAGGAAAAATGGAGACATGAAAGTAGGCGTCCTTCAGGTCGATCGCTGCAAACCAATCCATCGGACAAATACATTCTGAAAATGCACTTGGACGTTAACATCTTGAACGGGAGCTGTGAAGACCTCAGTTCAAGGCACGCAAGTCCAGGATTGGCCGTAACCCACCTGTTTTCTTAGGTACTAGGAAGTAGGGGCTGTAGAAGCCGGACTTCATGTCGGCGGGAGTAACCATCTCTATCGGGCCCTTTGCCTACAGGGTTGTGACTTCTGTGCACATGATAAGAACATCCTTACCCACTATCGTAGCATGAATACCCTGAAACCTTGGTAGGGCACCGGCAAATTGAATCACGTAGCCGAGCCTGATTGTTCAAATGAGCCAGCGAGATGGGCTGGAGAGCTGTAACCTGGCTCCCAGAAACCGAAACAGCGGGGTCAAAGGAACTACAGGTGTACCCATAGTGGGGCAGCGAGGCAGAACAGACGGCCCGTCAGCCCCGACATGGGAGGTGTAGCGTCCCTTAGCGAGGGCGGAGTGCGAGCACTCATCTGATTCTGAGATATGGGAAAGGGGGCATGAGAAGGCAATGCGTTCTTGAGTCAGCTCTGCCTGGAAACAGGCAAAAGAAGAGGGGAATGAGAGCGGCGAGGAACCATGTCGCCTACTGTCATCCGCAGCCTCTTGGGACCCAGAAGTAGAGGAAACAGCTCTTTTAATGAAGGTTTGCCAAACTGTGAAGCCAGTGGAAGAACAAAAAGAGAACAAGAACAAAAGATTCTCCCCCGGCCCTCCTACAGGGGAAGGAGTGGTCCTGCTAGCATCTCCTGAAGAGCTGACTTCCCCATCTCCGGGTCGCCCATCTCAGGAACGCCGCTTGGCCTGATGCTTGGCAGGTTTGGGGGCAGAGACAGGCTGCGCTGCCCTTCTGTGGCCATTTCCTCACTGCAGTCGGGTTGGAGGCTGCTGCTGTGGCTGAGCGGAAGTGGAGGAGACCACAAGGGGGGCGCCCTCAGCGACGAGCAGACTGAGGTGGCTGAGTCGGCAGCAGTGTGGAGGCAGCAGTGGGCCGCCGGGGCAGAATATGTTTTATGGCCTCAGACTGCTTCTGGACGGCAGAGAATTGCTGGGTAAAACTCTCAACCGCGTCACGGAAGAGGCCAGCCTGAGAGACCGGGGAGTTGAGGAGCTGAGTCCGATCAGACTCCCTCATGTCTGCCAGGTTCAGCCATAGGTGGCACTCCAAAGTGGTCATCACCTGACCCAAGGAGCACACAGTGACTTTCGTTGCCCCGAGGGCGAGGTCGGTAGCTTTGCGTGCCTCTTGGAAGACCTCTGGGTCATCACCGCCCTCATGCAGCTCCTTGAGCACTTTGGCCTGGTAGACCTGGATGTCAAGGGCAGTGAAGGCGGAGGTAGCACCAGAACGGTTTCGGGCAGTTAAAGGTGCCTGCCACAAACTAGTCACTTCCTGATGCAACCCCGGGAAGAAAGGAACCAGAAGGGGGCGCTGGCAATCAGCATGTGCAGCTCCCAGGATCCAATCGACCAGCCTCGAGCGTTCGGGACAGGGTGGAGGATTCCACTCGAGCCCAATGCTCTAAGCTGCCCAGGAAAGCATGGCCGTCAGCTCGGGATCAGACTTGGGCAACGCTGGCACTCCGGAGGGAGGCAACGCAGCCAAATCCTCATATCCCGATGACCTAAGCCCGCCTTGTGATGTGGCGATTGACATTTGGTAATCCTCGGGAGCCCCAAATGAGATGCTGGGAACCTGGTGAGAGGGCCCAGCAACATCATCCGGAAGCTCCAGGGGCTGTGGTGTTTGTGAAGGGGGTGTAGCCCTAGGAGACTGTCTCATCGGGGAAGCCCACACTGTAACCCTCAGATCACCCTGGCCACCAGCCAAAGTAGCCCTCTTACGGGAAGAGGAACTAGATTTGGGTGTGGCAGAGGGGACTCTATACCGTTTAAGGTAATCGTGTCTTGATCTTAACGCCAAGATGGTTATGTCCCCACAATGAGAACATGAACCATCCACGAACGCAGCCTCAGCATGCTGAAAGCCCAGACACGTGACACAGCGATCGTGGCCATCACGAGGAGCCACATATCGACCGCACCCAGAAACACACGGGCAGTATGACATCTTTAAAAAGACACAAACACAACCCATATACTCTTTTAGAAAAAGCTCTTTCAGAGGTGTTGAAGTGATCATGGGAATGCAGGAGCTGGAAGGAAGAAAGCAGGAAGCTCTTCAACGAACTGCTGAACCATGCCATCACACCAACACCTACTGAAGACTCGTTTTGAAAACAATCCGGTGAAACCAGCTGAAAAATGTGCTTGGCTCCAAAGCGAAAGCTAGAAATGCGAGTTGCTCACGATGCTCCTTATATACCACACAGCGGGGTGGAGCTTGCAATGCAAATCCCGCAGACCAAGGTACTTAGCGTACCATTGGCTCATTCTGTTACCACTCAAAGGTGATTGGGCTCTCAGGCGAGACCCCATACGTCAGTCTGTTCTGACGTAAGGTCGAATGTGACAGACAGAAAAGGAACTGTTGTGTTTTATGTCACAAAACAAAACGTGGAAGTATCTTGAGTTTGTGTGAACCACGGACCTTATTTTAGGAGATTTAATCAAACTCCCATTCAAAAAATCCATTGACTCTTGGACAATGGAACCGGAAGTGCTAAAATGCTAACTCGCTTCTGGGTTTTTGCCTACAAAGTGACATCATAGTTCCACCACTCTATATTTATGAATGAATGGGAGAAACTGCAACGCACAATATGGCAGGATAGTCCCGCCTTCTAAATGAATGAGCCAGTCATTGATTTGGTTCCCATAGAAACCTGAGGCTGGACCAACCGATGTGCATACACAGTCATAAGCGCATTGGAACTATGCATGCACATTGGCTGGTCTAGCCTGAAAAATAACCTTTTAAAACACTATTTGAGCATAAGAAACAACATTCATGGGGCAATTAATTTCAGATTTTGTTGCTGATTTTAAATATGTAATTTAATTGTGAGTTCAGCGAGCAGTTTTGGAGATTTCAGGATTCCCCCATTCATTGTTTGAGCTCCCCAGAGGCATTGCAAATATGGCCACCGAGTGAACAGACTTTTCTTGAAAGGGACTTTGGTTATGCAAGTATGTCAAGAAGAGTTCACTGAATGGACAGCGCAGGTTTCAGCTGTGCCCAAAGAAAAGCATGACAATATATAGGCCTCACACATTGAAATATAATGTAAACTTTCTGGTTTGGAGAATAAGTATCTGGATTATCACTATAGCCAGAAAACACACTGTCCATATAACAGATTTTCAAATATTATATGAAAGTCTTTCTCATAGACTTATGCTTCCTTGAAATCTTCCAGCAGCTCCTGAGTAGCATTTACGAGCATTGCTATTTATTGCAGCGGTCAATAAGGTAAAAATAGCTCCATTTCCTTACCTTGCTAAGTTAAAGAATACCATCTTTCTTTACCATATTTCTCTGCCATTGAAATCTACTAAACATACTGTATAGCAGACAGACAGATTTCAATAGCAAAGAAATATAGTAACAAAATCTATGGTAAAGACAATGGAAAATAAATATGGTAGAAATCAAACAGAAGAGTGAGTTATTAGGTTTGTCACATACACAACACAGTCTGTATATAGTAAAAGATTTTACAACCCATATCATATTTACGTGTATTTCAAATGGGAACATAGAGTAAGATCATCTTTCATTGCATCGTGGAGGCAGAATTATGTTTAATGGATATTTCTGCTCTCCAGACTGCAGCAGTGTTTCTACCAATATCATTAATAATTCAAATAGTGTTTTGATTTAGCTTTTGTTTTTGATGGGGTTGTATTTCTCACTTGCCTGCAGATTAGCTGTTCAAGGTCACAGCAATACAATTTGATTCTTCAAGAATTATAAATGGCACATAATGCAGCTACTCTTGAGGTTACATTTTAAGCACCATGTCCACTTCATAAATTTAGACATTATGTTTATATTTATGTTTTGCTTTTTTATGTGAAAAATGGTCTTTAAGTTTTAAGCAAGCACCACACTGTATGTCCCTCCCTGATCCCATTGTGCTACAGCTAAAACTATGAATATCTTTTGCAGTGGGAAACTGTCAGATCAACAACTTCAACATTACAGTGATGGAGAGTAAGACCCCCCTGCAATTCTGGCCAATGTAAGAATAAACCATGCCACTGAACTCTTTAAATATCAGGTTTTCTTAGTTTCATAGTTTCAGGTTAGAAGATACAAAGTATACTTTGGCTGTCCGTGTTCTGCAACGCTCCCACACTGTCTGCATAATGTAATTTTCATCATTGGGGGTCCATGGATGTCCGCACAGGCTAGAGACAATATCTGCTAAAAGACTGACTTTTTCCTTCTTAAACGTCAAATTCCTGAATGAGCACAACCCAGTGTATTATGCATTCCATAAAAATTAACTGCCGCTTGATATCTGGGACAGGAAACTGCACAATAGTCTGCATTTTAACAGCTACAGTACAACCTTATAATAGGTAACTGTGGCTCTTCTGAATTTATATTTCGCAAGATTTAATGTAAACAAAAAGCATGTAAATGGTAAAACATTGTAAAGAGCATTTTTAGATATTCATCCCAATTGTACTAATACACATTTTGATATTGTCATACTTACAATAATGTCTAAGTATGAAAGTAAAGTTAGGAAAGCTTGCCAGAACCTTATTCATCAAATGCTGAAACATGATGTTTTCGAAAGCCATCACCATATTGAAGCAGGTTGTTAAGGTGTAACATAAGGCTCTTCAGGTTCAGTCATGGAGGGCCAGTCTGTAGCAGACTTAAATACCACAATCAATTTAACCCTCCAGTTTAACATGTTGTTTAGTAGAGCCCTGCACGGGCCTCAAATTTAGGCCCTAACCCGGCCCTGGCTCGAGATGCTCAGACCCTAGACCGGCCCGTTTCCGACAGCTTATCAGAATTACCAGCCCAAGTCCAACCCAAGCCCATCTTTTTTCCCCTTCTTCCAAAACAGCTTACACTACTTTTCCAGCTAATAGTTTAGTTTTGTATGTAGTGGCAAAGTGATTATATTTAGTTAATTTAAAAAAAAATGTTCAGAGCATTTTTTGTTTGTTAAATATGAGTTTTTATTTTTTAAAGTAACGACCAAGTGAGCACCAGCGGCAGACAGTGAGCCTATGTTTGATCAATTTAGCCTTCTCAAATCATCACGACTTACCTAAAATAAAATCTATAGATATAAAACAGTTCAAGCATATAACAATGTTTAAACGTTAAACCTAGATAATTAAAGCGCACTTTGCAGGATATGGAGGCGCCAGTGTGATCACTTGTGCACAAAGGAGTCATATCATCAGTCTTCGGAACAATGAGTCAGCCCTGTTGATAAAAACAGCATATGATGGTTAGGCATGTTTTGAAGCATGGCTGCTGTTTTGAGCTGCTTTAAGCTGGTCCTTAGCTGGTCATGAGCTGGTTTTAGCTGGTCAAGTGCTGATCCTAAGCTGGTCCTGAGCAGGAGCTAGTTGCTTAGGACCAACACATGACCAGCTAAGGACCAGCTTAAACCAGCATACGACCAACTAAGCACCAGCTCAAACCAGCAGCCATTCTTCAAAACATACCTAACCAGCATATGCCGTTTTTTTTTTTTTTTTTTTTTTTTTTTTTTTTTTCAACAGGGAGGGTGAGCTCTGTGTGTTAGAGCTGGAATTAATCTCATCCTGCATTACCTGATGCTTAGTCGGGTTCGAATAAGCATGCTGTTTGATCGGTGGATGGTCTCCTACATCAATATTATGGCACAAAGCAGTTGTTTGAAAATGCACAACAGAGAACAAGCTTAAATAGGATTCAATAAAAAAAAAAAAAAAAAAAAAATCTTAATATCTCTCAAAAACTCCAGTACGAGAAGCACTTGAGCCCATCTGCATCTGGACAATACTGTAGGAGACAAAACAGTTACTAGAACAGCTAGGGCAGCAAAGCCTCTGTACTCTTTATCTTGTGGGCACATATATTTCATATAAATATGTTATTTTAGCATATTTATATGACATATGAGTTGCTGTCTTGTGGTTTGGTGTATAAACTGTATAATCAGTTTGTTAGTAATCCTTTCCAGTCTGTTCTCCACTTGTTTTTGTTTTCATTTCTTCACGCGGAAGCTGCTCATTGTTTTTATACCTGTCTTCCTGTCAGTTTGTCATGTCTTGTGATAACCTGTGTAAGGATGAAAGAACCTTAAATACTTTGATCTCCCAAGAAACAGACAATACAAACATGCACGGGCATCTTCGAGACACCCCACAGAGTGGAGGTGCAGGAAACGCCTCTTTCACATATGTATCAGTTCCTTCTAATCCCCTTCCTTCCCCTTACCCATCCTCCCTCCATTTGGTTCACTCATAATGGTCAATAGTATAATGTTCTACATAAATGCAAGTAATATTTTCAGTCATGTTGGGTATCATTTGAATAGTCTCAGGGTGAGTGGTCAATGTTCTCAATCTTACAAAAGTAGACTAAAAGATAATACAGATCCTAAGAGTTAAGAGATATTTTGCTGATATTTTACTGTAATGGGATTGCACTTTGCCAGGGTCTTTCATGTAAATTACCTTCTGTTCCCATTGAGGTGTAACCACCAAAGGTCTGGGACCTGGCTTAATGCAAATTCTAATTGTTTGTACATGCCTCCATTTGGGAAATGTTTTATCTTGGTGGTGTATTTAAAGGATTGCAGCAAAAGGGTTGGGGCCTTCTGTAGCCAGAATGAGCCCATAGCATGAAGTTTGTCCACACACTTCATACTATGTATTTTTCTAAAAGCCAGGTATGCATCTTACTCTTAGATTCATCTTTGAGAATTTGATGTCTTGTATTGATTTGATATCTTTGAATTGGCTATGTAATTGGCATAACACATATTTACCTGACTGATAATAAATTGTTACGTTTGATTGTATTTTGACTTACTCTGAAATTATTTTCTCAAGTAGATTAAGTGAAGGCTTATGTTACCGCAAATCTGCAGTAGGGTTAGTACATACTAAATATCAGGTTAGATGGATCATGGGGCACATCAGGTGAGATTATAGATTTCTGACTAACTGCTTAACTTTAGTTAAGTTGTTATGCAGTTGCATTAACTGTGGGGGGCTAGACAAAATACTACTGGAGTATTGGCCTGGTTCGGGCATACTTCATAGTACTGGCCATAACCTCTGGTTATTGTCTCAGCTTTAATTAAGCTGTATGTAGTAGTTATATTAACTATTGGGGGCTAGGCAAATAGTGCTAGCATAACCGCTGATTATTGTTTGAACTTTAACTAAGTTGTTACATGGGTGACTTTAGGGGGCTAAACAGAACCACTGTTTAAATAATGGTAAGCATGGGCGACCTATTAAATAATTAGCCATAACCTCTGACTAATGATCAGACTAGAGAGTTTGTGATCGTGGGGTACACGTACATCGGCTGGCGTGATACACCCTGAGCGACATTCCTAATGAACGAGTAAATATAAAGTAAAGAGTTAACTAATCAAATGTCATTAGAATCATAAGAATAATAACAATAATCAGAGACAGACAAACAACCAATTTGCCTTTCAACCTAAATTCGAGGTCACACTAAAATGGAGTCAGATTAGATAATAAAATGGAGTCAGATAAGAAATGAGCATAAAATTAACTTTGCGTGCTGAAGAGAGCGAACACGCAAGAAACCTTCAGCCAGCACTGGATACCTCTGTTGGACGAAGTGCATGGACCTTACACCTGTGTATCCTGAGCTCATGCCATCTGTCTCTGTTTGCTGGAGAGCCATCATTCTCCAGTCTGCTCTGCCTTAGCTTCAAGGCTGTCCAGTGAGTAAAGTGTGTGGCTTGACTGGGTAATGTTTCCTTTTTCTCCAACACTGGAGTAATGAAACAGTTGTTGAAAAAATATCTGATTATATTGCAGACTTTTTAAATATTTCTGTTTCTGCAAAGAAACAAATTATAGAAAAAAAAACTTGTGGAAGCAGGCATTGGTAAAAGCAGGTTCCAAGGATAGAGGAAGGGGTTCAGACTCAGTGGCGCCCCCAGAAAATTTTAATAGGGGTGGCCAGATGAGGCCACAGTAAATCTTGGGGTGGCACATCAAAAAATAAATAAATAAAGGGTTTTCAATATTGACAAAAAAATGATATCTCTGTGATTTCTGGGATTTTATCGATAACAAAAATTAGACAATATTTTGCTGTGTGTGTTATTGTGCTGATATCTTATTTCTAAGTGTGCTGACAGCTGAGGCTTTTTTTTTTTTTTTTTTATCCTTTACACCATTTTTTTCTAAAAGTGTGCACCATCTTTTAAGTCAGACACTTGCATTTGGGCTGTTACCAAGCAAATGCAATCAGTATCAACAAAATTGATCTTTGCAGTGCAGAGAAAACAGAAACTGCATCTGAAGTGCCATTTAGATGTTTTTACACACTGTTTAATGGAGCTCTGAGGGACATGGAATACTTTAACCTGGAGTTACAAATTAATAGTTTTGATATTTTAAACATAAAACATTGAAAACTGATGTTTGAAATTGTTTAAAAAATGAAATGGTACCTTAAATGTGAAATTAAAACAGCCAGTAGGTGGCAGCGAGTCACTGTTAATAAGTGAGTCATTGCGATTGAACCGAATCATTTAAACGGCTGATTCATTCAGGAACGAAACACTATCATGTTGCTCAGAGACGCAAAACAGTGGCTGTGTTTGGAATGATTTTTGTTTTTAGAAATAGAGCGCAAAAAGTGAATATGTTGTCTAAAACGTAAAACTCTTTATATTAACTTCTTGTTTATTGAACTGTTGTATAAAATCAATGTCACATTTGCAATTATGCAGACTTCTGTAGAAAACGTCACTCTTCGTGTGATAGTAACTATATTAAATGATATATAAATTATATAGATCTAAAATTAATAGATTTAAAATAGATTTAAATTAATAGTAGCCACTGCAAATCATCCTAGGGGTGGCCACAGGGGTGGCCAGAGTTTATACAGGGGTGGCCGTGGGGGCGCCCCTGTTCAGACTGTGATCTTGTGATTGTATTTGGTTTAAAAGACCTGGAGCTGAAGTACCAGGAACATGAGACTGGAGAAAGATAGAGGCAGATTGAGATATTAAGCTGGGGAGGTTAGATGTCAGTGTCCAGGTGCTAAGGTGCTTCCGATTCTTCAGTCTTGCTCTCCCTCTGCTAGTGTTCTTGTTTCAGTTGAGCCAAATTTCGACATAAGTATGTAAAACTGGTACTGCATTTTTTGTGAAGGGGAGATTGATGCATACTTCATTGCATTCGAGTGTATTGTAACTAAATTAAACTGACCATAAGACATATGGTCCAGTGCAATATTGCTGGCAAAGCCAATGACTGTAGCCAAAGTACAGTTAATTATTTGTCATGCTATGCATGCAAACAGATGACAGAGTTGTTGAAGCCTCGCTCTTTTGTATGCCATCAAACGGGCCACTGCCGTGTGTGTATCCTGTCGCAAATTGCTGTGAAAAGTACTACACGATGGTAATAGTGTGATTAAGGTGTGTACATGTCTGTACTGCACTTCAATAATGTGACTAAAATGGGAATACTTCATGTCTAAATTCGATTTGTGTTTATTTCGAGTATTACTTTAGCCAGATTAAGGTAATCAAAAATCTCTGTTTACATGGTAGTTTCTTAATCAGAGTATTGTCTTAATCTTGTTAAAACCGGAATATTGTTGTCCGTGTAAACGTATAGAATGACAGCATCATTGGCTTATGATGCTGTCAAGTCTGCAGTGCTCCAGTACAAATTGGTGCCTGAAGCATACAGGCAAAAACTTGATAAGCAATACGAAAAAATAAGGATTACACACAGTTATAATGCTGTTAAAACTGTTAAGTAGGATTCGTCAGGTTTGAAGACATGAAGGTATGTTTTTGCTATCTCAAATTTAATTTCACATTTATTTGTATAGTACTTTTCATGATACATATTGTTTTAAAGCAACTTTACCTAACATTAATAATGATTTATTATCAGAGGTGGCTGTGTCAAAGTAAAATCCATATGGCATAAATGTACAGTTCTAAGTTTATACTAATCATGCAGTTAATTAACATCAAGTTATCACTTAAGCAGACACAATGAACTCAGTAAAGCAATTCAGAGTTGGTGTCATCTGAAGTCCTCACAAGGGTTGGTATTATCTCTTCACAGGTTTTCTGCTAATGATAATGTGTAATGTAATTCAGTCAGTGTTAATGTGTCCTTCTTCCTGTACCTGGTTCAGCTATGCAGGTAAGCTTTTCTGGTCTTTACATTGTTAAAATGCTGAGTAATACTAATGATGCCATTTGCTCCCCTTTTAATTGATGTAAAACTTGTCTATGTCATATAAGCATGCTGAAGGTGTTCATTGCTACCATTGCTCCCAAAGAACAATGTGATAAAGTAAAGTTAATCAGGAAGTATTCTGTGCTGTACCATCTCAAACATTAATGAAAAGTGAATTATGTGAGCCTGATTCCTTACCATTTCCTTGAATGGTGGGTTGTTATTTTAAGATTGGGTCAGCTTGTTTCATTATTAAGTTGGATCTGCTGAAGAAGTACTGGCAAGTCCCAGTCTCTGGAAAGTACTCTGCATTTGTAACACCTAACAGTTTCCTACAATGGCCTTTGCCCTTTAAAATGCCTCTGTCACTTGTCAATGGTTGATGCTTAGGGAACTGATAGAAGTACCATGAAGACTATCTTGACAAGATACCCCAGTGGATATTGATCACAGTTTCCAGATTCAAGGGCTTCTAGACGATGTAGTTTCCAGGGGCTCCAATTCATCTCCCACTTCTGGAGGAAATTCTGCTAGCAGATTAGCACTACCTCCATTTTTTCATCAGGGACAATCTGCAAACCATCAGCAAGATAGGAGTGTGCAAACCAGGATCTCGAGCAGGTATTCCAATGCCTGGTCTCCCACAAGCCCCACAAGTCAACCGCTGGTGCGGGTAGAGTATCTTAGAAGAGTAAGTACACAATACTTGCAGGTGTCACAGTAGGCTATCAAAGACTCAAAAAAAGTGTGCATGTTAGAGGCTGTGGTATTTAGCATCCTTGTAAGCACATCTGCCTCCCATTCTGAAAATGCTCTGAGCGAAACAAGTAGACTTGGAGGGGTTACATTGGTGCCATGACCAGGATGTGAGTGCGGATTAGGCAGGTGACTGTACTGGAGGTCAGCTAGTAAGTGCTGTGACGGTAAACCTCACTCCCCTGATCTCAAGAGGCATGCTAGTGACAGGCATTAGAGGCTGTGATCTTTATAGTCTTTGTTACTGTGCATATCTCAGATGCCAGAGACACCGGTTCGAATCCCGCTCGGATCACTGCAAGTAGAGCAGGACAAGTAATCCTCAAGTAGCACTCATGTAACCCTGTGTTTGCATGTCTTTTGTATTTACTCACTTCCTACTGCATGTGTGAAATCTGTGGGCAGATCTAAAGAGGCAATGATGTTGATGTAGGCATTCTGCAGAGGCAGTGTTGGCACCATTGACTGTAGTTATTCAGGTCATTTCACCCTCATCCAGTGCCCATGGCTTTGGCAAGTACATCAGCAGTATATGGTTCTGGGGTTTGTATCTGGTCTGTCTGGACTGCAGAGTCTAGTCAACAGTTATGTAATGTATGGTCAAGCCCTTATATAGTATCACATTTAAGCTTGACCACAGAGTTGTGGCAGAGTAAAAGCAGATTTATTTTATCTCCTTCAGAATATCATCTTTCACTTTGTTATACAAGGCTAGAATGTACGTTTGTGTACTATCTCTGAACACGCGCCACTTCATGTTGTCACATTCATATATATTTGCACTGTCAGGCAAAGGAATCCATAATAGTTCACTGGAAGACCCATCTCCATCTCCAAATTTGTTTTTTGTTATGTTTTAGACAGACTTTTAGCTGTATTTACACATTTCTTTGCTTATCTTTTCTGGCAATGCCACCTGAGACCAAAAACCTGACTATTGGACCATCACATCTGAACCATGATACCAATCTTCTTTGAATGGTAAAATGTCCCTAAGCACTTACAATTGTGCCACATGAGTATCTCTGAGAATATGAATGGGGCTTTGTTTTTTCTCTTGACCAGTAAGAAAAACAACAAAATTACAAACAAACACAACAAAGCCTAAATTAATTTCTTGTCAGTCCAATGGTCCAGTGTTACTCCAAATCCAATACTCTCTGGTGTCTGTTGTTTCAGAGACTGGTTTTCGGTGTTCAGATGTAACAAAGACATGTTAATAGGCCAATAGAGACTGCAGAAACAGGAAAGAAAAGGAATTAATTTACTACCTTGACTGTTCTCTACTTGCTCACTAGTATTAAGTGTAATTTACATAAAACTCAGAGCCACGTCAGTAGATTGCAGTGCAAAATCTAATGTAATTGTGGTATTGGTAATTAAAATACAAAAAGAAGAGCAATGCATACACTAGCTAAATATCTACTGCATATACGTTTAAGTGTATTATGTGTTGTCAATTTATACTAAATACTGAACATACAACAACAATAAAAATATATAATAATAACTCACTGATTCATATATTTATGCATTTATTTTTTCATTTTTGCATAATTGGTTCTTCATACATTTTTTAATAAATAAATAAAATATATACATTATTTTCTCTAAGCACTACACACATATTTCCCCAATATAAAGTTTACATAGTATAGATGGTGTAGCAGTAGTCACCTGTGAATATTCAGAGCAAAGAAAAAAGCAATGGCTGACTGAGAATAAACTGTAAAAAAAAAGGTAGACTTATAAAAAGACTTATAAAAAGAGGTAAGACTTAAAAGAGGTAGAGTGAAGCAAAGTAGGAGAAAGGTGAAGAGAAGATCAGAAGAGGTGAACAAGATGTAGCAGGTTAAATAGAGGGTGAAAGCAGAAAGAGAAGAGGGTAGGAAAGACCAAGTAATGATAACCATTGAAAGATTTGGGAAAAATTGTTCATGATGGAATGGTATAAGAGGAGAGCTAAGAAGAAGAAAGAGCAGGGATGTCAAGTTCTGTTCATGGATGGCCACCTTTCAGCAGAGTTTAGCCTTAACCTTATATTTAAACACACTTGAACCAGCTAATCAATGTCTTCAGTCTTCCAGTCAGGTGTTACTACCAGCAAATGTGACCCTGGACACAAAACCAGACATAAGGGTCAACCTTTTGAAAGTGAGATTGCGTTGAGGTACATCTTCTGCTGAATAAATAAGCTTCCCATTGATGTATGGTTTGGTAGGATAGGACAATATTTGGCTGAGATACAACTATTTGAATATCTGGAATCTGAGGGTGTACCCCCCAAAAACCTTCCAAATATTGAGAAACTCACCTTTAAAGCTGCCCAAATGAAGTCCTTAGCAATGCATATTACTCATCAAAAATTAAGTTTTGATATATTTACGATAGGCAATTTACAAAGTATCTTCATGGAACATGATCTTTTAGAATGTGTTTAGATGGTCGCCATGATTTTGCCAAGTAAGACATGTTCCTGGATGAACATCTTTTGATGATCCTGGATCAACATTATTGTCCAAAAATATATACGTAACCCAATTCCTACCCCTAAACCTAACCCTACCCATAATTTCTTCCTAAAATCAGTGTGAAATGATAGCTGATTAACAAGGGTATAGAAGCACCTAACCCTGATTGTAAGCCTAAAACAGAGAGAAAAAAAACTCAATTCTGATTGGTTGATTGGAATGTTCTTCCAGGATCAACAAGGATGTGGAACATGTTGTACTTGGTGAAATCATGCTCACCGTGTTTAGATGTATAATCAAATTCACAATTTAACAATAAGTATACTTTTAGCATAAAATACTTGAAGTGCTATATTTTTTATGTGAAAACAGTGCTACTAAAGACAGTAATAGTCTACTTGATTTTATTATATAAAGACACCATAAATATGTAAGTATATCATATAAAGGGAATGTTAATATAATTACAATAATCTATAAAAATATGTGAGCAATACATTATAAATACTTTTTGTACATATTCATTATATATTATTCTAATATTTTAAATAATTAGTAAGTGCATTTTCTATGTATGATGAGTACAGGTGCATCTCAAATTAGAATGTCATGGAAAAGTTCATTTATTTCAGTAATTCAACTCAAATTGTGAAACTCGTGTATTAAATAAATTCAGTGCACCCAGACTGAAGTAGTTTTGTTCTTTTAATTGTGATGATTTTGGCTCACATTTAACAAAAACCTCAACAAATTAGAATATGGTGACGTGCCAATCAGCTAATCAACTCAAAACACCTGCAAAGGTCTCCTGAGCCTTCAAAATGGTCTCTCAGTTTGGTTCACTAGGCTACACAATCATGGGGAAGACTGCCGATCTGACAGTTGTCCAGAAGACAATCACTGACACCCTTCACAAGGAGGGTAAGCCACAAACATTCATTGCCAAAGAAGCTGGCTGTTCACAAAGTGCTGTATTCAAGCATGTTAACAGAAAGTTGAGTGGAGGGAAAAAGTGTGGAAGAAAAAGATGCACAACCAACCGAGAGAACCGCAGCCTTATGAGGATTGTCAAGCAAAATCCATTCAAGAATTTGAGTGAACTTCACAAGGAATGGACCGACGCTGGGGTCAAGGCATCAAGAGCCACCACACACAGACGTGTCAAGGAATTTGGCTACAGTTGTCATATTCCTCTTGTTAAGCCACTCCTGAACCACAGACAATGTCAGAGGCGTCTTACCTGGGCTAAGGAGAAGAAGAACTGGACTGTTTCCCAGTGGTCCAAAGTCCTCTTTTCAGATGAGAGCAAGTGTTGTATTTCATTTGGAAACCAAGGTCCTAGAGTCTGGAGGAAGTCTAGACAAGTCACCTTTATTTATACAGCACTTTAAACAAAACAGATTGTGTCAAAGCAACTGAACAACATTAATTAGGAAAACAGTGTGTCAATAATGCAAAATGACAGTTAAAGGCAGTTCATCATTGAATTCAGTGATGTCATCATGTAGCTCAGTTCAGTTTAAATAGTATCTGTGCAATCATTTGCAATCAAGTCAAGGATATTGCTGGAAATGAAGTGTCCCCAACTAAGCAAGCCAGAGGCAACAGTGGAAGGAACCAAAACTTCATCGGTGACAGAATGGAGAAAAAACTTTGGGAGAAACCAGGCTCAGTCAGGGGGACAGTTCTCCTCTGGCCAGACGAAACTAGCAGTTCAATTCCAGGCTGCAGCAAAGTCAGATTGTGCAGAGGACTCAACTGGTTCCCGTGGTCTTGTCCCGGTGGTCATCTGAGACAAGGTCTTTACAGGGGATCTGTATCTGGGGCTCATCTAGTTGTCCTGGTCTCTGCTGACATTCAGGGCTGTAGAGGTAGAGTGGCTACGGTGACCTCAGAACAAGAGAGAAACAGATCCCAACTTCCGGGGGCGCGGCCTGCTGCTGACCCTGTGTCTCACTGTTTTGTGGTATTTGTTTGTTTGTGGATCTAAGTTGTTATTTTATTCGTTTTTAATTTTGGTTTCTTAAATTGGGAGCAGTATGAATGTGTATATGATCTGCATGGCCTTGGCGCTAGTTGGATTGGTGCTGGCGGGCGAAGACTTTGAAGATCAGCTGGCTTATTTTGTGTATGGTCTGAATTATTCAAGAGACTTCTTGTTATCGTTAAGATATGATAATCACTTCGTCGATTTAAAGATTCCAACAAGTGGATGTTTTCGTAAAAGAAGGAGATCAAGAATTAAGAAGCGAGGGTCGAGAGGAGGAATTCGCAACAGATTGCGGAGGCGAGGAAGCCGTCACCCCCTTCCAGTGATCACGCTGTCTAACGTGAGATCTCTTAATAACAAGATGGATGAGGTCTTGCTTCAAGTTAAACAAGAGGAGGAATTTAAGAGCAGTAATCTCATATGTTTTAAGGTTTCGAAACTAGAAAAATGGTGTGAAGAAAGTTCTTTATTGATAAATGTAAGTAAAACAAAAGAGTTGATTTTAAATCATTCAGAGCCTCTAACAGAAATAATGTTATGTGATCAAACTGTTGAAATTGTGAAGACTTTTAAGTATTTAGGAATCATGATAGACTGTAAATTGAACTTCTCTGATAATGTGGCTCTTATCTGTAAGAAAGCAAATCAAAGGCTATTCTTGCTAAGGAAACTGAAAGAATTGTGTGTGAGCAAAGCTGTGTTGCAAAGAGTTTATACAGGTTTAATTGAGAGTGTTTTAGGGTATAATATAACTGTGTGGTTCGAACGAGTTACTTTGTGAATAAAGTTAAATTAGACAGAATTATAAGAGTAGCTGGGAAAATTATAGGATCAAAGCAAAAGTCAGTTGCTCATTTATACCAAACTGCTGTTCAGAGAAAAGCTTTGATTATAACGAGAGACACAACACACCCCTTGAATCATGTTTTTGAATTATTACCTTCACGTCGTCGTTATAGAACACCGAAAGCAATGAAAGCAATATATAAACAAACCTTCGTACCAAATGCAATAAGTCTTTTGAATAAGAGTTAGGAATGTATATTTTAATTTTGTTATTGTGGATGTTGTGTATGGTTAGATGTATTCATTGGATGTTGTGTATTGTTAATTGTTTTGTGATTGTATGGCGAGACTAAAGATCAATTTTCAGCTTAGGCTAAACAATAAAGTACTACTAACTAACTAACTAACTAAACAGACTAATATGAGCGTAGATGCCAATCTTCTAACGATGTAGCAAGTACATCGGGTGTTATGGGAAGTTTTCCCGGTTTCAGTTTACCTAATTTATGCAGCCTAAAAATTCTTTAAAGGATTTGGATATTAGAAGAGTATTAGTGTGTTATGTGTAAGCCTGGTTAAAGAGATGGGTCTTTAATCTATATTTAAACTGCAAGAGTGTGTCTGCCTCCCGAACAATGTTAGGCAGGTTATTCCAGAGTTTAGGCGCTAAATAGGAAAAAGGATCTGCCGCCCGCAGTTGACTTTTATATTCTAGGTATTATCAAATTGCCAGAGTTTTGAGAATGCAGTGGACGTGGAGGACTATAATATAACAAGAGCTCGTTCAAATACTGAGGTGCTAATCCATTCAGGGTTTTATAAGTAATAAGCAAGATTTTAAAATCTATATGATGTTTAATAGGGAGCCAGTGCAATGTTGACAGAACCGGGCTAATATGGTCATACTTCCTGGTTCTAGTAAGAACTCTAGCTGCTGCACTTTGGACTAGCTGGAGTTTGCTTATTAAGCGTGCAGAACAACCACCCGATAAAGCATTACAATAATCTAACCTTGAGGTCATAAACGCATGGATTAACATTTCTGCATTTGACATTGAGAGCATAGGTCGTAGTTTAGATATATTTTTGAGATGGAAAAATGCAGTTTTACAAATGCTAGAAATGTGGCTTTCTAAGGATAGATTGCTATCAAATAGCATACCTAGGTTCCTAACTGATGACGAAGACTTGACAGAGCAGCCATCAAGTCTTAGACAGCGTTCTTGGTTATTAGGTCCTATAATTAACACCTTTGTTTTTTCAGAATTTAACAGTAAGAAATTACACATCATCCACTTTTTTATATCGACTATGCATTCCGTTAGTTTTTCAAATTGGTATATTTCACCAGGCCGTGAAGAAATATAGAGCTGAGTATCATCAGCATAACAGTGAAAGCTAACACCGTGTTTCCTGATGATATCTCGCAATGGTAACATGTAAAATGTGAAGAGTAATGGCCCTAGTACTGAGTCTTGAGGTACTCCATACCTCCATACGCACTTGTGATCGATATGATACCTCTTCATTCACTGCTACAAATTGATGGTGGTCATATAAGTATGATTTAAACCATGCTAATGCACTTCCATTAATGCCAACAAAGTTTTCTAGTCAAAAGAATGTTGTGGTCAATAGTGTCAAACACAGGGCTAAGATCCAATAGCACTAATAGAGAGATTCAACCATGATCAGATGATAAGAGCAGGTCATTTGTAACTCTAAGGAGAGCAGTCTCAGTACTAACTGGGGCCCAGGTCAGGAAGGTCAGGATACAGTCTAAATCCTGACTGGAAATCCTCATAGATACCATTTTTCTCTAAGAAGGAATATAATTGTGAGGATACTACCTTTTTCAGTATCTTGGACAGTTAAGGGAGATTCGAGATCGGTCTGTAATTAACTAGTTCTTTGGGGTCTAGTTGTGTTTTTTTTTTTATGAGAGGCTTAATAACAGCCAGTTTGAAGGTTTTTGGGACATATCCTAATGATAATTACTAATCAATAATATTCAGAAGAGGATCTATGACTTCTGGAAGCACATCTTTTAGTAGCTTAGATGGAATAGGGTCTAACATACATGTTGTTGGTTTAGATGATTTAACAAGTTTATACAATTCTTCCTCTCCTATAGTAGAGAATGAGTGGAACTGTTCCTCAGGGGATCTATAGTGCACTGTATGATGTGATACTGTAGCTGACGGCTGCATGGTTACAATTTTATCTCTAATACTATCGATCTTAGAAGTAAAGTAGTTCATAAAGTCATTACTGCTGTGCTGTTGGGAAATGTCAACACTTATTGATGCTTTATTTTTCGTTAGCCACTGTATTGAATAAATACCTGGGGTTATGTTTGTTTTCTTCTAAAATAGACAAAAAGTAATCAGATCTAGCAATTTTTAATGCTTTTCTGTAAGATAGGTTACTTTCCCACCAAGCAATACGAAATACCTCTAGTTTTGTTTTCCTCCAGCTGCGCTCCATTTTCTGGGCTGCTCTCTTTAGGGTGCGAATGTGCTCATTATACCATGGTGTCAGACTGTTTTCCTTAATCTTCTTTAAGCGTAAAGGAGCAACTGTATGTAAAATGCTAGAAAAGAGAGAGTCCATAGTTTCTGTTACATCATCAAGTTGTTCTGAGGTTTTGGATATGCTAAGGAATTGGGATACATCAGAAAGATTATTTACAAAGCAGTCTTTTGTGGTAAAAGTGATGGTTCTACTATACTTGTAACAAGAAGTAGAATTTACAGTTTTAGCTATATGAAGTTTGCACAAAACAAAATAATGAAATGAGATACCACTTGGCTGCATAATTTCAACACCATCAACATCAATTCCATGTGACAGTATTAAATCTAGAGTATGGTTTCAACAATGAGTAGGTCCTGATCCCAATGCATCTTTTTCATTATCAACATGGATATTAATATCACCAACAATTAAAACTTTATCTGCAGCCAGCACCAACTCGGATATAAAGTCAGCAAATTCTTTAATAAAGTCTGTATGGTGCCCTGGTGGCCTGTATACAGTAGCCAGTACAAACATCACAGGGGATTTATCATTAACACTTGTTTCTCTGGACAATGTTATATGAAGCACCATTACTTCAAACAAGTTATACTTGAAGCCCCCCTCTGAGAAATACTGAAACAATTATTATAAATTGAAGCAACACCCCCCCCCCCTTTACCTTTTGGACATGGCTCATGTTTATAACAGTTATTTTGGGGGGTAGACTCATTTAAAATAATGTAATCATCAGGTTTTAGCCAGGTTTCTGTCAAACAGAGCACATCTAGGTTAAGATCAGTGATCATATCATTTACAAAAAGTGCTTTCGTAGAAAGGGATCTGATATTCAATAAGCCATGCTTTTTCATTTGTGTATCCGTATTGCATCTGTTTTTTATTTGTTGAACCTCAATTAAATTGTTACTCTTAAATTGGTTTGGAAGTTTTTTGTATTTTCTAGTTCGGGGAACAGACACAGTCTCTATAGTGTGATATCTAGGTGAAAGAGTCTCTATGTGCTGAGAAATAACTGACTTCTGTGAAGTGAGGCGGCTAGCAGACGGTCAGTTTAGCCAGTCTGTCTGCTTCCTGACCTGGGCCCCAGTTAGTCAAGTACAAACTCTAAGACTTTGTGCCATATTTCTAGAGAGAAGAGCGGCACCACCCCAGGAGGGATAAAGACCATCTCTTTTCAACAGGTCAGGTCTGCCCCAAAAGGTCATCCAGTTGTCCATGAAACCTATGTTATTCTGCGGGCACCACTTAGACATCCAGCCATTGAGTGAGCAGAGTGACAGTCTGCTATGTATCTCATCACCACGGTAAGCAGGGAGGGGACCAGAGCATATTACAGTGTCTGACATCGTGCTTGCAAGTTCACACACCTATTTAATGTTATTTTTAATGATCTCTGACTGGCGAAGTCGAACATCATTAGCGCCGGCGTGAATAACAATCTTACTGTATTTACGTTTAGCATTAGCCAGCACTTTTAAATTTGCCAAGATATCAGGCGCTCTGGCTCCCAGTAATCATTGGAGTATGGTGGCTGGTATCTCTATTTTCACATTCCGTACAATAGAATCGCCAATAACTAGAGCACTTTCATCAGGTTTCTCAGTGGGTGCTTCACTGATAACCTGTTTAATGGTTTGATCAGAACAAAAGAGCGGTGTTTTGATCCCAGACTATGCCGCCTCACAGTCACCCAGTTGCCCTGCTGCAGAGGCGCTGTTACCGGAACCGAACAATGTACATGTACATTCTTACTGTACTCAATTAAAGTTTGGATGCATATCTCTAATTCTAAAATCTTCTCTGCCAGCCTAACTAATTCCCTGCATTTATTACATGTGAATCCCTCATCGCCGACAGAGAGAGATAAACTATACATGTGGCAAGCGGTGCAAATAACAATGGCAGGAGAAGCCATTACTCACCGTGATTGATGAAAGATTCTTACTACAGTTGTTTTTTCATGAACTTGTGAAAAAAATGGAGCGAGAGAGAGGAGAGGAGAAAAGAAAACAGCGATAGGCACGAATGGAAACACTAATGACAAGATAACGAATGCTAACACGCTGCAGGTGTGCTGCACTCGCGGATTTAGAATTACAGCGAACGATCAAATTAATCATTAGATTGATAGATAATATCAGAAATATGGTGGGAATTAAGTTATATTTTATCACTTTAAACAAGAAAGAGTGATAGTAAGATTCTACAGAAAAACAAAGTTACACGGAGCTACGATCACAAACCAGCAGCATGGCAAACTGGAAGCAGGAAATCAGATGTTTTGAAGGGTGGAGAAGCTCATAGCCCAAGTTGCTTGAAGTCCAGTGTTAAGTTTCCACAGTCTGTGATGATTTGGGGTGCAATGTCATCTGCTGGTGTTGGTCCATTGTGTTTTTTGAAAACCAAAGTCACTGCACCCATTTACCAAGACATTTTGGAGCACTTAATGCTTCCTTCTGCTGACCAGCCTTTTGTAGATGCTGCTTTAATTTTCCACCAGGATTTGGCACCTGCCCACTTTGCCAAAAGCACCAAAAATTGGTTAAATGACCATGGTGTTGGTGTGCTTGACTGGCCAGCAAACTCACCAGACCTGAACCCCACAGAGAATCTATGGGGTATTGTCAAGAGGAAAATGAGAAACAAGAGACCAAAAATGCACATGAGCTGAAGGCCACTGTCAAAGAAACCTGGGCTTCCATACCACCTCAGCAGTGCCAAAAACTGATCACCTCCATGCCACGCCGAATTGAGGCAGTAATTAAAGCAAAAGGAGCCCCTACCAAGTATTGAGTACATGTAAAGTAAATGAACATACTTTCCAGAAGGCCAACAATTCACTAATTTTTTTTTTTTTTTTTTTTTTATTTGTCTTATGAAGTATTCTAATTTGTTGAGATAGTGAATTGGTGGGTTTTTGTTAAATGTGAGCCAAAATCATCACAATTAAAAGAAAAAAGACAAACTACTTCAGTCTGTGTGCATTGAATTTATTTAATACACGAGTTTCACAATTTGAGTTGAATGAAATAAATGAACTCTTCCACAACATTCTAATTTATTGAGATGCACCTGTATATTTAAAAGTGTATGAAAGATGCTTTCAATTGTACTGCAAGTGGTAACTAAATGTATTTATTTATTTATTTTACAGAGAAAGTATGTTAAAAGCACATTTTAGTTCATATTCATGGTGTCCCAGAAATTACACAGTTGCGCTGAGTACACTTAGATGTACTTAAGTTTATCTCAATTAGTACTAAATAATCATTTTTGGTATATTAAGTACAAAATTAAAGAACTTTAAGTACATTATGGAAGTGTTCTAAGTGTACTGAAATAAAATGTACATTAGTTTTCTTTTTTTTCACCTGGGAATTATAAGACAATCTCTGCTAAAAACGTCCAGGCGGGTGTTTTGGAACTGGTTGGAGTTACTCTTTGCAGGACAGTGACATGCTCTAGGAGAAGGACTAGACACCCCTGAGGTTTCCTCTACCTTGGAGAATGAAATGAATGACTCTGATTTGTTATGAATCAACATTTCTTCATGGTAGAGAGACAATGCCCTTAATCTCAAAAATAATAATAATAAAAAAAAATAGCTGTTTAGAGGTACCTTACATCACCTTCTATGCCATTTTGTTTTAGGACTATACGATACAAGACTACTATTTTTATGGTAAACCTCTATTTAGAGGAAGAGCAAGAACAGCTGAAGCAAAGCTTTTCATGTGGTTTGGGACATCATGCACAGTAAGTGTTCAAACCACTAACACACCCACAATGCTGAAGTCATGGGTTCCATTCCCAAGAAATGCTAGTATTGCAGAGGTCATGGGTTTGCACTGTCTAAGATGGCAAAAAGTTTGGTTGAGACCTGGTGACTATGAAGGTCATGTGGATAATATCATTTTCATATTCATCCACCCATTCCATGACCCTTGGTGCTCTATGTACAGAAATATTTTGTCATAGGAAAAAGGTGATTACTCAGAACAACTTTGGATGTTTCATACTAGTAATGCTGCATACCTTACCAAGTCATCAATTTCTATTGAAAGTGATCTCAGTTTGAAGAATTCTTTGGAAGGCAGCCTTCATTTTGCGTCTTTTGTTCACTGTATTTTGACGGCTGTGCCAGGTGTAATTTTTGTTTTCCCACAATGAACTGTTTCCAGGTTCTGCCTTGCTGCTGAGCAGTTTGTAATTATATCTCTGTCAAGCTACATCTTAAATATCTTAAACTCTTTTCGGTTTAAACTGCTAAATATAACTTAAATATTATCATATGTATATCTGATATTGTCTATCAAAAATAATCTGATATCATTTGCTTTTAAATCTGAATATCTATTGCTTGCACAGTTTGTTAGCATTACATTAACCTGTCAGTTGTGTTTACCATCTCTTTTCTCTCTCATTTAATATTTTACAAGTCTTTCAAACAGCTGTTTTAAATCAGAATCAATGTACAAACACTGTGAGTCATGGCATCTTCTTTTGTTACATATACTGCTTTGCTGATTTTCTACCTGAGTTAGTACCTGTTGCAGATAAAGCCTTATTTGTTGGTGATTTTAATATCCATAATATGATAATAAAAGTTACATTACAATTGGCTTTTAAAGTCATTTTAAACTCAACCTGTGTCAGGAGCCACTCATTGTCATAATCATGCTTAGATTTAATATTGTCATGTAAAATCTGTTGATAATATTGAAATTCTACAGAAGAGCTGTAACACCTCAGATCATCTGATCTTGTTAATTTTTCCATTTAACTAAGCTTCAAGTCCCTGTTACAAATATGGGATAACTATCACTTCTTGCACTAAAATTGCTTTATCAACATCAGTTGAATTTACTCCTCTGCATATCAGATGAGAGTAGTTTATAATAACTTGATGTTGTAACAGAACCTATGGACTCTTTCTTTTCTAGCACCCTATACTGTTGCTCAATTGCACTTAAATAAGATGAAGTAGAACAGTCCTGATGCCATGATGCCATCAAGAGAGCAGGATGCCCTGCAGGTTTATTAAACTTCACTTGGTTCCGAAATGCAGCAGCTAGAGTGCTTACCAGACCAGAAAGTATGACCATATTAGCCTGGTTCTGTCAACACTGCATCGGCTGCCTATTAAGCATTGTATACTTGCTGATTACATATAAAGACTACAGACTACAAGCCCACCATTTTCTCACCAAATTCCATTGAGGCATATCCCAAAGTCCATGTCGAAAGAGCTAAATGCAAACTTTTGAATAATATCGGTCCACAAAGCCTGTTGCAGCGTGGAATGATAGATCACAGTGTTTGTTCATTTAAGGCCAGAAGAAATCCAGACTCCTGACTGAGCTTGTTTTCTCACAAGGAAGGGTTTGAGTGCCTAGAAAAGCACTATATATATATAATGAATTATTACTTAAAGGTTTTTTCTTCACTACTGTTGTCTGATGGAGTTTTGGTTGCTCAGTTGGGGTTTAAAAGACAATTACTATTTTGTTTCAGAAATTGATTTGACTGCACTAAGGCTATTCAGTGAGAGCAAAACTTAATCTTAAATTGAGCTGAATAATGATACTATTTTCTTTTGTATAGCTTCCTTTGAAGTTGTTTTATTACTGATAAACTTTCCAAAACTGACACAGTTACTGAATTGAATCAACATTAAACTTACTTGAGTTGAATAATGGCACTATTGCTAATTACTTTCTGTAGAGCTGCTTTATAACTTATATTTATAACTAAAGTTTTTCATAAATTTTGCACTTTGCAACACTGACACTTTTATTTTCCTGTTTATTACTGTGAAGCTGCTTTGAAATTATTTGTACTGATTAAAGCATTATATAAATATAATATTAATGTGACTTGACTTCAAAATTATTGCTTACATTCCAATTAAAAAAAAAAAAACACTGACAGTTGTTGTTCCCTGTGTTGCATTAAAACAAAGTTAGATAATATAAAGACTGTCAATATAGTTTTTCCACAAAATTAATTTGTCATTGTATTTTCATGCTGTGACCGCAGGGAAGCCATGCCAACTTACTAGACTGTCTCATTTTGTTGTTTAATGCTGAGGATAACTCTAGACTAAAAGCCTCAGAAGGACTGGTCTTAAAATAATGCATCATTCTGGTTTAGAGACACTCTTCCCTCAAAGGGAGTTAGTGGACCCAAACCATAGCAGCAAAATGCCCCCCGCAGCATAGTGGAACCAATGGTTCATACAGATTTTCCTTCAATTTGTCCCCCTACTCTATTTTTAGCCAGGATATGATGTTTGATATTGGTATAATATTCCTTTTCTTGCATAGTGGAGACATCAGAATCTATACGTTAGTGGATGGTCTTCATAGCAAAAGTTGACAACTCCTCTCTCATAATTCACATCTTCATCCTTCTC
Source organism: Cyprinus carpio (assembly GCF_018340385.1). Taxonomy (NCBI): domain Eukaryota; kingdom Metazoa; phylum Chordata; class Actinopteri; order Cypriniformes; family Cyprinidae; genus Cyprinus; species Cyprinus carpio. The sequence continues at coordinate 12,933,613 of NC_056602.1, forward strand.
TTCATCCTCCAAACAGTGGTTATGACCATGTATTGCGCTGTCTTCACTATTACTCTGTTGTCTTATTATAATCCTCTTGTTGTTGCTGTTTCGAACTGAAGCCTCGAGAGCTTTTTGTTTGCGGTAAAAATGTGAAAACTTGTTGAAAATGATGGTGATGGGTAGTGCCACAACTAATGTACCGCTTAGGATGCAGCCAGATGCTGCAAGCTTTCCTGCCACTGTCACTGGCACTACATCTCCATATCCCACTGTTGTCATACTAACAGTCCCCCACCACCAGCATGCTGGGATTGTGTCCAAACCAACATCTTCTTCATATTCTGCAGTGTAAGCCACTCCAGAGAACACTGATACACCGACTGCCAGGTACAGTAATAAGATTCCAACCTCTCTGTAGCTGTGCTACACAAAGAAACAAAAAAATTATTTTTGACATGGTAAATATAAGTAGAAACAGTTAAGCACTTAAAAGCTATGGAGTTGCCTGAACTGGTTCAGGAATAATTTTTGTATTTCATTATTTTGGATTTTTTTGTACTCCATTTTTGTAATAATTGGAAGGACCTGAAGGTTTTATAGAATTTTTATAAAAGGAGGTCAAAATATATGATATTTATAGATTATTTGCTACTGGTGTCATGGATTAATTTGCTAAATAAAGCATAATCAAAACATTTAGCATAATCAAAACATTGTTGTGATCTCATGTGAGTGACAGGTTGGTGGAGTGGTGAGGTTATTGTCCTGCCTTCGCACCAGTAAACGTATCATCAAAGAAGAGAAGAAATGTTGTTGCAGGGGGAAGCTATTTTCATTAAAGATAACTTTGTGCATAGATAAATCACTTATAATAATAATTTTATTCCATAAAAAATAAGTAGTGTCAATTTTGATTTCATGGTTAAAGGGATACTCCATCCCAAAATGAAAATTTTGTCATTATTCACTTACCCCCATGTCGTTCCAAACCCATAAAAGCTTCGTTCCTCTTCGGAACACAATTTAAGATATTTTGGATGAAAACAGGGAGGCTTGAGACTGTCCCATAGACTGGCAAATAAATAACAGTGTCAAGGTCCAGGAAAGTATGAAAAGTATCATCAGAATACTCCATCTGCTATCAGTGATTCAACCGTAACATTATGAAGCGATGAGAATACTTTTTGTACACAAAGAAAACAAAAATAACGACTTTATTCAACAATTCCTCTCCTCTGTGTCTGAGCTGTACGCAGGCTGTACGCAGGCTCTTCTGTATCAGCCGCACCACAAGGATACGTTTTTTACGTGTATTTACGCTTTGGTTTGAAAGCAAACAGCGCATCGGCGCAGTGCAGCTGACACAGAAGAGTGTACACTCTCTGCGTACTGCTCAGAATTGCCAAAATGGTACTACGCTGATTTGGAGAGACACCGAAAAGAGGAATTGTTGTTATTTTTGTTTTCTTCGTGTACAGAAAGTGTTCTCGTCGCTTCATAACATTACGGTTGAATCACTGATGGCAGATGGACTATTCTGATGATAGTTTTCATACTTTCCTGGACCTTGACACTGTTATTTATTTGGCAGTCTATGGGACAGTCTCAAGCCTACCGGTTTTTGCCCAAAATATCTTAAATTGTGTTCTGAAGACGAACAAAGCTTTTACAGGTTTGGAACAACATGGGGGTAAGTGAATGATGACAAAATTTTCATTTTGGGATGGAGTATCCCTTTAATCAACTCATTCTGTGTAGGGTGAATATACATCCTCTTTCCCTGGGCATGTCCTGGCCAGGATTTCTAAATTGCCTAAAATGTTTAAAAATTGCATTGGTTGACCATTCTCTGTAGATCCAACTTTCTTGCATGCCATGATAGGTTGATTATGTACAATGGCTAAATGGGATAGTTCAAGTTTCTTTTCAGTCTTTACTTTCAGCAAGAATGAAACCAATAGAAAACAAAGTCAAAAGCTGTGTTCAGCTTGAAGCAGTGCTACACAGATCAACAATGTACCGCGATAGCAATGTCTCCTCTTTGTAGGTCTCACAGTCATTTAGAAATCTTGGCCAGGACATATCCGGGAAAAAGAGGGGATATGGTCACCATATTCTGTGTCTTTATCTGGCCTTACAACAAAAAAATATTTTTTTATTGCATTCAAGCATTAAACCAAATTGAAATTTTATAAAAGTAAGGAACATATGTATATAGATTTAATGCTCATCTGCCATGTTTATAGTTCTTTGATATTTGTGTTTGCAATTTTAAATCAGGAGGGCTTGTGGACAATATTAGCTGTTAGAACAGTAGCAGTGTATTCTTACCTTGAGTGTAGCACCTAGTGACCTTAACCCTGTTGAATGCCTAGCCAACTTTAGCACCCTGAAGATTCTCATCAGCCGCAACACCTGGACCAGTTTTCCCAAGTTGTCCAGCTCTGACTCACTCCCAATGAGCAGATCAAAAAAGACAGTGATGTAAATTGGCATCACTGAGATGATATCAATCAGGTTTAGTGGTAGCAAGAAGAACTTACGATGGTTTGGTGCAAGTAGCATACGTGTTACTACCTCAAAGGTAAACCAGCAAATGCAGAACAATTCTAAAACATGCATAGTTGGGTCTTCAGTTGGATTACCATTTTCATCAAATATCTGGTACTCTGGAATGCTATTGATACACATGGTGGCAATTGATATTATCACCACACAAATGGAAAGCAAGCTGAAAAGTTTGCTAGGAATTGAATAACCTGGATTTTCCAATGTTAGCCACAGACACTTTCGAATGTTTCCAAAACGCATTTCATCAAAGTGCTCGATATCTTTGTTCAAATCAGAAATCTCATCAACCGACGTATCCACACTGCTAACATCACTCTCTTCATCCCACGATTTATGATGTCTCTCCAGTTTACGATCAAGGTAACGGTAACTACAGCAGCTGTCCAGAAAAAAATCACTGATGCCCCAGTACTCTATTTCCTGAGAGAAGGAGAAAATGCACAGCTCTTCCATAATGTGCAGTTTGCCAGTCTGGTAGAAGTGCATGACATAAGGGAAAAGGCCAGGGTTACGGTCGAAGTAAAACTCTTTCTGTTGAACATCAAAATCATCACAGAGCTGTAGAATGTCCTCTTCTGAGTCACATGACAAGAGCTGGCCAAGACGCGTGTCCGGAAACTTCTTCAGAATGCTTGAACATAAAGTGTGCCTCAACCCACCCACATTGATGTGTAAAAGGCTGTCCTTCGGATCCAAAAACCACCAAGTGTATCTTTCCTTCACCATGATCTACCTACACACTGTAATAGAAAAAGAGTACAACATTTGTTTTAGTATGGCTGGCATCCATAATGGGTTCATGTGATTTATGTTATTTTAATGTTAAAAATATTAATATAATTAAAGCACCATAATTTTTGCCTACTTCCTGTGGCATTTAATGTGTGCTGATGTTACAGTATATGCATGCCATTCAGCTCCAAACAAAAAAAAAAAAAAAAAAACCTGAGAGGTATGATGAGGTTCTCAGCTTAGCCTGTGAACAGTAATTCTTAACATAAAATAAATAACTCCTTTTTATAATTTATTGATTTTTTTACATGTTTTTATTTAAATTTTACATAGGCCTATAGTAGTGGTGGATGCACAATCATGTACTTCTTACGTATTTTTGTAAAACTAATGATTAATGGACCATTATTTAAAATTATCCTTTTTTTTTTTTTATACCTGTACATGTTTGATATTTACAACTTGAGTTCGGGGATGCTCTGACTCAATCGAGAGCAGTTAAATAATCATAATGACACCACACAATAGAGGATTTTTTGGGGCAAAAAAATACTTTGCGACAAGCCCCGAATTGGGCCCCAAACCCATCCCCACCCCCCATCTCCAACTGTCCTCAATGTGTTTTTCTTCTACAGTCACATTTGAGTGATGTTGACCTATGAATTTAGATATGATGATTAGATTAATTACAATGATATGGCTTCAAAATGTAACAAGCAGATCAGCAGACATTCAATCATGAACGCATTTATACTTAAGTCATTGTCCTCATGCACGTCCATGTGAGAAATTAAGAAGTTTCTCTTATGGGCATGAGAGCTGTTTATTGTGCCTCTGTCATGAAGTTCAAGATGCTTTCTTCTTAGGTTGAGTTCTTTAAAAAGATCAATCCCTAGCTCTTCGGATATCTAACCTCTGTGGTGTCCAAGAGGTCACACGAGCGAAGGAAGTGAAGGACATGGAGAAAGGGGAATCTGACAGCTAAAGTCTTGTATTTCTCATTTTCCCATCCTGTCACTTTTGGCTGCAAGGATGAGGGAATGAATACTCTCCAAGAGTCACAACCAGACAAGTTTCTTTCTGAAATGGGGAAAAAGTGGTGTCTGACTTTGCCATTGGACATTGCCACTTAGAATGCGTATCCCCTTACCAAAAAGTAGTATACTTCAAGTTTATTTTATTAAGTATATTTAAGTAAAGTTCAAGTATATTTTTAAGTATCTTTTATTTTGCTAATTTTTTGAGAAGGACCTGCTAGTAGTATACTTGTAAGTGTACTGTTTCAATACTCCTTGGGACTAAATTGGCCCACTTTCTAGTATATAAAAGTATACTATTTGTCATGATCCAGTCACTGCAAATCCGTTTATTCACCACACAGACTTTCACACCACACAGTACACCCTGGACTTCATTTCCCATTACCCCTGCCTAGGAACTCATTATTGAACGTCACCTGTTTCCCATCAGTGACACTGTAAAGGATGCACTCATCCACACTCACATTGCAAAGTCTTGTTTAGTTCTGTCTGGTATTTCCAAACGGTTTCCCTGTGTTTGTTCCTTCCGTGTTTTATCTTGAATTTGTTTATACCGACTGTGATTCTCTGCTGCCTGCCCCGACCTCTGCTTGTTTCTGTTTTTGATTTGGATATCCCTTGACATACCTGACGCTGTCCTTTGATCATTGCCTGTTTGACCATTCTGATAACAAACTACTGCATATGGATCCGAACGTCTCTGACTTTCCATTACACTATTAAGTATACTTTAAGTATAACAGTAGCAAACTTTGAGTACACAACTAGTTTACCTCTATGTTTGTAATTTGTACTGCAATTATACTAAAAGTGAACTTATAGGAATACTGCTAGTTTACTAATTAAATACTTTGTTCACTTTAAAGTCTCAGTAAACTACTAGTTTAGTAGTTTTATACTACAAGTATACTCATAAGTTTTCTTTAAGTGAACATCATACTTTAAGTTTACATCATACTTTTAAGTATACTACTATGTCCTTATTTAGGTTTTAATTTGTATATATTTTGTTATATGAATATCTGAACATCCAAAACATCAAAAGAAAGAACAGGGTATCTGCTTGTAAACAAAACATTTTATTCTAGCTTCATGCATTCTTTTTTTAAACACTTTAATGTGGGTACGTTTAAGTAAAAAAAATAAAGAAATAACATTTTGAACAAAAAGCTGAAAAAAAGACTATGAATTGGTTTCATAATGATAATCAAAAAGTAGATGGAGTCGATCAGCACCACAAAGCTTGACTGTAATTATTACCTCTTCATCTGTCGACATTTTATTCATTAACATTACAGTTTTGATGCTGTTTCATGTCAGATGATCATGTTAGATTACATGCGTTAGTATCTGTTGTTTCTTTTTCTTTTTCACTTGTGTTTTTTTTTGAAAATTCTGTACAGAAGATGTGTACTAGCGCCCTCTTCTGTGTAACAATGAAAACACGGATTCTAGGAGCACAAGTATAGCTCAAATATATTTAGACTTTTTGTAAGTGTAAGTCAGGTATACTTAAGTCATTAAGTACATAAAGCCCATTTCTGAGAAGTACATAAAAAGTATACTAAAAGCATACTTTCCTATTTTAGTTTAAAAGAAGTATACTAATAGCACACTTGAATAAACTTTTTTTTTCGTAAGGGTCTGAAGGCTCCCCCCCACCCAGTAAATGAGGCTTTGTCAGCCCGCTTGCACTTCTGTGCAGCATGCTAGATTTCCTAGATAGAACTAGATAGAAGTTGTGCAGGCTCATGCACTTGTTGGTTGGTAAAACTTCAGCAGTGGTGAGTCAAGATGAATGGCGGTCTTGCAGACCTATCAGGCAGACCTTCTGAAAAACATGGACAAATGTTGGAGAACTTTAAGGAGCTGTATCGCACCATTGATTTGGCACTATGTGCCTTAAAGGGGTCATGACATGAGTATTCAAATTTGGCTTGATCTTTTGGCAAATAAGAGGTCTTTGTACCATTAAAACACCCTTCAAGTTTCATAGGTTAAAACGTTCTCATTATAAACAAAGCATTTATTTTATTAAGCTCCAAAAACGGCTCATTCGGATCTGAGAGGACATGATGACATCATGGGGGAATAAATATTTGCATAAACACTGTCGCCAGAGCAAGACATTGACAAACAGTTATCTTCTCACCATTGGCCCCACCCACTGGCATCCAGTTGCTTAATTGCTGACACTTGATTACGCGACACGACACTTGCAAAATCATCTGGATACAGTATACAGATGAGCGTTAGATTTTTTTTTACACAGTCCATGCGATTGAGTCTGTTGTCAATAGGAAAAATGGAGTGAAAGAATGTTCGCTTTGACATGTTTGGTTTAAACAACTTGTTCGTGATTTTGTACAGATATCAGAAATATCCCAGCGTAAGGAACAAGTGGATGTTTTTTTTTTTTTCAGAGCATTTTGTTTTGTAAATGAAGCTCAGTGTCATGGAGAGTTAACAAAGGAACATTTTTTAAAAGATGAAGCGGTACTAGATCTGACTGCAGATGCATCACAAACTGTAAGTAAAATATTTCATAATGCTTTTTCTGTTGTCACAGAAACAAGTACAGTATTTTCCAATCTTCTTGGAAGCAGACTTATGGATTACTTGCACAACTGATTCCACATACTTATTTTAGTTCATGCATTATGCAAAGATTTATTCATGAGAAATGTGTATTTATCTAGCATATTTTAGGACTTTCTGTTTAATATTTCAGAATATTTCCCCGCCTTTCTATGAAAACAAATCTTCTTCTGAACACACATTTTAAGTGGACTTTCGGGAACTAGGCAGCAACATAGATCTACACATAGATACCTAATTTGACTGTACCAGACATGTCAACATGTCCACCATCTTGGAACAGTCAACATTCTAAGGCTACTCATCACTCATACTAACAAACCAATCATTTTTCATGTAAATGCCATAACATTGTGCACGCTATGCTTGTAAGAACCATAGATATATATGGTTCTCTGATGATCAACAATTTTATATTTATAGGAGTTTTAACCAGTATTTTTTGCCATTCTATTTACCATGTGCAGAATTATGTAACATTAATTATAAACTAAATCCTGTGAAAATCAGCTGCTGAATACTAGCATATATAGTTATTCATACATGTTGCTCTCGATTGAGCATTCAGACGGCTTATGCATAGTGGCCCAAAGGAAGAGCTGCTAATGCAATATCGTCATATAGATATCTATTGGCAACAACAGCACATCGTAAACATATAATCTGAAACTAGTGAGCAATTTTATTTTAAAAAATACTTAATGAAGTTCAGGGCAAGTAAGTGACCTCATATATATAAGGAGATGCTGACCTCCACAGCTCTACAGTTGGAGAAAGTGTAATCGTCAACTTGGATCATGTGTCCCATGTAAACCAATCATATTGTATCATAAAATCACTTTCTTGGTTTTAGGACTGTCAATAACTATTTGCGGATACCATAAAAATAAATGATTAGTGTCATAAATACCTTCCTGTAGCTCAATCAGTACAGCATAGTGTAGTCCCAAGGTCATGGGTTTGATCACCAGGAAAAGCAAGAAATGATAAAGAACTGCCTTTACGAAAAAGAAGTTTATTCAAGTGTGCTTTTAGTATACTTCTTTTAAAGGGGTCATATGATGCTGCTAAAAAGAACATTATTTTGTGTATTTGGTGTAATGAAATGTGTTCATGCGATTTAAGATTCAAAAAACACATTATTTTCCACATATTGTACATTATTGTTTCTCCTCTATGCCCCACCTTGTGAAACGCGTCGATTTTAACTAGGCTCATCAGTCCGAAAAGCGAGGTGTGCTCTGATTGGCCAGCTATCCAGTGAGTTGTGACTGGCGGAATACCTCAAGCGTGTGACCGAAATGTCCGGCCGGAGCAATGAGACATGAACAAAAAACCCAGTATAAACGTGATATAAACATGATTTCTAGTCGTGTCCTCTTTTGGAAGGCCAAACAAAGTAGTTTCGCTTTCTTAACGAAACAGCCTCACACACCCTGCCTTGAGTGAGCAGAGGCCGGAGGCCTAGAGTGAGCCGTGACCTAGAGTGAGCGGAGGCCGGCTTCAGTGAGCAGAGGCAGGCGGGTTTGAGAATGGCATGGCTGGCGGATTCTATGAAGGAGCGTCCATTGAGCTTGCGGCAACCACATGTGTGGAGACCGGGCTGGACTACGCTTGGTTGGAGTTGGATTCATATATGGTGATAGACGGTTCAAAGTTGATGTGTTTTTCCTCAGCGACCAGCACGGATCAGCTCCAGGCATGATGAAGCGGATATTGTCCTCTTTTGGAAGGCCAAACAAAGTAGTTTCGCTTTCACAGAGAGACAAACAGCATCTATACTACATGGCGGTGGCAACAACAATACTACAACGAGAACAAAAGGTACGCCTTCTTTCTTTGTGGCGTTATGCAAATCTTCCCACATAGTGACGTAGAGATGTGTGGGGGTGTGTTAGAACAAGCCATTTTAGGGGGGCTGTGGATGAGTCTTAACTTTTATAAAGAATATCTCTTTGGATTTGAGAGTTTTAGTCTTTGCAACTTTACAGATCTTCTTTATGCACCAAGAGCTTGTAACACTCCAAAGAGAAAGGAAAAATTGAAATCGCTTCATATGACCCCTTAAACTAAAAATAGGAAAGTATACTTTGTCTACTTTTTGTATTTCTCAGAAATATACTTACAATTAAATATAAGTATACTTTACTTGTACTCAGAAAAAGTCTAAATTTATTTGAGCTATACTTGCTCTGAGAATTTTTTCATTTTTATATGTTAGGGGGCACTACACATTACACATCTTCTATACAGATTTTCCAAAATACAAGCGAAGAAGAAACCGAAACAACAGTTTCTTCTACACGTTATCTAGGATGATCATCAAACATAAAACAGCATCAAAACTGTGTAACGTTATGGAATAAAACGTTGACCCATGAAGAGTTAATAATGATTGTGAAGCTTCGGGGTGTTGATTGAATCCATCTACATCAGGGCAAGGCAACATCAGTCCTGGAGTGTCGATATCCTGCAGAGTTTAGCTCCAACCCTGAAAAAAAACCTCACTTGTGTGTAGCCTTAGTAATCCTGAAGACCTTGATTAGCTTGTTCAGGTGTGTTTGATTAGGGTTAGAGCTAAAATCTGTAGGACAGCGTCACTCCAGGACTGACGTTGCCTATCCCTGATCTACATTTTGATTATCATTCTGAATCCAAATCATAGTCTTTTTTTCATCTTTTTGTTGAAAATGTTTTTTTTTTTTTTATTTTTTTTTTACTTATGAAACTTACCCACATTCAAGTGTTTATAAAAAAAAGAATGCATAAAGCTAGAATAAAATGTTTTTGTTAAGAAATGATAAAGAACTGCCTTTACGAAAAAGAAGTTTATTCAAGTGTGCTTTTAGTATACTTCTTTTTGGTGTTTTATATGATGATGTTATAATGAAGATTATTTTGTGTATTTGGTGTAATGAAATGTGTTTCATGCGATTTAAGATTCAAAAAACACACATTATTTTCCACATATTGTACATTATTGTTTCTCCTCTATGCCCCACCTTGTGAAACGCGTCGATTTTAACTAGGCTCATCAGTCCGAAAAGCGAGGTGTGCTCTGATTGGCCAGCTATCCAGTGAGTTGTGACTGGCGGAATACCTCAAGCGCGTGTGACCGAAATGTCCGGCCGGAGCAATGAGACATGAACAAAAAACCCAGTATAAACGTGATATAAACATGATTTCTAGTCGTGTCCTCTTTTGGAAGGCCAAACAAAGTAGTTTTCGCTTTCTTAACGAAACAGCCTCACACACCCTGCCTTGAGTGAGCAGAGGCCGGAGGCCTAGAGTGAGCCGTGACCTAGAGTGAGCGGAGGCCGGCTTCAGTGAGCAGAGGCAGGCGGGTTTGAGAATGGCATGGCTGGCGGATTCTATGAAGGAGCGTCCATTGAGCTTGCGGCAACCACATGTGACGACCCCGGGCTGGACTCCGCTTCATCCACGGTGAAAGCCAATCCGGCGATCCACAGTGCAAAGTTGATGTATTTCCTCAGCGACCAGCACGGATCAGCTCCAGGCATGACGAAGCGGATATTGTCCTCTTTTGGAAGGCCAAACAAAGTAGTTTCGCTTTCACAGAGAGACAAACAGCATCTATACTACATGGCGGCGGCAACAACAATACTACAACGAGAACAAAAGGTACGCCTTCTTTCTTTGTGGCGTTATGCAAATCTTCCCACATAGTGACGTAGAGATGTGGGGGTGTGTTAGAACAAGCCATTTTAGGGGGGCTGTGGATGAGTCTTAACTTTTATAAAGAATATCTCTTTGGATTTGAGAGTTTAGTCTTTGCAACTTTACAGATCTTCTTTATGCACCAAGAGCTTGTAACACTCCAAAGAGAAAGGAAAAATTGAAATCCCTTCATATGACCCCTTAAACTAAAAATAGGAAAGTATACTTTGTCTACTTTTTGTATTTCTCAGAAATATACTTACAATTAAATATAAGTATACTTTACTTGTACTCAGAAAAAAGTCTAAATTTATTTGAGCTATACTTGCTCTGAGAATTTTTTCATTTTTATATGTTAGGGGGCACTACACATTACACATCTTCTATACAGATTTTCCAAAATACAAGCGAAGAAGAAACCGAAACAACAGTTGCTTCTACACGTTATCTAGGATGATCATCAAACATAAAACAGCATCAAAACTGTGTAACGTTATGGAATAAAACGTTGACCCATGAAGAGTTAATAATGATTGTGAAGCTTCGGGGGTGTTGATTGAATCCATCTACATCAGGGCAAGGCAACATCAGTCCTGGAGTGTCGATATCCTGCAGAGTTTAGCTCCAACCCTGAAAAAAAACCTCACTTGTGTGTAGCCTTAGTAATCCTGAAGACCTTGATTAGCTTGTTCAGGTGTGTTTGATTAGGGTTAGAGCTAAAATCTGTAGGACAGCGTCACTCCAGGACTGACGTTGCCTATCCCTGATCTACATTTTGATTATCATTCTGAATCCAAATCATAGTCTTTTTTTCATCTTTTTGTTGAAAATGTTATTTTTTTTTTACTTATGAAACTTACCCACATTCAAGTGTTTATAAAAAAAAGAATGCATAAAGCTAGAATAAAATGTTTTTGTTTACAAGCAGATACCCTGTTCTTTCGTTTGATTCAGATATTCTTATAACAAAATATATACAAATTAATAAATAAGGACACAGTAGTATACTTAAAGTATGATGTAAAGTTAACTTAAAGAAAACTTACGAGTATACTTACGAGTATACAGTAGTTTACTGAGACTATACTAAAGTGTACTAAAAATGCTACAAGTATTTAATTATTAAACTATCAGTATACCTATAAGTTCACTTTAAGTATAGTTGCAGTACAAACTAATAACACAGAGGTAAACTAGTTGTGTACTCAAAGTTTACTGCTGTTATACTTAAGGTAGACAGTGGGCCAATTTAGTCCCAAGGAGTATTGGAATAGTACACTTACCAGTATACTACTAGTACACTGATATTTGTATACTTACTACATAAAGTATACTTAAAATATTGAACTTTACTTAAGTATACTTAATAAAATAAACTTGAAATATAAGCCTACTTCTTTTTGGTAAGGGTGATGTGTTTCTTGAGTGTCTAATAGTGTCTGCCAAATGAATAAATGTAAACCGAATACTTCCTGTCCTTGATTTCTTTTTAGTTTTCCATTGTAAACTCCAAATATAGCTCACTTCAAAATAAATTGACAAAAATGTTATGGCAAACACACTGAAGATTAGCGAACAGGCTGTCAGTTAATTAAGAAATAAGCTGTTAACTCACAAAAGTAAAAAGTAAAAAAAGGATTTCTGTGAGGTTATGTTTAGTGGTTGAGTTAGGGTTAATGGATAGACAAATTAATTAGCTCTGTATAAAAACTAGTACACCTACTGCAGAGTCCCTGCAAAACATAGCCATTGCAAGTTTGTGTTGCGCATTGCTAATCGTACAGCCAAATATCGATAGACCTATTTGCCCATATCACATGACACAGTTAATATGTAGTAATCACTGACACACTCAATTTATTGTGGTTTAGTGATTTGGTCAGAACAGTTGCCATCTGATATTAACGAAATTAATTAGTAGGCTATGATTTGTGAACCGAGTCTTTATCGAAAGCAGCAGCAGCTCATTTGCATTTAAAGAGACAAAAACAGAGTGTTTCTGCTTCCACTCAAAATAGGCATTTTCAAAGGGTATTTTGAGCTGAAACTTTACAGACACATTCTGGGGACACCAGAGACTTACATAATGTAAAAAGGGGTATAATATGTCACCTTTAATGCCATCCAGTGGGCATCTGGAATCAATAGTTCGTAATCAACTTTCTTGTAGGCAACATCAGAAATAATAATATAATCTAGAGAATATACAATAAGTAAAATATAAATATTGTATATAAAATGCATCCTGTAGTAAAGTTTTATATATTACACAGCAGTTGCCTCTATTATTTTAATAGTTTACTTTATTAAATGTTAACAGCCAGGCGCCTAAATTAGCTACCGTACAGCGCAACTTGGCAGTGGTCTAAGGATAAATCAAAACCAAAGGACAGCTTTTACTCTTTTTAAACTTGGAGACCTCAAAACCAATGCTGTAAGTAGCCAAATTACACTTCAAATAGTCTACAGGACTTAACAGGTCACACACACAAACACAGCGGCTATAGGTAGGCTATATAGCATAAATTCAAAAGGAAAAATAAAAAATAAAAGAATAATAAATAAGCAGGATCTAGCCTAGACATTTGCAAGCATTGTATTAAATTGAAAGCATACCAGTGGCCACAACTATTCTTAAGAAATTGCATATCGCTATGCTCTTAAACACAATAAATCGTGCAGATTCCATTTAATTAATCCATTTTGTTCCTTTATAATTATACTGGATATTCGCTTCTCTTTAACCTTTTTTTTTTTTTTTTTAATGTAGCCTGTAGTTTTTTATCTGTTAGGCTATTGTTGCGTTTTGATAGAAATCAACATGATACTTAAAGCAAAATGTTGCATCTCCGTTTTTAATTTGTTCTCCCCTATATATCAGCTTATGATTCTACAATCAAAAAGGAAACCTACCACACAGATGTCACTGTTTGTTCTCCACTTGTTTCTTTTCACGTTTGTTTACGACGCCTGTGTAAGATGTCATAAAGTACATCAATCCATTGATCTATAGTAATCTATAATCACTGATTTTGTAAATATTTTATTTCTCTAATATCAGTTTTATCTTTTCGCTTCGCAATAAATTGCTCCTCATACTCCACTAGCTCATTTTCCCTCCGCTCCTGCTGCTTAGATCTGAAATGATGCGCAGTTGTCCAGTCAGGCGCGGAAAGTACACACCCTAGCAGTGAAACACTGCAGTTCACAAGAACGTCAATTCTTGAATTAACGTAGGCTATTTGAATATCCTGTGAATCTTTTTCAGTCACGTTTAGGGGCAGGAAGAAAAGTTTTTTTATGGATTTTTTTGTTTTGTTTTGTTTTTTTGATCAATCTATTCAACTTGTTCAGAGGTATTCACCTTTGTATGTCTGGGTGAAATCTTGCTTCTTTCATTTTCTAAGAAATGTTTGTTTATCCTTGCCTGTCACTCAATGGGTCAGCCCTGTCAGATGCAAAAACAATTAATGTGTCAAATAATTGTTATATTGAAAAATATAGTATTTTCCTCCATTAATTAATTAGGATAATTGTTTTTAAACTGATTTTCAAATGAATATTTTTGCATTACTGTAATCACATTCAGAAAATATTCCATTCTAATTTAACAAAATTGCCTGATTCACATTTATCTTTCATATCAGTGGGTGCATGATCCAACCAAATGGACTCAAATGGCCAAACAGCCTGCAGTTAGCTCACTGAAATCTGACTCCATCAGAGGTGTATTCGGGCGTATGCTGCATGCTTACTTTTTGCCTGGGCTGTTTGCATATAACAACTTTATCAGTCTTTTGCTGCTTCGGAAGTCCATAACCTACTTTCCTAATGTTAGCTTGCCATTTAACTTTATCCAAATTTGATTTTTTGTTGTAATTAGTACTTTGTCACTAGAAATGTACCATTCCATACCCCTGATCACCATCATTGATTGAGGGAAGGCAGTGTAGTGAGTGGACTAGACACTTTAATTTTTAAAGCCACTGTTAAACTCTAGGATTCCATGAACACTAAAGATCTTTTGCAAATCCTAATTTTAAGTCTATCGAAGTACCTTCCTTTTGAGAAGGAAATTCTCAAAGATCTAAATTTTCTTTACAGAAGCAGGTATCCATTGGAGCTTAGTAGCCTATACTTTATAGTGAAGCAGAGATTTGTAGACTCTGTACACGTTTTAGTTTATGCTCTGCCCAGGGCATTAGGGGAATGCAAGACTTAATTGAATCTCCTCATACTGAGTGCCAAGATTTGAAACCCCTCAGGAACACTACGCAGACCTTTCCTGTCAGACAGCAGAAAGTAGGAGGGCTTTTAGTCCTATGAATATCAATGTCTGACAGGCGGTATGCATAAATGCTGCAAATTTATGATGGTCAACCTTAATGGCCCACTGCTCAGTCTTAGAGAAGTTTATAATGTAAAAGGGTAAAAGTAAGATATTATCACACCGTATACGCCACGGCATCTTTGTTTCCAGGCGGAAAATTAAAGAACACTACACACATGTCTCCCGGTAATCCTGTACAATGCAACCAATCCAATGACAATGAAGGCATTAATGAACATGTTAGTATATTTTTAGAACTGAGTGCTGGCGGTGAGCTGAACAAGAACATAACATCAACCATAACATCAAACAACTGACAGAGCATAAGAGAAACATAAGAGCTGAGCTGAGTTGAACCAATAACTGATAAGTTATTAAGTTATAAGTTATTCAATAAGCTGAGTTGAACCAATGAACTAATGAGTAACTGCGAAAAAACTAACAAGAAGATGGGTGTGGTCCAATGAGTGTCCATGTCAACAAACAAGGAAACGGAGCAGCAGGGAATCATAAGGTGAACAAAGCAACAATGAAGACACAGAACTACACAACAATAGTCCATGACCAGTTTCTCAGGCAACACAGGCAGGGATCATGATATAGCCCCCTGTTAAGGGCTTCCTAACAAGGTCGCAGAACTGGAGGGTGGTGGAGCAGAGGTGAAACAGGGGGAGGATGGAGGCCCAGGCCCATGTTGTGGAAGAGGGCCTAAAGACTGTGGTGGAGCAAGTGACCAGAGTGGCACAGGCAGAGCAAGAGATCAGGGGAGAGCAGGTGACCAGGTAAGAGCCAGCGGACCAGGTAGCCAGGGTGGAGCTGGTGACCAGGGCAGAGCCAGCAGTGCAGGTGGCTAGGAGAGATCAGGCAGTATTGGTGGCCAGGGTGGAGCTGGAGACCAGAACGGAGCAAGCAGAGCAGGCGGCCAGGGTAAGGTGGAACAGAATATCACCACAGCAGTGCAGTTGGAGTGGCCCACATACACAAAATGGCAACCGCCATTTCTGAAAGTGCCATGAACAAAGGAATGATCTCTTGGACAGGGTGCACAGGGGCTGCTGGGCTTGAAAGCACTGAAGATCTGGAGCTGGAGATGCTGGCCTCCTGTACCGACAACAATGAAGGCTCCATGTCCAGCATAGCTTGAGCAGGGTAGGCCCCCAACAAAAAATGTTTAGTGGAAACATAGGTCATAATGGACTCCTCCTCCACCTCTCCCAGAGTGAAGGAGGAACCACTTCAGCTGAAGAGCTAGCTCCATAATGGCACAATGTCCCCCAAAGACCAGCATGGGAAAGTTGTGAGCAGAGTGGTACATTGAGTCCACAGCAATAAAATGTCATGAATTAACTGTCTGGAAAGGGTGTGTTATGCTACGTCCAGAAACTCACTGGTATGGTCCTCAAGCAAGCGCTGTCCCCAGTGCATGAGAATAAAATGCATTCCCGCAAGATCCATACTAAAATGTCAGTCGTTCCGTAATGATGTAGGCAAGATTGAGAATCTAATTGCAGGAATTTACTGGTAGAAACAAAACTGCAAAAACAGACACTGGGGGCATGAGGAACAGGAACATAAAGATCATCAAACAATTGACAGTCAAGTTGTAAAGTAGGAGGCATGACAACAGAGTGGGGATCCATTTGCAGGCTTTATTAAAAGAGAGTGTGGTCAAAACAGGCAGGCTCCAGAAACAGTAAACAGTAACAGCAGAGACATGGCAAAAGAGACCGGTTTGCATAGCAATCTTAACATTAGAAAATACGACACAGCATACAAAATACTGAAGTGATAAAGTTAAACATTTGTAGACATATCTTGCATAACAGCACTATAGACACAACAATGAGAAAGACTATTGCCTTATATAGTGGTTGTCTTATTGTTTGTGGGCTTTGTGTTTAAAAAAAAAAAAACCTGACTTTTAACACTTTTGCTAGGTATTTGAGTAAATGAAAACACAATACTTACGTTTTAATCTGAATTCCCCCACAGAACTCTCACCTGCCCTGTTCTTTGAATAGAAACACCATCTGTGCGCAAGTGATTCTGGGATATGGTAGGGTGCAAAGTGTCCATCAGATGTACACTTCATTTTCCCGGGAAACGGATGGCGCATTTGACGTCTCTTTCGAAATACATCAGCCTTCGTCAGGTGCATTCTGACTTTGGGACAGCTTATGTCGTGATGCTGTGACTCAATCGCACTTATCATCCGCACTTCGGAGTCCACACACTTCAGTTTGGGACAGCCTTCGTCGCACCATTGTGACGCATTCGCACTTCAAATGCACCCTCCGGAGTCCATGCACTTAAGTTTGGGACACAGCTCTTGTCTGTTTGTCATGCTGCCTTCTTTATACTCTTCAGTTCCTATTTCCTGTCATGTGATCAGTCACATGACAGTCAGACCCAGACTCATTTAAAGACATACACACATTAAAATGGTTAAGAGGAATAAAATGGCTAAGACAACATGAAAACCTATTAAAACTCAAATATACATAAAATCATTAAAATATATTGAGCAAGTTAAAACATGTCCTGTGTAACAGTGTCTGATGACTGAGGAGTTACCTTTGTGTACTTACCATTCCAGAACCTCACTGTATTGGATTATCACCCACTTTGGATTGTATATACAATGGTGGACACTTCTCACATACACATTGGGACTTACAGCATGCTGGAGTTCTTAAGGACTGTTTTAATGGTATGGAAAGGAAAGACTTTTAACCGCCTAGGATTACTAGTTTTATTACTGTATGTTGTTTTAAGTCTCTTGTGAACATTGTAAATACATATTTGATTTTCACTTTTACTATTGTTGTTTGATTCATCTTTTTAAACACTCAAATCACTCACACAGTTTAATCTGACCCCATTTTAAATTAATGTAATTCAGCCAATAAGGCTGATCGTTAACACACAAAACAAATTTTATTTCTATAGCACATTTAAAACAACTGCCATTGACCAAAGTGCTTTCCAGCAACATTACATACAGTCACCCAAATAAGATTCAACATTAAAATGTAAAACCTGGTCCCTCTAATCAATTCTAAAAGCTCTACCAAAAAGGTACAATTTCAAACTAGACTTAAAGGCATCCACAGATGGGGAAGATTTAATGTGCATTGGTAGAGGGTTCCATAATCGAGGAGCAGCCATTGCGAAAGCCCTATCACCCTTTGATTTTAAACTCGTTTTGGGAACATGAAGAATAATCTGTTTTGAAGATCTCAAGTTTCTAGAATTTTGAAAAGAAATCAATCAATATATTTTGGAGCAATGCCATGCAATGCATTAAAAACTATCAGCAAAACCTTAAATTCAATTCTAAATTCTACAGGCAACCAGTGTTTAGAAACCAAAACTGGAGTAATTCCCTCTCTCTTCTTTGTGAGTCAAAAGTCTGGTATGGTGACCCATACTCAGAATTTGTGCTCTGCATTTAACCCATCTAAAGTGCACACACACAGCAGTGAACACACACACACACACACACACACACACACACACACCGTGAACACATACCCAGAGCAGTGGGTAGCCATTTATGCTGCGGCGCCCTGGGAGCAGTTGGGGGTTCGGTGCCTTGCTCAAGGGCACCTCATTCCTGGTATTGCCGGTCTGAGACTCGAACCCACAACCTTAGGGTTAGAAGTCAAGCTCTCTAACCATTAGGCCATGACTATAATATAATATATATTATCATATTTATAATTTCCTTGGAAGCAGAAGAAGGTCCAAAAACAACACACTCAGTCTTATTAGTATTAAGATGAAGAAAATTGCTTGCCAACCAGGCTCTTTTCTCACCTAAACACCTAAAGGCCTCATATATAATGAAAATAAAATAGGCCCAAGTATAGACCCCTGTGGCACACCACTATGTAATTTAGCTGATGTAGAACACAGATCTCCAAGACAAACTGAGAAAGATCTATCTTTTAAACCATTCTACGGCAGTACTCTTAACACCAACATCTTCCAAATGCTGCAATAAAATTCCATGATCAACGGTAAGAAGGGTGTATTCTGTACTATGAAGAGACCTAAAACCTGACTGGAACATATCTGTAACAGCATTCAAATCTAAATATGATGCAAGCTGAGACAGAACAACCTTCTCGATAAGAATTTTTTTTATTTCAATATAGGTTGGTAATTACTTAATACAGTATAGTCCAAATTTGGTTTCTTAAGAAGTGGCTGCACTACTGCATGTTTAAAACAAGCAGTAACATTTCCATTATTTAAACTAATATTAAAAAGAAAGTGAAGAGTTTTACCTAAAAGATCAACAATTTTAACAACAGCTGAAGAGGAAGAGGATCAGACAGATGTGCAGCAGGTCTAGTGTGCCTTAATATATGCTCCAACTGAGGTAAAAGAATAGGTCCAGAGAAGACAGGAGGGAGGATCCCGCACTCGATAGGTGAGCGGCGCGTTCCACGACTTTGTTATCTCAGCGGTGCATAACTGCCCGCTGGATTACACTGCGCCCCATTGCAGCAGTGTGGGGGACCTCCATCATAGTGATGTCGAGCTCCTTAGCATCCTGTCCAAGGCAGTTGATAAGCTTGGTTTGGTGTGGGCGCCTCCTGCCGAGCCGGCCAGAAGCCATCTGTACGAATGGTACCTCTAGGTGGATCGTGACTGAAAAGACACCCTGCGGAGGCCAGGCCCCTTTTTCCCAGAGGTGCAAGATGAGATAACGTGGAACGCACCACTCACCAGTCGAGTGCACAACCCGGGATCCTCCTTCCTGTCTTCTGTGGATGGCACTGACCAAGTGGTGTATGTTTAACTACCCTCCATGGAAGAAGCCGTCGCTGCCCATCTCTGTCCTTC
This sequence comes from Cyprinus carpio, assembly GCF_018340385.1. Lineage (NCBI taxonomy): Eukaryota > Metazoa > Chordata > Actinopteri > Cypriniformes > Cyprinidae > Cyprinus > Cyprinus carpio. The sequence goes on from NC_056602.1 coordinate 12,953,398, forward strand.
AGTTGCGGCAATCTGGAGAGTGAGAAACAACTCAACTCTTCCCTCTAAACCTTGCCGCGCCACTGCAAACTTTGCAGGCAAGGCTTTCTTGGGTGGGCTAAGCAGTTTTAGCACTGCACGTGATGGCAATACTCCATGTGTATCAGGCCAAGCTACTCAAGTCTCTGGATGAGGACGGGCCGGACCCTGAACTGTGAACTGCGCCATGGATCTGGCCCTCAGAACTCGAACGTTCGGCTGCAACATGGAAATCTTGTGCTAGATCGTCACCTGTAGATTATTCTGACTGAGTTAAAGGACTCTGAAAAAATGTCCCTTCTGGACACCACTGTGAATCCCTCGGGTCTCTTAGGAGCAGCAGTAGAGACGTTCACGGAGTGCTTCGTTGAAGCACAGAAACAGTCAAAGGCTATAAGACACTTCCTGCCAAAGCGCACCAGCGCAAACCTTTCGGCGTGTTCCCGCTCCTCCTCAGCATATACCTCACAAAAATTGTCATGTTTGTGTTTGACTGTTCCACTATGCAGTGCAATAAAGTCGAAAAACATACCAAACTCACCTCAATATCGGAGCAATTCTACTCCTCTCACTCCCCTCTCCCCCATCACTCACTCTCACATTTGTGTGGTATTAAACTCCCGCACCCAAACAGTGAGTTATGCCTCACAGTGTGCAGTCTTCCTCGCCTTCTGTCACAGTTCACAGAAGCTTGGCAGGCACTGTCAGGGGTATCAGAGTGGGTTATGAAATCAATAAAGAACGGCTATACACTTCAGTTCTTCCGCAGGCCGCCCTGTTTCAACGGTGTGTTAATGTCCTCTGTACAGGAGCGGAATGCCTCAGTTCTGTGAGAGGAAATACATTACCTCCTCGAGTGTGCTGGTCAACTACAAGCGCAGACTCCTCGCTCATGTTAAAAACTGCATTACAGTGCTTGCGCGCTCTTAAAAAAAATTATGCAAAATATGGCCCGTGTGCTCGCTCACGTCACAGCCCTCAGCTAAAGAGTGAATGTGAGCAAGAGCGATTTCACTTCTGCCCAGAATGTGATATTTCTGTGTCTGGAGCTGAATTCCAGTACAACGTGCGCGGCTGCGCACGTCTGTCGCAAGAGCTCTTTCTCTTCTTCATGAATTGCCTCTCGTATTTCAGGGAAGGAGCAAGCGTGAAGATTCGCATGTCTCAGACTACAGGGTCTTATGGCTTCGGCTGTCAATGTCCTGCCTCTGTGCCATGTGAGAAAGAATTTATTCATGAAGTGGGTTTATCTCTTCAATTCTGCCCATTACGCGATCTCTGCCGCTCAGTCACAGTGACGCACTTGTGCACAGAGGTGCTGCATTACTAGAGGAATGCAGAGTTTTACACTGGGACCTCTCTGGGACCATCATGTTACAGAAAGTGGAAACCACAGACGCGTCCTTAACAGGATGGGGAACCATCCAGGAGAGCAGAACATTGAACATGTGTGGCCGAGGACACTCAACCCAGCCTACATAAAGTATTTGGAGCTCCTCACAGTTTACATGGCTCTGAAACATGTTCTGCCCCGCCTGCAAGGACATCATGTGCTGGTGCATTGCGACAACACCACAACCATATGAACTGCCAGGTGGAATGCATCCCTCCAAGATGCCCGCTATTGTTTGTTCTTCTCGCTACAGGATGAGTGCTCCGTTTAAAGGGGTTTCCTTGCAGGACAATTGTGCTGCTGCAAGCTGGGCTTCTCCACACACATTTGTCAAATACTTCTGGCTTGATGTTTTTGTAGCCTTGTGCGCTTAGACCCTTTCCTTTTTTTTAGCCTGGGTTGTCCAGCCCAGTTTATTCATCTCATTAAGCAGATCATCTGTACCCTCCCCTGACACATTATTATATTTTTAGATGTATGTATACGTCAATATATACATATGTATATTTCTACAATATATGCCTTGACATTATGTTTGTTGTCAGTTCTCATATACTTGTTACCACATGTCATTTCTGGTATTGATGATTCATGACTGGTATTGCATTCTCACTTTGTGTGGGGTTAGATACTTGGTGACGTGTCAAGCACCGCTTTGTCAGGTTACCATCCTCTGGCTTACAGGGCCTTGCTGTGAGTATACTGGGCAACCGGAGAGCTGTCCATATCTCCCATAGGTGGATCTCGAACATGAGATGATGAAAGAGAACAAAAAGTTACTGTTCATACCCCGGTTCTCTGAAACATCGATTGGAGAGATCCACCAAGTTTGCCCTGCTTGCTGCACAAGAAGCCAATATGCTCACTGAGGAAAGGTAGCGCGTGCAGGGGCTATATGCGCTCGGTTGAGGTGCAGCCCCTTACCTGCTACTCTGTAGAGGTCAGGCGCGCATGTCCTTCTTATAGGTGGATCTCTCCACTCAATGTTTCAGAGAACCGGGGTTACAAACAGTAACCTGTTGTTTTATACTGTACAAAAGAAATGGAAATGTCCTCATAAAACACGTTTATGTTGTTATACCAGTGTAATATCCATGTCATTATACAAATTTGTGTCCTCATAAATCACATAAACATGCACACACACACACACACACACACACACACACACACACACACACACAAAATGTATTTTCTGTATTTTTTTAAACATGAATGAGGGTGCTTCAAGGGATTCAGCAATAGTTATAGTATACCTCTTTTTTTAGGACTATACTTAACCTATTTTCAAAGGTTTGCAAATGCAAATTACAGTTGTCTTTTTATGAGACAGTACTCACATTGGAGTGAGGAGGTTAATTCTATAGCTAAGCAGACTCACAAACATCCAAAATTGCCATAAATGTATCATTAGATAAGTTGGAAGTCAAAGGATAAATTAAAGTAGCTGTCAGAAAGATGTGCCAAGAGATATGGCATAAAAGAAAAATAGGCACAATCTTTATGGCATTCGAAAAGAAGTTGGATCTGAATGATACAATAATATCTCAGCTAGAATCGGACAGCCTTATAATAGGAAAGCATGATTCTGGCTGTAATAAAAGTGTACTTTAAGAAACTAAGAAAAGAGCATGTGCTGATGAAATGTAAGGTAAAATATCCAGCTCAGAGGAGAACTAAAACCTCGTTATCAGTTGCGGAACATTACAGAACATTCGGAACTAAAATGAACTGCTTTTTCTTTTATAGTATTATATACATTTCTCATATACTGTACATATTCCACTTGTACAGCAACTCCACCCCAGTAGGTGGCGGAAATGCACCAACAGTTGGTTTGTCAACCGCCATATAACCTAGAAGTAGAAGACACGCTACTGCAGTGAATAAGCATTTTAGTGCATTCGTCGTAGTTTTAAGACGTCACTATATACCTAAAGGTTTACTTCCAAAGGAAATTATTTTTGACTGTACGGCGTAAGTTACACAAACCGAAAAGTTTACTTTATACGACAGAAACAATGATGAAGATCTTTCTGGAGGGCGTGGAAAAGTTTGTTGTTATCACGTGATAGACCTCTAATGTTTGATAAACTATTTCTTTCTTAAGCTCCAGTTCTTTGGTTTCGACGTTCAAAGGATATTCACAAATAATGCCTCAACCCAAATACAGAAAGATTGCTGTATTAGGGTATCGTTCTGTTGGTGAGTGTATGATATAAGTTACCTTTTTCAGTAGGAAGTATTTGATGTTGTGTTGTTGTCGCTAAGTTAACAGCTCTTACAGTTGTACGTTATAGTAAATTTCATTTGAGCTGTTCTCTGGTGATAGGCCACTTTAAGTTAATTTAATAATTTATTTCGACACTGTAAAGAAACGGCAAACAGGGCACCAGCATTTGGAAACATAATGGAGAAGCGCATGGTGCTGGCAGGAATTAGCAACGTGCGGATCTCAACACACGAGGATCACACGCGATCATTTGCCAATCAAAACTCGAATATCATCAATCTGGCAATTCTAGTAACATCTCGGAATGTCTCAAAAGTGATTTGTAACGAGTTGCAGTTTCTTTTTAGCTAGTAATTCGCCAGTTATTGCCTCTTTCTGTTCCACCTTAAATGACTCTACACGACATACATTAATGTGTCGATGGCGCTGTGTCCATAAAGGGCTTTACAGTTCTCATTCTCGGTCATCTTCAAGAGTACGTTAAATGTGACACTGATGTTTAATGCCCCTTCAAGATTTTGAAACAATACAAACTTAGTCGAGTCGAATTTGACATTTTTACTGCACCATTTTAATGGTTTTGTGAAATTGACGTGCGCGATAACAAAGATTAAGTCGTCCTTTTGCACCTTCTGGCCAATATGAGGCTTTCTTTTGCCTCTGCTAAAGTTTGTAACTCTGCTGGTCTATTTTAATGCACCAATGAATTTTACATTTGAGACAACACATAATATATTTAGTTTAATTATGTTGATTTGTAGTAATGGTTTTTCGTCATTATCAAGGATAAGTCTAATATGATGGCTGATTTAAAAAAAAAAATACAAAACTTGAAGAATACTTATAACTTTTTTTTTTTTTTTTTTTTAAATCGACATTTCTAAATTAAATATTCAGTTGCAGCATTACAGTGTAAATCTATATTGATAGAACCAACGTATATAAGATTCTTTTTTGACAAAAATTTTGTTTAACTTTATCTTGCACACCTGGTGGCCCTTTGAAATCCTTTTATATTTGGTGTATTGCCTTCTGAAGTGGCAGATCTTTTGTGGTATTGTGGCGGGGAATGTTCACACAATGCGTTACACATTTACATGCATTATGTTAGTGCCATGTTCTTAACCTGCATATATACATGTGGCTTGATCAGTCAGCAGCTTACTCAACACCTTTCTGTTAGTTTCGTTATTATTTTAGTTTAGTTTTTTTTTCTGTTATAATAAAATAATTTATGTCTATTATTGTACTTAATGTCATGACACCCTTATAATATATGGCACATTTTTGTTACTAATTATTGTTAAACACTGTTTTGCTAATTGTTTTGATTTATTTTACAACAGGAAAATCCTCCCTCACGATACAGTTTGTAGAAGGACAATTTGTAGATTCCTATGACCCTACTATTGAAAACAGTGAGTACTGGAATATTTTTTAGATATACTGTTTTTCTAGCATTCATAGACTGCATTATTCTAAAAAGCCGTAATGGACTAATAGGCCTACATGTAGTGACTAGCCATTAGTATATGCTACAAAGTTTTTAAGACCATTATAATGTAGAAGAAGGATCAAACTGTTATCATTAGTTGTTTTAATAGAAATTAGTGTCATTAAAATTTGATTCATGTACTGTTAAAATCAAATGAATGTTAATGAACCACTTATCTGCTACGTATAATGTTGTTTGTTAAGAAGTAATTAAAATTGTGTTATTAGTGTTGCCAATATATTTGACTACTACTAACTGTCAGATTAACTAAATAGGAAAATTGGGGAAAGAAATCTGTTGTTCCTTATTCAGTTTTTAATTTCTGCTTGTGTGCTGTGTGATATCTCAGCAGCCATAGTGGAAATTTTGTTTTAACATTGTTGCTCCAAAACTATCTTTGAATGTTCTAAAATCCCCAATTGAATATATCTTTTCTGTTTGCCTTTAGCTTTTAATAAAATGGTGTCTGTGAATGGCCAGGATTTCAATCTCCAGTTGGTTGACACTGCTGGACAGGTAAGAACACCCCCGCCCAAACTTTCTGTAACTTTTTTTCCCCCATCATTTTTCATACCAGTTGTTCCCTCCCCCTTTCTGTTTAGGATGAGTATTCCATTTTCCCCCAGTCTCATTCTATGGATATTCACGGTTACGTTCTGGTGTATTCTGTCACTTCAATGAAAAGGTCAGGATTTTTTCTTATACTGTTATGGTTTTTTGTTGTTGTTGTTGTTGTTTTCCTTAGTCACATAATTGGAATGTTTAAATGTTTGGTCTGTTTTGATTTTCTTAAGGTTAATAATACAAATAAACAAATTTGCATGCTTGTGTAGTGTCTTTTTTTTATTTCGTTCTTTATTCTTGGACTCATCTATATATATACCTTGCTGTTTTTATGCACATCTTTTTTTTTTCTTTCTTTCTTTCTCAGTATTCTGACTGTAACCTTGTTTAATTTTTGTTTTTCTGCCTGCATCTCACACACAATCCTAATTATTGTTGAGTATACTTCATTGACCATAAGCTTGTATGGACAATTGTGACACATTTGTACTAAGACTGATTTCTAATACTTTATCTGTTTGTCATCTTTATACTGTTTCAAATTCAGGTTGGTTTTCATTTTACTGATTACAGAGAAACATGCTGTCACAGAGATCAACATGGTATCTCAATACAGTTATTTCAATCAGGTCTTATAGAAAGATAAAATATTATAGCACCTATAATCAAAGCTACTTCAGTCTGGATATATTGACTGTGATATAGCGATTTATTGCACTACAATTTACCGATATACTTTAGAGGTATTTTAGCCCATGTGCACAATGACAAGACAGATCATTTAAAACAATATTATCTCTGGTTTACAACTTTGATGCCATTTATGACTAAAATATTAGCTTAATTTCTGTTTCAAATGTGTGATAACGTTCTAAATCATTAGTTGCCTAATTAATCAGTTAATTAATTGCATTAGTTTCCTAATTAATCTTACTAGAAAAAAATAATAACTTTTGCAATAGCAAGAGAGCTGATCAAACATTTTCTGTTTTAACCACTATGACTGCCACATAATTTGGCTTGCTATATAGATATAATACATAGGCCAAAAATTAAAATAGAATCAGCGCCGGCTCAGTCAATCCCCTTTTCCATCATAATGGTTCCGGTGTGGATTACTGACCAGTGTTCTGGGCTGGAAAAATCGATTCCACTCTGGCCCTATGGCAGTCTCACTGAGCAATGTAATAACATTCCAAGGTCTTATTATGTTAAATTGTGTGTTCAATTTCAGTTTCTCTTGAGCAAGTACAGATGAGAGTAGTGGCAGTTTACCAGCAGAAATGCATAGGAATTACTCCCAGTATCTGTGAACAAACAATGTGACGCATCATATTTGTTTTTGGACTGGTTATGTAGTCACTTAAACAACACTTATATCACCTTTTCTGTTACATAAGTCTGTGGGCACACATGGGTACTTTTAGACAGGCGTCAGCTTGCAGATACTATAACACTAGTGACGCACTCAATATTGGCTGAGAAAAAGGACCTTTTTTAACCTCATATTCTGATATGGGTTATTTTTCTTCTGAGTGTAAGGGCTTAGATACTGATATGAATGTTTTTGAGGCGAATGATATGTAAACAACCCACTCTGTTTTCAGTTTTGAAGTTGTACAGGTTCTACATGACAAGCTCCTTGATATGGTTGGAAAGATACAGTAAGTGTGGTTTTAAACTTGTGAACATATGGTCTAAAATATTACATCATAAAGGTCATAAAACGTGTAGTCATAAATATTACATATTTACCCAGGGTACCTACTGTTCTAGTTGGGAACAAAAAAGACCTTCACATGGAAAGGTAAGCATATACTATATATTCCCCTTTTGCATGTTTTAGGGACCAAGTACTTAAACCCAATTTTTGATGACGAAGATAATGATGGTAGAGTTTTATATTTATTATAATTGTTCGGTTTAATTTGACTGTTATAGGGGAAAATACTTAGATACAGTACATAGACTTGGTAGAATAGTCCCAAATCACCCTACTCAGGCATACATGCTCACATCAGTCTGACAGGTGAGGTTGTGATAAAGCTTCTTTTTTTTTTTTTTTTTTAAACCTATTCCAGTTTAAAGGGTGTTTTAATTAATCATCATATGCTTCTTATAATTATTTTATTCTCCTGACGATGTTTTTTTTGTGTTTTTTTTGGTATTTATTCTTTTAATTTTCTTATTATCACAATTGATTTAGCAAATTTCTAATCTTAATAGTTTGGCCTTAATATCATGAGCCTGCCAGCCTGGTCTCATGATAATACTTCCTTGGGGCATACAGTTGAATGATACCCTCTCAAAACGAGTGTTCATCAATGCGATGTAATGCCTTTTTGTGCTTTTGTCTATATGTGACAATATGAGTATGAGTAACAATATGAGTAAGGGCAGCTGCAAAGGGAATGAGATAATCGGTAAGGCACAGCATTTCCAATCTCATGCTCGCTCTTTTTTTTTTTTTTTAAGTGATTAAACCAGAAGAGGGCAAGAAGCTTGCTGATTCTTGGGGTGCCGCTTTTATGGAGTCATCTGCTAAGGAAAATCAGGTATCATCTTTTTTTTTTTTTTTTTTTTTTTTTTAGAATAAGGAACTTTTGCTTGTTTTACAGTTGTTTACAAAACTTGTTTTAGACATATTTCTGCAGTACACATGTTTGCTTTCTGTACAGTATGGACATTTTTGTAAATGTTCTCCTTTTTAAAAGAGCTTTCATTTTACAGACAGCTGTAGAGGTTTTCAAGAGGATTATTCTGGAAATGGAAAAAGTTGATGGAAATGCCCCATCAGAGGAGAAGAAGTGTGCTGTGATGTAAGGCGTGCAGTAAACTTACATGCTGAAATGAAGAGACACATCACCATGCCATTAATTATAATGGAGCAGTTCAGTAACAGGTCCTCTCCTGATGAATTATTTCCAAATGCAGTCAAATTTGTAAGCAAATCAGTATTGTTCAAAACCAATCTCAAAAAACATTCTTCCCAAAAAATCATATTCAGTTTAATATTAATGCTATATTAGGCTAAAATTACTGTAAAAAGTACTGTAAAAATTACTGTTTATTTAAAATCTCCCATCTCTTTTACTCCAAGCTTTTTTTGACTAACATTAATGCTTAATCTGACAGGTACTAACCTGTCTGCAATCTACAGTCTCAGATTATCTCAGCAGTACACAGTTGCTCTTATTTGGATTTTGTTTTGTTTTGTTTTTTTGCTCTCCCTCTGACAACTATTTACTAATTTTACTTATCTTGAGTATCCAGCAGAATTAAAATGTGTATCAGTAGTCCATTTAAATTTAGTTTTGACAGAGACTGTCATTGAGACTGCACATATTAATAAGTCAGTGCTGTGCGCCTCCTTTCCTTTTCCTAGTGGAGTATGTGAACAGCGTGGGTGTGTATATATAAGGTGATGTAAACAACATCCTAAAAGATCCACTGTTCACACTGTTGGTTTTATACACAGTCAAGTGACTACAAGAACTGTATTCTTTCTAAACCTTCAGTACAAAGTAAATATGAGATCTTTAAAACTGTTAGAATTCTGTTTGTGAGATTTAGCTTCTTTTTTTTTTTCATTTGTTGGAAGTGTTTTGCTTTTGATTCAGCTTGGTTACCTGTAACGATGCCCTACATCCTTTTTTTATTCATGCCATTGTCAGCATAAACTATCTTTACGTGGCATATAAAAGTGTTTGTGAGAAAAATACACCATTTTAGTATGATGCTGAACTTCATACAGACCATTTGCCATTTGTGAGGGCATAGTCTAATATTTACATAGTTACCAAGGACCAGTCAATTCATGATCAACAGTTTCCCCCTGTGGAGTCGTGTAAGCTTAATCTTCATTTAAAAGCAGGGTCACAAACAATACCTCTGTAGAGTCGTTACGACTGATAATACACCGGCTACCAAATTTTTTTTTTTCCAGTGCAGTTTTAGTATCCTCCCTGCCTTCCTATTTAGTAACCCCTTAGTGATATTAAATAGCAGCAAGATACGAATACCATCCAGAAATGTCCTGAGCTATACTACATTAAATCAGCACTACTGAAGTCCAAGGGTCCTTTGAGATCTGACCTCATTTTCCTGTGAAGTTCAGGGTGCCAGGTTTTTCATTTTTATAATTTTGACAACCTTCTTCATTATAATTTTAGGGACTTCTGTATATGGAATTTTTGTATGTGGAAAAATAAACATTTAAACAATGTGTTAATGTTTTTCTGTTTATTTTCATTCTTACGGTTGGATTTTTCACATCACAGTTGAAATAGGGCAATAAATTTTCCATATAATGCAACTTGCTGTTTATCCACCTTAGTACAATGCATGTTTGCAGAGATTAACTAGCTAGTCACAGCTTTTAGTAACTTGTCAAACATCAAACTTAGAAGTTACGTTAATGACACCATGCAAGTGGAGTAATAACTTCTGACAATCAATTTAGTCATTTACATAGACAACAGAATTTCATTAATTTTTACACACACACACACACACACACACACACACACACACACACACACACACACACACACACACACACACACACACACACACACACACACACATATATATATATATATAAATTATGTTATTGTTGTATGCTCTCCTCCCATATATGTGCAGTTTAGTCAGTGAGTAATTTTCATGGGATTGTAATTTCTCTGTGACTGCTGAAAATGAACATGGCATCTGATGACTGCTTTGCTTTAGTTCTCTTTTAATTAATGTCCAGATGTTTGATTCCATCTTGGGTTCCTTCTTATGCTGTAATCTGGGGTTCCCCAGGTAATGATGGGAACTCTTAATTCATCAAAATTCTCATTGAGTTGCATTATAGGATTGAATGAGCACACTTGATAATGTTCACGATGGTCTTGGATGCCACTACAAATGGCTGTTTCCTCAAATGGTATAGCCACTGCGACTATGCAATAAAAGCACAGGCCTTGCAACACCTGCATCTATGAGACTGCTCACACCCTGCATGGTGAGTACTGCTGGTGTTTTGAAATTTTATTCCCCACCAGATTGTAACTCCCCTGCTTGTGGTTGGTTGTTATACTGGGGATCTCTAATTCTCTTTCCCACAACTATTCCTAACCAAAGTAGAGAAAACCAAGGGAGTCATAATAGTTTGCAGTTAATAGATGAAACAGTCTCCAATACCTTAGGAAATGTGCTTCAAAAGTCAAAATGTGAGAATATATTCGTTTCAATATTAATGGAAAAATTATTGATGACTCTTTTGCAATAGCAAAAAATTTTAATGAATATATTTTTAAACATTGTCCAAAATCTAGCTCAGAATTTTCAAATTGCTCATCCCCCTCTTATAATCAATGACAAATCTGATTTTAATCTTAGTTCAGTAACTAAATCTAAAGTTGAAAAAAAAATAATAATTACGGTGCTAAATAGCAGCAAAGCAAAAGATATTTATGGACTTTATACTTCTATCGTCCAATAAGCATCCTCCCAGCTGTGTCAAAAGTACTCGAAAAGATGGTGGCGGAGCAACTTTCCACCGACTTTGAATCACAAGCTCTCTTAAATCCAATGCAATTTGGTTTCAGATGTAAATACAGACTTTGCATGTTGCTACCTCCTGGAAACTATCAGGGCATATGTGGATCAGGGAAGGGTGGTGGGAGCAGTCTTCCTTGATCTGCATAAAGCTTTTGATACTGTTAATCATCAGATACTCTATAGTAAATTAAATCAATATAGTCTCTCTGAGCACACCCAAAACTGCATAAGATCTTATTTGAGCGACCGACATCAGTGTGTACAAGTAATTAACATCCAATCTACGTTTAGAGCTACCTCGATGGGAGTGCTGCAAGGGTTTATTTTGGGACCCTTGCTTTTTAGCATCTATATAAATGACCTCCCTAGAGTGTGTTCGGATGCTGACGTAATCATGTATGCTGATGATACAGTGATCTTCACTTTTGGGGAAAACGAGCTGGAGGTTGCTGACAAATTATCAAAAGTGATGCAAAAAGTTGTAGAATGGTTGCAGATGTCTTGTCTGACCTTAAATGTTGATAAAAAGGTCTCAGTGTTTTTTCAAATAAACTAAGTTACAACTAACTCAAAAAATTCAAGTAAATGGGCAAAAAATTAAAAATGTAAAGGAAACAAAATATTTAGGTCTAATACTTGATTCGAATTTGGGTTTTAAAAGTCACATAAAAAAACTTGGCAATAAATTGAAATTTAATTTGATGAATTTTAAACATATTAGAAATTCATTAACTACGGAAGACTCAAATATATATATTTAATACTATGATTGTTCCGCATCTTCTGTATTGCATGTCTAGTTGGTCTCAGGCGTGTAAAACATCGTTAACATTACTTGAATCATTATATAAAAGAGCAATAAAAATTCATGATAAAAAGCCTCGTCAGTACCATCACTGTAAAGTACTAAGTAAATATAACATTTTGAGTTTTGAAAACCTCATTAAATACAATCAAATTTCTGCTCTATTTAAAATCATATCGCTGCTCCCCCTTTGAGAAAATTTGTCACAAATTTTATAGTTTATAGTTTATTTTTATAGAGATTTTATAGTGCCACACGGTCGACAGTTAGAGGAGAGTGCAGCGTTCCAAGATGTAGAACCACTTATGGTCAACATTCGTTCTCTTATAAAGCAGCGAGCCTTTGGAACACTCTTCCAAACGAAATTATTTCATGTATAAATTATAGTACATTTACACACCTGACCAAACAGTGGCTATTAACAAATTTATTAACATACATTTTTATGATGTGAGTGAAGTAATGTTTTCTTGTATAATTTCTGTATATTTCTGTATATTATGAAGTGGAGAGTGTTCTTATGATGTGAGTGAAGTAGGCCTAATGCTTCCATGTATAATACTGTATATATTTTATGAACTTTTGTAAATGTAACATCTGTCTAGGGACTGCGGGTGGAAATTAGTATTTTTTGCTATAACCTGGCACACAACATCTCTTCTTTCTTAGACTAATGTTTTTTGTGCATTGTCCCTGATTAAATATAAATAAACTCATTCATTTGTTTTGTAAATGTTTAAGTATTGATTAAATGGTTAATGAGAGAGGTGTTGATTTTGTGATGATTTTAAAAATGTATTGTTAATTTTTTGTTGTGAGAACTGGTCCCTCAAATTAATTCTCATAACAGTGAGTTAAAATTGAGGCAATGTGCAGAGATGTCTGTGATTGTAGGTAAGGGATTCAGTACATCATGAGAAGTAGTGACAACAATTTACCCACCAGTCATTGCACATCAGTCTAGAACTGCATTCAAACGGGCTAAAATAAACAACGAAAAGATACCGAGACTAGTGTTTTTATTGATTTTAATTAGTTCCCGGTGTGGTGATGCAACCATTATAATTAGTTATGATTATAGGTCACATAAGAAGACATTCAATTTAACTAGATCATGTTATTTTCATATTAAAATCACATCATACATTTATCACTCAATTAAAGCCTTTTGGATGTGATAGATTACATTAGATACAAGTATTATTTACACAAGTACATTTTTACAGCTCCAGACCTTCCTGACTGATAATCAGGTTCTTGAGAAGTTCCAGTCTGTGTTTAAATCACTGCACAGCACAGAAACCACTCTTGTAAAAGTTCTCAATGATATTTATATGGCAACAGATTCGGGGGACTCTGTCATTTTAGTAATGTTAGACCTGTCCTCTGCTTTTGATACCAGCGATCACTCAACCCTTATCTCTCGGCTGGAACACTGCATTGGGTTAGGGGGGGGGGCTGTTTTAAGCTGGTTTAAATATTTTCTTACCAATAGATTTTTCTCAGTAAAAATAGGAAATTTCTCTTCTTCTCCTAGCAATCTTTCCTGTGGTGTGCTCAAGGCTCTGTTTTAGCTCCTGTCTTTTTTCTCTTTATCTTCTCCCTTTGGGTTCCATTTTTAGGAAACATAATGCTTTATTTCACTGCTATGCTGATGATATGCAAAACTATATGCCTGTGTCTAGGAAAAATAACAGTTCTCTAGGCAACTTAACAGCATGTCTTGAGGATGTGCAAGCTTGGCTTGCCAATAATTTTCTTTTTCTGAACTCAGACAAAACAGAAGTCATTGTTTTTAACTCCTCAGAATCCAGGCCAAGTAATAACCTTGACCTTGAATCTCTAAATCAGTTCATCTCTCCCCAAGTACGGAATCTAGGTGTGATGGTAGATAGGTGCCTCAAATTTGACAAGCACATAAGCACAGTCATTGGGTCCAGCTTCTTCTCTCTTCGCTCTTTAACAAAAATCAAATCTTTTCTCCCTAAGCGCTCCATGGAGACTGCTATCCATGCTCTTATTACCTCTCGCCTGGACTATTGCAATTCCCTATACTTTGGTATATCTAAGTCCCAAACGGCATGCCTACAGGTCGTTCAAAACGCAGCGGCGAGATTCCTGAAGGGAAAAGGGAAATTTGATCATGCTACCCCCTCCTAAGATCCCTTCACTGGTTTCCGATTAATTTTAGAATTGATTTTAAAATTTTATTACTGGTTTTTAAATCATTAAATGATCTACTTCATCCCTACCTTCCCACTAGAGGCCTTAGATCCAAAGATAAGCTCCTCCTTCAGATTCCCACAACCCGGCTAAAATCGAGGGGTAACTGAGCCTTTGAAGTGGCCGGCCCAACACTGTGGAACAAGCTCCCACTCCATATTAGATCTGCCTCCACTTTGTCTGAGTTCAAATCATGTCTCAAAACGTATCTATTCTCTGTTGCTTTTAGCTTATAAGAGTGTTCTATCATAAATTGTTTTGCTACTATTTGTGTACTTTATAAGTGTTTTGTTTTAAACTGTGTTGCTGATTTTAGAGTACTTAATCTTTTATTTTTATACTTGTACAGCACTTTGGTCAGCCTGTGGCTGTTTTTATTTGTGCTTTATAAATGAACTGAACCTGAACTTGATTGTCATCATAGCCCCAACTATTGTAAGGTGTATAACTGATGCAGCAGTGTGTTCAAATAAATGCAATTTTTCAGGTTCAGTGAACTTCAGCAGTTCACCCCTGCTTGGTGCAGAGGGAGCAATGAACGCTGAAGGGACAATGTAAATAAGAATGCAGCTTAGGATGATCACACCACACGTTCAATTAAAAATTAAATAGTTTTTGTTTTCAAATGTTTTGTGATTTCTGAACAAAACTTTGTATTTTCATTGTTATTTCCATCATAATGGATAAATTAATGTTTAGAAAGAGCAATTTTTAGACTTTAATTTTGAAGTTTTTAATGACTAGATGTTAAAGCAGGACACTGGAAATTATCAAAAGGGATAAATATGATACCACCCCTCATCACCTATGGAGTGCTGCAGGAATTAGCCCTAACACCAAGCAATGGACTTTTTTTCACTTTTGCTGTCTTGAGTAGGGTTTTTGAATGGGTTTTCTGTTAAATACCAAACATAAGGTATGTGGTTACCAGATGTTTTTGAATTTTATTTGGTTACACTTTATTTTGATAGTCCACTTTAGACATTTTACTAACTATAAGTAACTTATAGTTTTTTGTTGTTGTTGTTTTAACTGTTCTCACATAACACTAACAATTTCACGACAAGATGTTTTGCATGTAAAGCAATGCATTGGAATATGAAACTTTGCATGTAACTGTACCATGCAATTATCAACTTGATAATAGTGCTACCTACTGTATAAACGAGTTATAGGCAGTTTAATTGTAAGGATGTTTAATTATATCTTTCAACCACTTTTGTAAAATAATCACAGGGATGTTACAACCTATTACATGTACTTGTAACAGATCTGTTGTGCTTGACTGTAATTCATTCCAAAAATCACACATGATTTGACAAGGAGTTCGTATAGTCTTCAACAATTTAAGTCTGAATTTTGCCCAACACAAGAAGCTGCTACAGTACACAAGGATGTTGTTTCTGTTATAAACGAACAAAAAGAGAAACAGATACATATCAAGGCATGTTTTAAATCTAAAAGCAAGATAATACAGCTGTGCATGAAAACAGAATCGTATCTCCATAAGAACAAAAGGCACAATAAAAGGCCCTGAGGTAAAGAGGCCACCATGGTTTTATATCCAAAATACTACAAATTCCGTGTTTTCAATCCTTGAATTCAAGTACAATCTTAAAGCCATTCATCAATATCTGCTGCCAAGGCAAATCAGTTATTTTGAGGCATTTACCCCAAATCATTCACAAGAAAAAAACGTTGTCTAATAAGAAGAACGATTTAAGAAAAAGTGAGTGCAGGACATGAACTGCTGCTCTGTATAGAGGAGCTCTTGATTAAATTTATCTTTACAATTTTGTGTACTTGAATGATACAGTTAAAAAATAATCAAGAGACAACAAAAATTAATTAAATTCATAACTTATTAAATGATTCAAAAAGGTGTTAATTAAAAGAACACTGATGTTGTCTTACATTACCACTGCCCAAACTGTTGCCATTTCTAAAACTACCACTAAACAACTGACTGTCTTTAGAGAAATGTCTTTTAAGTGTACAAGACAGTCAGCAACTAAAATAAAACAAGCCATTAAAAAGGGCGAATAAATCATTCTTTCTCAATTACAATGACCTTTTTGTCCCAAGAAATATAATTTTAAGCATTTTTTTATTTTTGAGATAATGAGATAATTTTCCCTTTTCTGCCACTCTCTATTTTTCCCTATTACAGTACAAATGTGCAACACGCAAAAAAAGTAAGACGATAAATAGCTCAAATTAAAATCTAAATTAGAAAACAAATGGACGTATGGTATTATTTGGTCTGTAGAGAACAAAAAGTAAAAGAAAAAAAAGTCAGTTTAATGTAGCCCTGTATTTAGATTTGGCACTTTTCCTTTCTGCAGTTAGAGGATTGCACTGGAATAAGTGAGAGCAGAGAATAAGGGTGAGAAGAGAGGAGCTGCTGGAGGCTAACACATGGAAGAGGGTATGAAAGAATACACTGTACAGTTTCACCAATAAATTAGGTACTCCTGATGTGGTAGATATGGTGCCACATCAAGATGCAGAGGAGACAAAAAAGATGACATGAAAAGTCCTGAGGGTGTGTAAGTTGAGTGAAATTTATGGGCACAACAATGGAAGACTCAGATAATGGCATTAGTGCCACGAAGGCCGACCCCACGGGCAAACTGCTCCAGGAGGCCTGAGATGGCACCAGAAGGGCTTGAAGCCGATGACTTGAGTCCCACTGTAGAGCTGTAAGCTGCAAGGAACAGCTCCCTCACTGCCTCCAACCTCACTTGCCTTTCAGGTACAAATGTGCACCTACACAGAAAAGAAAAAAAAAAAATGCATTTATCGCCTTAGACGATAAATGATTCACGGGGCAGCTTTTTTAACAAATGTTCCTTGGACACTTTTCCATTGAGAATGGGTAACAAATTTCAATCTAAATACTTTAGATTGGTCATGTTTCTCACCTGGTTGTCCGTTGACGGCAACATTTCCAAAAAAATTGCCCAGTGTATCATCATCCGTTCTCTCCGTTCACTTAAATCACCAATTTTTTGTGCCTTCCTCAAACACTATATAAATATATATATATACAAACCCGACTCCAAAAAAGTTGGGACACTGTACAAATTGTGAATAAAAACAGAATGCAATGATGAGGAAGTTTCAAATTTCAATATTTTATTCAGAATACAACATACATGACATATCAAATGTTTAAACTGAGAAAATGTATAATTTTAAGGGAAAAATATGTTGATTTTAAATTACATGGCATCAACACATCTCAAAAAAGTTGGGACAAGGCCATGTTTACCACTGTGTAGCATCCCCTCTTCTTTTTATTACAGTCTGCAAATGTCTGGGGACTGAGGAGACAAGTTGCTCAAGTTTAGGAATAGGATTGTTGTCCCATTCTTGTCTAATACAGGCTTCTAGTTGTTGAAGTTTTTTATTTCTTTTTTTTATTATGTTTATATTTTTGATGAGATATATGTTTTCTTTGGGTGAAAGATCTGGACTGCAGGCTGGCCATTTCAGTAAACGGATACTTCTTCTACGCAGCCATGATGTTGTAATTGATGCAGTATGTGGTCTGGCATTGTCATGTTGGAAAATGCAAGGTCTTCCCTGAAAGAGACGACGTCTGGATGGGAGCATGTTGTTCTAGAACTTGGATATACCTTTCAGCATTGATGGTGCCTTTCCAGATGTGTAAGCTGCCCATGCCACACGCACTCATGCAACCCCATACCATCAGAAATGCAGGCTTCTGAACTGAGCGCTGATAACAACTTGGGTTGTCCTTGTCCTCTTTAGTCCGGATGACATGGCGTCCCAGTTTTCCAAAAAGAACTTTAAATTTTGATTTGTCTGACCACGGAACAGTTTTCCACTTTGCCACAGTCCATTTTAAATGAGCCTTGGCCCAGAGAAAATGCCTGCGCTTCTGGATCATGTTTAGATATGGCTTCTTTTTTATACTATAGAGTTTTAGTCGGCAACGGCGAATGGCACGGTGAATTTTGTTCACCGACAATGATTTCTGGAAGTATTCCTGAGCCCATGTTGTGATTTCCATTACAGTAGCATTGTATGTGATACAGTGCCGTCTAAGGGCTCGAAGATCACGGGCATCCAGTATGGTTTTCCGGCCTTGACCCTTACGCACAGAGATTGTTCCAGATTCTCTGAATCTTTGGATGATATTATGCACTGTAGATGATGATAACTTCAAACTCTTTGCAATTTTTCTGAGAAACTCCTTTCTGATATTGCTCCACTGTTTTTCGCCACAGCATTGGGGGAATTGGTGATCCTCTGCCCATCTTGACTTCTGAGAGACACTGCCACTCTGACAGGGCTCTTTTTATACCCAATCATGTTGCCAATTGACCTAATAAGTTGCAAATTGGTCCTCCAGCTGTTTCTTATATGTACATTTAACTTTTCCGGCCTCTTATTGCTACCTGTCCCAACTTTTTTGGAATGTGTATCTCTCATGAAATCCAAAATGAGCCAATATTTGGCATGACATTTCAAAATGTCTCACTTTCAACATTTGATATGTTATCTGTATTCTATTGTGAATAAAATATAAGTTTATGAGATTTGTAAATTATTCCAATCCTTTTTTTACTCACAATTAGTTCAGTGTCCCAACTTTTTTGGAATCGGGTTTTTGTGTGTGTGTGTATATATATATATATATATATATATATATATATATATATATATATATATATATATATATATATATATATATATATATACACACACACACACACACACAGTGGTGTGAAAAATTGTTGGGCCCGACTCACGAAAAAGTGAGCATGTAGCTTTGGATTTTGTTTTCCCTTAATAATAAAAACCTTCATTTAAAAACTGCATGTTGTGTTCACTTGTGTTATCTTTGACTAATATTTAAATTTGTTTGATGATCTGAAACATTAAAGTGTGACAAACATGCAAAAAATAAGAGTGTGTGTGTGTGTGTGTGTGTGTGTGTGTGTGTGTGTGTGTGTGTGTGTGTGTGTGTGTGTGTATATGTATATATATATATATATATATATATATATATATGTATATATATATATATATATACACACATTAAAAAAAAAACTCACATATCTGTACACCTAACAATATCATATTAAATTTAAAAAAGTAATATTTCAAAAATCAGATAATAATATTATAAGAAAAAAGTTGTAAAGAAAGTAAACTCAAATTCATTCAATTTTTGGAATGTCTGGTTCTTTCTCCGGAATAAATTAAGTTTTGTACAAAATGACTGACATGTGTGAATACTAATAATAGCATGGTGCTGATGTGCCAAAAGAACAAGAATTTTTGGTCTCTTAGGTTTTGGATTTAACAAAATTCTTTACATGTTGCAATGATGAAGCAGGTGCCTATTCCTGGGAATGAAGCCTATTCCTATTGTTATAATCTTGACTAATCATGTAAACTATTACTCATTCAATCTCAGTTTTATTGTCAAATTACAAGAATACAACAAGAATACAGTGAATGAGTTCAGGTGGGGTTGGAGTGTGTATGAGACTCACATTCGTCCGCTGGGACCCTCGTCCTGGAAGCTGAATGGAAGAGGAGACTCTGAGGGCACTGGAGGAAGATCATGGATGCTCCCACATCCTGACACAATCTGCCAACTGCCATAATCTGTGGACAGCGAGGAGCCTGACCGAGCATATTCCACCACTGGCCTGAGATTCAGAGAGACACAAAATATTAAAAAGATGAATAGAGCAAGAAAAAATATGAATAGAGACCAACTGGGTTGGTCCAATAACAAAATTTAGGCTTTAGTATAATAGCAAGCTCTGGTTCATCTTTATTGAACATTATAAGTGAAGTGTGTATTTGTTGACAAATGTCAACCCAAGTATATAGTATCATGCACACTACACAAACATGATCAATAAGCACTCTGAAAGTACTCACCTCCTTCCTGGTACAGCTAACGGGGTGCTTCCTGTCCGTAAAACATTTTGATCTGAATGGTTGGATGAGGAAGAGCTTGAGGACTTAAAGGACCCCAGAGGACTGGCCTCAGTCATTACATTAGGTGTTCTTTCCTCTGAAGTGATCGGTCGGTTCCAATGCCCAGGATGAGAAGACAATGGCATGCCTTTCCTCCTGTGATAAACACTAAATACGTTAACATCATTTAAAACAGCTACTGTGAAGTCAAAAAAATGTGAACAAGAAACTGAAAATAATGACAAGACCACTTTCTATGGCAGGTCCATATATCGTATGACTGGCCAGTGTGCACGAGATCCATGTGTAACCACAATCTCCATCTGCCCACCTGACTGATCCTGCCAGTAACAGGCAGGCAAGTGCATTCATACTAATAAGGTGCAATTAAAGGTGCTTGTTTAATTTTTATTTTGTAAGCCTAACCCATTAGGAGCCTGAGGTCCAGTGGTAATCGGGTCTGTAGCTTCTGCAAGTAGACTGGATGGAGCAGATGTCTCTTCTGTGATAAGAGAGAAATCACTGCTCAAACTTGTCACACTACCCCGATCTCTTGGCTCTGAGAGACAGAGAGAGAGAGAGAGAGATAGAGAGAGAGAGGAAGACAGAAAGAAAGAAAGAAAAAAAAGAAAGAAAGAAAGAAATGCAGAAAGAAAGCAAGAAAGAAATGCAGAAACAAAGAAATGCAGAAATGCAGAAAGAAAGAAACAGTATGGGCATGTAAAATCTGTAGTCTATTTAAAAACTCTAACTTCCTGCAGGCCAACCACAAACAGATGGATCACATTCAGTTGGTTTTGTATAACTTGTAAGATCCTATAATCATTAGCATAAAGTTTTGTGAATCTGCTGGTTGACTACTGTAGTCAGAATAATCACTGAATCACTCATTTTAAAGTCAATTCTGAAAAATTGCAGAAATTTAGAAAATAAAACTTACTTAACTGGCAGAGGTCATCGACTGTGAAGTCAGCATCTTTGAATTGAGAATTTTTTCTTCTGTTACAGTAAAACAAAAAAGAAAAAACAAACAGACATCAATACAGTCACAGGCTGCAAATATCTGGGTCACTGAGAAAATTAGCAGAACAGAATACATGGCAACAAATTTTACATATCAGATTTTTCTCTCTGAAACCATCACAGAACCTATGAAGATGTTGAACTTCCAGCCTGCCCTATGTGTGGAATTTAATGAAATTTAAAAAAATTAATGAAAATAAATTAATTGGAATTTGTTTCTGTTAAACAATTTGATGAATCAAAAACTGTGTTTGACTCTAGATAATGCATACAAAATTTCACTCCAATTATCTAAATGATCTGTGAGGAATTTGATTTTAATTTATCAAATCTAAAATGGTAAAAAAATTATCACAGAAATCCATACAGCAATTTGATTTGGAGGTACAGACAGATAGAGAGGAAAAATAAGCCCTTTGTCAACATCAAGCTGGTGCAAATCTCACATAATAAATTTTGTAAAAACTGAATATTTTGTTCACGTTTTAGATGTTTGGGGTTATTAGGCCATGCTTATAATGACTTATGGTCCAGTAGAAGACACCGAATTCAAAGTTCAACATGTATTTGATAATTATTGACCTATGGACACCAAATAATCTTCTTGCGTTTGAACTCAGCAACTTTTTTTTTCAATTTTTGCAAAAATCCAAGGACTAGTTTGTAAAAATGACCTGATTGCCTCAGGAAACATTTCTGTCAAAGTAAAGTTGTTTGGGGTGAGAAGGCTTATAATCGAGACATACATTAACAAAAGCCAGTAATTCCAAAAAATATAAAGCTCTTGAGTCTGTGACAAACACTTGAAAAGTTCCAGGACAAAATGCTTTATTGCCACATTTTCAAATACTGATCTAGAGATTTAAAAGTATATTTGCAATGATTTTGTTAAGATTTAAAAAAACAAAAACAACTAGAAACAGTTGGCAAAAGTACTTCATGAAATTTTAAATAGTTATTTTTTTTTTAGAAGGTTTAACCGACACCACTGGCTCTTGAGGAAAAGGTCCTTCTGCAGTACATAAAACAAACAAGTCAACAAATGGCTCTGTAAAATATAGAATTTAATGCAAAATTAAAAATGGCTGCAGGTTATTATGGCCAAACTTCCATATACATCAAGGAATAAGAAGAGACCAGTCTTATAAATTTAGATAAAATTTGTAAATTATGAGAAAAAAAATAGTACTTCATATTTCTTAAAATTCTCCAACTCATTAAAATCGAGATGAGATCTGACCTGTGCTAAAATGATTGGTTATTGCACCATATATAAAAAAAAAATACAAAATAAAAATCACACCCTTAAAACCAACCAACACCAAAACAGGACAGGCCAATGTTTACCAGCAATTTAAACACACAGAGAAACTGAAAAAATAATATAACAGAAAGAGGCTTAAAAGCTATCAAATTATTCTACACATACTCATGAGACACAAAGATTATTCTTGTCTTTAAAATCTGAAGTCAGATAACTTACCTTTGTTTTTTTATGACTGAAAATGTGTCACAAACAATATGCTTCAGAAAATTGAAGCAGAAAAAGAAAATCTAGGAGAGAGAATATCAAAAATCAAATTGATTTTATATAACTGACACATGCACGTAAACAAGAACAATCTGTCTGGGAGGTGCACACTAAACAATCTAAATCACGTTAATTGTACTCCATTCGATATTAAATATGTGAAGTCTCACCTCCTCCCCCTTAGAGAGCCGATCAGGCAGCATGTGACTATAGACAAGGGAAAAAATTTAAAACTGAGAACTAGAATATTCTTTTTTGTTGTTGCATATCTAATGATGGCAGATCAAACATCACTTTCTCCAGACATTTTTCTTTGTTTGCCCTTCAGACTACCTTTAGCAAATATATGTATATTTATGTTATAAAACAAAAATTGAAAGTCTCAACTAATGTTAATAACAGATATGTTTTGTGCTTATCGCTTATAACTTAAAAACTGCTTTTAAAAAAAATCGCAGAAATTAGTCAAGGGGCTCAAATCAATAAAAATTAATCTAAAGCTATAATTTCATTTACAAAGTCCCGTGGCACACTGCAGGTCACATACTTTTTGGGCTTCATGTGCCAGTCAAATAAGTGCCAAGAGATGAATGAGAATGTTCATGAATGCTTAAGGTACATCAGAACTCCTTGCAGAGTTGATTGTGTGCATTCAATAATAGTAGAGCCAATTTGTACATGCATAAAATGAGTTAAGTTCAGTAACTTAGTAATGTTACTTTGAAATGTTACCATGTGTGATTTATTTTATATATATTATAAATATATGTATATTTTTTTAGAGAAAATCATTTTTAATATCTAGCATGTCATGAAAATATATATCATCTAATTGTTATGTGCCAAACGTTTAATATTGGTACATTCCTAGACATTAATGTGTAAATGAAACAGGAATGAGACTAACCCAAAAAGAAACCAGTCATATGCGATAGTCAGGTAAAGGATCTCAGACGGCTCCAGACTGGCATGAATGGCACCATCCTATAAAAATTCAAAATGAATTCAACACAAAGAAAGGTACAGAAAGGAAAGAGGGGTGGGAGAAGAAATTAGGATATTTAGCAAGGTGGAGTGAATAAAGAAATAAAAGGAGGACGTGTGTAATGAGAAACAGAGGAATTAATACTTGCCGCCCACAAAGAAAGTCTGAGCAGAGATACGAAGAGAGGTGTCCTGTCCCAGCCTGATATACAGTGCACCAGTAAACCGTTCTCATCTGCAAAACCACAACACTCCAAAAAGTTATCCAGAACTAAACAGACTAGTGAAACATGTTCTACAGTTTGGTGCAGACGTGTGTAAAAGAGCAGTAATTTACCATCAGAGTTGATGATATGTAGAAGCAGTTTCAGATAGTTCTGAGTCTGCTGCACCAGGTCCCATGACTAAAAAGATGAAGACAAAAATTACCAAATTCAAAATCATAAATGTATATACACATAATTCAAGTCTGTGGATCAGTGCATCCAGCATTCGTTATTAACCTTTGTCAGAACCATCAAGTGAACTATGTTTCATTTTATTCTTCAATTAAATTGAAGAAAGCCAAAACTACTGGTCAGTGTAGTACTCTCACTCCAAGAATACATCAGTGAGGTTTGTGCCTTGACATTGATTACTTAACTGTTTGACAAAAATGCTACAAATTTAATATCAAATTGTCTAAAAAGACATTTTGCAGGTAGAGTAGTCTGCTTCAACATTTTTTGAATGTGAAGGCAATCAGAGTTTAGATCCAGCTTGTCCCATTTCCTTAAACCCAATCAATTCCTGTCTATCTAAAAGACAGTCAAGAAAATGTATGAGAGACTTTGAGTACCTGATATTCACTCCAGTTGATGTTAAGGTTTTTTGTAAAACAAGCAGGGATTGTCAGAGGAGCATCCACATAGTCCTATACACACAGAAGTGATGGTCAGCCAAAGAACAACTGTACTTACAGAAACAGTTTCTGTTGAACTTCTAATAAAGCAATTTTTTTCTGCGTTTGTGTATAGACCTGATTCCAGTTGAAGACAAGCCCTTCTGCGGTGTAATCTCTGTCTTTATATTCCCTGAAGAATTCACATCCTGAAAACAAGCACCCAAAACAATTAATATTACAGCTACAATGTAATGATTATTGCCATTGAATAAGTAGAACAGAAGAGAAATTGTTTTTTTAAAATGATATCAGCATAAAGAAGATCTATACCTGGATAAGGCACAGAGAGTAGGGTGAAGTCAGCATAGCGTTGGGCCTTGTCCACCTTTTCTGAGGAAGTCACACTGGAGACAAACACAAAATTGTAAAGAGAGTAAGTGATCAGAGGAAGGAAGAGAAATCATTGTCTCACAGACATATGAACAAAATATAAGTCAACACACAGCCACGTCATAATGAATACAGTGGCCAGGGTCCAAAATTAACTCATGCAATGTAGTTTAAAACATGTTAGTATGAAGACGGATTTGAAAAATGGCCACAGAAGGCCACAGAATAAACTGGCCACAAAAAAAAAAAAAAAAGGCCACAGAATAAACTGCAGTATGATAAAAAGTTGTCCAAAATCTGAGAACCAGCCACTGTTGATAATTTTTAAAGACTTCAATGAGTGAGCGCACATGTATGTATATTAAAAAAATGGAGCCAAAATGAAAAAGGTGCACATCAAATTTATGGTAGAAATTATATTTTATAAGAAGTTTCACATACCGGTACATTTACAAGAAAATAAATGACAGTAACATGTTACTATGTTCAGTGGCATGAATGTGCGTTCCTGTAGAACATTCTTCATTTTACAAGCTTTTTGTTTTGTGTATTATCTATAATGTCTCTTCTATAATACTTATCATCCTAATGTGGGGAAACACAATGCTTATTTTGTATGTTTATATGTAACCATTTTGGCACAAAATGTAGGATAAATTTAGAATAAAAAATAAAAACTGTCCGATCTTGGATCCTGATAATGACTTTGGTTTTGGTTTACATTATTTATGACACAACATTAACTAAAATTAAAAAAAAAAAAAAAAAAAGGATTCAAACATTAATGTAACAAAGTTCACTCACTTGAGGCCAAACTTGACCTTCTTATTCTCTACCATGAGGTCACAGATGTAGCGTACAGACAAATACTTCAACAGCTTAATGTCAGAGCCCCTAACCTTATCAAACAACTGTGAATCATTATTCCTGTAGAGTGACAAAGAAAGACCAGAACAAGATGATTAGAAGACAAATATTTTCTTACAAAACGCACACAAAATCAGTTATGCCACAATTCAAAGGAGCAAGCCAGAACCATTGTTAAACTACTGATCTATGTCTAAAACTGTCTATATAATTGAAACATTTGGCTCCTTGTAAGATTGTGTTCCTTGCCAGCTTATCTTACCGAACTGCACAGTCATCCTCCAGAACCTCTTCAGCATCACCAAAGGTGTCATCTGAACCCCCTGCAATAGTTTGAGATTAAACCTAATGCAATCCAAAAAGTAATGTCCACAGCTTCCTCTACACTGCCCCACAGTTTAAGCTCTCTTGAATGACTCTCTTGAGTGAATGACTGTAGCTTGAGAAGGTCAGACCATGTTTGAAATGTTACAATAATCTCTTCAAGGTATTAATCAATACATGTAGTTGTACCAATTGACCTATCGGTAAGCCCCTCCCCTCGATCGCAGATGAGCCAATGGCAGTCGAGTATCAGTTGCACGGGGAGCGGAACTCGGACATCTTTAGGTTTCAGCGCCATCGAGAAACATTGGAAGAACCGAAGCTTTCATCGGTTTGATGGTATTTATTTTACGAAAATGTACAACGATGTGCATGTGGTACTCTCATTAAGTTACAATTTTGATCTGCTCAAAAGCAGAACGTTAATGTCATCTAGCATTTCAGCAAGGTATCTCTGGCTAAAGCCAGCTAACATTAAAGTTAGTGAGTCAATGCTATAACAAACCTAAATAGAGAACATGTACAGTGTAAGTCAAAAACACATAAACGGATGTCTACATTTCAGTGTCTCTCCATATTAAATGTACATTAATTTAATTGTACTCTGCGATACATGAACAGTGTTGATCCTGCATGTAGTCATCTGCGATCGTGACGACCGTAATAAGAGACTTCCCCTGCTTGCATTGTGATCTGTAATCCCTCGCTTTGAGTTACTCACCATATTTATTTTAAAATCTTTTGTATATTTCTCCATGGAATATTTAATTCCCACTTTAATGGTGGCCCTTCTGTGTCCAAAACTGTGCAAAAACATAGTGGGACAAGGTTTTCAGACTGACAGCTGTCATTGTGAGATAGTGAGCAACTCCGTTTGTCTGTCCGAGGGACCAACAGTAACTAAGGGGGGCGGGGCTTACCTATAAGTCAATGAGCAATACAATCTGAAAATCTATCTTGTAATGCAGGGGTGTCCAATCCTGCTCCTGGAGGGCCACCATCCAGCAGAGTTTAGCTCAAACCCTAATTTAATACACTTGAACCAGCTATTTAAAGTCTTTAGACTAGTCTCTAAACTATCAGACAGGTTTGTTGTGGGAAGTTGGAGCTAAACTTTGCAGGATGCTGGCCCTTCACAAGCAAGATTGGACACACTTTGTTCTAATGTCTATACATAAGAGTCTTTATCTTTGTAATATTTTATAAGTTCAGATTAAGTGACTGAAATTGTGCCTTTACTGCATCATTTTTATTTGGGTTTTGCTGTCAGGGACAGATATTTGAGGTCTGTGACAAAAAGCCCAGACCACAGCCAAGCAGGTGTTTAAACTGGTTCAGTGACTACATCTGAGCCTATGTCACAAACACTGCAATATTTTCAAGTATGTTTGATATTATCGTCTCATAATCTGAAGTGTGATTGTTACAGCCATTCATCTAGGCAATCGAGATAATAAAGGAGGAGGATGGAACAAGTTTAACACAATACTATTCTTGTTTGAATTTATATGAGAAAACAGATTTATTGTCATTGACCATGAATGTCTTTTGGACTCGATGCTTACATAAATCCACAAATCTATAACTCTATCTTGTTCACCAGTGGTGGATCAATGGCTTTAACTGACTGCCCAAATGAGTTTTAAGGACATCAGGACCATCACAAACAGCCCACTGACATGTGAATAACAAACTTATTTGTTAACGTATTTACAAATGGGTGTAAATGTTGACAGGAGTTCTATGGGTAATCAAATGACAAGAGTTTAGGGGGAAAGGTTATACTCCATTATAGGCAATTGTCCTCATTCATATTCTAGCATATGGGTGCATGTAAGGGAACATTTCCAATAAGCAACCAATCCACCAACATTTTTTCTCTATTTGTAAAGAAAACAATATATAATCTATCAAGAACCATTAAGCAGTTTTTATTTGATCCACTTTAGTCTGCAATGTTCAAGAGAGCTTCCATATTTACAATACAAAGTGACTTGAGTTAAATGTCATGTACAAATCTCAGTGGTGACATGGAGAGTATGAACAGCTTTCACTGTTGGGGAAATATCTTTGCCAGTTGCACAAAACTTCTTTGTATTTACAGCATCTTGCAGCATGCTGTATCAAGTTAATGTTCGTCAACTTTTGACATCATTTTGATGCTGATATAGCTTGTAGTAGCTAACTGTGAGTGTGTACCTGAAAAAATGTAGTTGTATCCAGTGCGTCCATAAAGTTCGCCCCAACCTGCTAGTGTGGATGATCGACACACATGCTACAATAAAAGAGTAAAAAAAAAAAAAACAGTTTAAGGTCGCTTGAACAAAAACAGGAACACGGACCCCTGATAAAGCAAACTGAAGAGGAGTCTGGAAGCTTGTTAGTAGCTCCTAGTAAATTATACCAACCTTCAAAGTTAAAGGCTGACAGTCCAGAACTAAAAATTTTGGTACTAAAGATCCCGACAGCCAGATTTCACAAGAAAAAATTAAATCTGTTATTGACACTATGATTTGTCTACTATCAGTATATCCAAATGTCTAACAGGGCCATGTCCTACAACTATAACATAGCAGTCTATTACAAAAAAGAAATAAATAAAACAGCAACAGAAATCATCTGGTGGTCCAAAAAATCTACTATGCCATACTAGGCCAATTGTGCACTGAAAATCTTCCCATTTGATTATGGAAAGATAGTTACCTTTCCATTGTAGAGGATGACTGGACAGACAAATCTCCCTCTACAGCGAGCCATCTTACTGCGGTTCACCAGATCCTGCAACCTACTGATCTGCAATGTACTCTCAAAGCTGAACAAAGATGAAGAAGAAGAAAAAAAAACCTTTTAAATTTTTTGACAATACACTGTTGACAGAGCAATATATCAATATACAATCAGCCAAGAACTTTGCCCACATGGCCATTTAACAGAAGTAGTCATAAGAAAAACAGGTACAATTTCAACATTATAACAAAAAGGTATGTCTTCAGATTTCTTTCACAGATATTAGCCTGTTGTTACAAAACCATGCAGTCTTTCCACAACGTTCTTAAAGGGGTCATCAAATGCCCATTTTCCACAAGTTGATATGATTCTTTAGGGTCTTGAAGGGTTTGTTCGCCCAAAAATGAAAATTAGCCTGTGTTTTACTCACCCTCAAAGCATCCTAGGTGATTTCTTCTTTCAGACGAATCCAATCGGAGTTATATTAAAAATTGTCCTGGCCCCTCCAAGCCTTTCATTGGGGTTAAGCGGGTATTGGTTGTCCACAGTTCAGAAGACGTGAAATAAAGTGCACGCATCCATAATAAAATGCCCTTCACATGGCTCCGGGTGGTGAATAAAGGCCTCCTGTAGTGAATTCATGCATTTTTGTAAGATAAATATCCATATTTCTAATGAAATAAAGACTTTTTTCTCACTTCCACTGACTGTGGTACGCAGAAGACGTTCAGGCGGATGACGTAGGACATATGCGTCATGTGTGCGGCTCTGAGAAATGCAGGAGCAAAGGAAACAAAGTTTCCTTACTTCAGCAAAAGAAAACCAGTCTCCTCTTGGCTTATATCGAAATCCTCTGTCATTTTTCTTTACAAATCCTCGTTTTGTGCTTCTAATTCGTGAATGGCATTTTGTTTTGTTTTGTCTCTGCATTACGCCATCCGGCTTCTACGTATGACAGTCAGCGGAAGTGAGAAAAAAAGTGTTTATTACATTTGAAATATGGATATTTATCTTACAAAAATGCATGGATTCGCTACAGAAGGCCTTTATTCACCCCCCGGAGCCATGTGAGGGATGTTTTATTACGGATGCACGCAATTTATTTCACGTCTTCTGAACTGTTGACAACTAACCCGCTTACCCCCATTGAAAGGCTTGGAGGGGCCAGGACAATTTTTAATATAACTCCAATTGGATTCTTCTGAAAGAATAAAGTCACATACACCTAGGATGCTTTAAGGGGTGAGTAAAATACAGGCTAATTTTCATTTTTGGGTGAACTAACCCTTTAATGAATAGTCTATAACATACTTTGGTTAAAATTTCTCAATGCTAGTGTAAAACAACACCCTTTTTAACCCTGTCAAAAACAGCTCTTTTCAGAGCAAGCCATTTTGTTGCATACCGCTTTAAATGCTAATGAGCTCTGCTATCCCTGCCCCTCTCTTCTGTGGGGTGACAGGCAGTTCTCGGAGAGACTGTTTACTTTAGCCTCATTTAGCTGTGAAACTTGCCAACTAGCACATTATTAGGAAAGGCGATTTGCAAAGATTCATAAAAAATAAAAATAAAAACCTTATACTCCTTCTGGAGGTGACGCTGGACCACGAATGATCACGTGAAGATAAACGCATTTAGGTAGATCGGGGGGGCGCATTCCCTTCAAAAACAAACATAATCCACTACGTCTTCAGTGTATCAGATGTCGGGAGTAAATGATGACTGCTATGTTCATTATTACATTTAACAACAAAACACCTTAATCGCGTAGGAGACATTCTTGTCTACATCTGCTCTGGCGGTGAAACATGGCGGACTGATGACCACTGTTGCCAACTCCCGCGAGACAAATAAGGAACCTCTGCTTTAAAAACAAGCCCAATATTTTTTTTTTGATGATTTATTATCATCAATATTATTTATTATCAATTATTTATTACCAATAAATGTGCCTCACGCACCTTCTTTTTGAACCTGATTTTCTCCAATGAGGGGGAGGAGGGGGCGGAACATTTGTCAAATTACGCTGCAGAACTTTTATTTTGCACTGGTTGGCTATTAACTGCGAGCAGACAGAGTGTCATTCAATGCATTGGAGAATACAGTGAACATAAATAAAGAAACAAAGTTGCTTGTCAGATTTCCCTAATATCCAACCATATTTTTTTTATAATTTTTGAGGCCAAAAAAACGCAACCCGCGACCCAGGATTTTTTCACACAACTTTACAAAAAAAGGAAGCTCACAAAACGCGGACTTGGCAACTCTGCTGATGACAGCTCACTCAGGGCGGATCTAAGGTAAAATACAGTGTCAGTCAACAATTGTAGAAGGGCCTGGGTCTGTGTGATGTCATACAGACAGGCATCTGAGAACGACGATTTAAAAAAGGGGTAATGATTTTAAAAACCACTGGGTGGATTTTTATCATTATAGGTTGGCTGTGTACACACACTACCAACACACATATATGTTCAAACAACATGTAAAAGTGCATTTCGCATCCGAAGACCCCTTCATCTGCAGATGTAGTTACATTAAACAAAGTAGATTAACATTTCACATATCAGTAATTAAAAGGTAATTACAATGTAGAGAGTGATGAATCAAAGTAGGTAGGCTACTTGTGTTAGAGTAACTACAAGTTCCATGTTTTTGTTTTAACATTTGATGAACACTACTATAATGGAACTGTATAATCTCAGATACAAGTTCCTGGTTTATTGCAAATCTAACTTTAGTTTATCTCTCAAGAACACCCCAAATTCATCACATTTGATGTTACAAAAATTTCCAAATGGTATCTGGGTGATAGTTTAAAGAATTGTAAGAATTCAATGGTTGTTTTGGTTCTTCGAGACCAGAGCTGCTCTGATTGCATTATTTAAAATTATTTAAATCATTATTTCATTATTAAAATCATCATTTAAAAATATAAGTAGTGCTGACAGGCTGTACATGTCAACATGTTTATCTGATTATGGTTGTTTCCTTACATAACTTAACAGTGTTAAAAAAAATACTGAAATACCTTATATCAATAAATATTAGCAAAAATGCATACATAAAATATATTAGAAATAAAGATTGTTATATATATAACAAACTATAGGAATTAACATTTTTATTTTTAGATTTTTAATTTTGTGTAAGCATATTGAAACTTGTCATGCATAAGTAGTGGCACAGGGTGGCGCACATAGCATTTAAATGAAAACATGAGCTCACTGATGTAATTTAATCAGTCTGCCATTTTTTCCATAGTTACTCCTGCTTGGACGCTTCTATAAAAATGTAGTTAATATGTGGTGTATGTTTCAACTAACATGCAATGGTTACACATTTACTACAGCATGAATGGTAAATTACTACATAAAAAAATTCAAGTATACGACTTTTGTTAAGGCATATGTCATTGTCAGTACTGCAAAACAGGAATTAGGCAACATTGATGATGTTCTTCTTTTACTATTAAAATCATGGTATCTTTCAAGAATCTCTTTTCAGAGAAATAAGGCAAAACACAAATATAAAATGCTTCTTCCCACTGACCTTTTCCCTACTACTGTGTCTTTTCAGTAGACTAAAAGAGACAGCAATGTTTTTACCTCTCTTTATTGTTATCTGAAGATTCATATTCCAGAAACACAATCTTCCGCGGGTAGTGACCACACACGTCCCCATTGGTGTTGTGGATGATACTGTACTTGTAGTCCCGGTCAAACAGCTCCAAATATCGCTTCTCTATTCTCTCTACCTGAAAATACATATAAAATGTATACATAATACATACATAACATTTTTAAAGCTTTAAGGCCCTTTCATAAAGCAAAAAAATATCACAAGGCTATCAGTAGAACAAGAACAAGTTCAACCCTCTAATTTCAGCAACAAGAGGAAAGACATATGACTCCTAACTAAAGTAATTAACTTTTTTGGATGTTGAAATATAATCATCATCATATCAGCAGCAAAAATAATTTGCAGTTGTTTGGTAAATTAAATGATATTGAGTACTTTTGTATGTATTGTATATTTGCATTTTCTTATATCATCACTCATTTCATTACCCATTTCCATCATTTATCATTTATCTGTTAACACCATTGTGATGCATTCACACTGATTTTGGCCATATTCTTATCTCTGCATGAGTGCTTAAGTGTACAAATCAGTTTAACTGTGCAACCAGTTCAACAACCACTGCCTGTGAAATATGAGAATAGTTATGTCATTTTGACAGAACCTGCATTATTTCCCTGGACTTTCATCATCTCGAAACACACGTAGGTCTGAGACGACACCTAATGTTAACCACAACACTGAGCCATGGTGCTCATGCGGACAATGCATGTTCGAACCTGAAAATCAGCCTGTTTTACTATTTGATCTACACCATAACTTTTATATGGCTGTTTGCATTTATATTATATATACATATTGCATTTATATTATATATAGATTCTATTATATTACATTCAGCAAGTACATTCTGCATCCCCAATGCATGGTCTTTTAGTTACTACAGCAAATCACAATTGTGGACCAATCACAATTACTGTGGTCTATATAGACAGGGCATAGTTTTGAAGAGGTGCACTTTAGGTTACAGAGAAGTATAAATCAGTCTTTATGGTCGTGGGTTAGTTTTAACTACTATGATGGTGTGCCCCAATGAAATTAGCATTAAAGGTTAATTTAAAAAAAAAGTATAATAAAAAAGAAAATAACATGTATTCATTTTTTTTTTCTCTACTTAATGTGTGACTTTGGAAAGAAAAGACTCATGACTCATTAAATCAATTTCCCTTTGGAAGTTCCTTAAGGTCATATGAGCTGCTTCCAGTTGCTGTTAAGAAAAATGCTTATGAAAACCTTACTATGTAACAATATGAAGTAATTACATTAAATGTTATTCATTTTTACTTATATCACATGACATTGACACAGTCATTTATTAATTCATGTATTATTATTATTATTTTATTTATCTACGTATTATTCATTTGACAGTTGTATGAACTTTTTTTTCAAAATCACACTAAACCAACATGAATACAAAGACTACGTTGATATGAATTTGGCACGTGTTTTAAACTACACGTTGTTTTTACTTTATCACCTTATGGCATTGACCTATTTAACACCTGCTTTGAATTATGTGAAAGGACTGACTGATGTTTGATGTTTTCAGTCTTACCGACGGGGTGACCTCCTTCGCTCTGTACTGACTCTTAGAGAACACATAGATCAGATCGGTTATCTCCTCGCTCCGGCTAGCCATCATAGACCCGTCACCCGCCTTCTGCTCGATC
Source organism: Cyprinus carpio (assembly GCF_018340385.1). NCBI lineage: Eukaryota > Metazoa > Chordata > Actinopteri > Cypriniformes > Cyprinidae > Cyprinus > Cyprinus carpio. The sequence continues at coordinate 12,987,687 of NC_056602.1, forward strand.
CGAACCCGCCCTTCACTATATAGCGCAGCACCCTGGGGCCGAGAGGATCCTCCAGGCCATCCCTTCAGGGCAAGCTTCTTCCTCACCGCCCGCTTTAAGGCGCCGGGGCCGGAGCGGGTGGCGCGTCCCGAGTTCAGGGTCCTGGCGGGATGATTCCCCTCCACAGTCCTGGTGATCAAAATAGCCCTTTACCGGCGGTACTAGATGTCACGAGGAAGACTTCAAGACTTCTCGCCGCTATTATTTCCCCAATCAGCAAAAAGAAAGAGTTCTGTAACTCATTTATAATGAAAGCCCCGTTTCGGTGTGTCTTTTCTTTCCCAGCACTCACGTCAAAAAACCGCATCCCACAAAATCACAACACCCGGTCGCCAATCACAGGAAATCCGCACGACTTTTTATCCTTGAGTTTTGTAATCGACTTGATTTCGATCTGGAGACAAAACATTCAGTGTTGTTTACAACGCCAAAACGATCGGCTATGTATAAAGCAGTTTGTAATGTTGCAATGGAATCTATCCGTGTTTGATATAGCTAAGGAACTTTAAGCAGGGCCAGAAGTAAACAGGAAACTGAAGTGATCATGTGATCAATACTTCCTGAAAGGTGACGTCAAGTTGCGTGGTCTGCCATTTCAGCTGAGAGCGCATTGGTTTTGCATTTTCCCAACGGTTTGAATTATTATTACATTCAGCAATTGATTGAAATAAATCTGGGTTCATTAGGGTTTATTAGAAACAGGCATATATTTAGTGATGGACAAATGAAGCCTCGTGAAACACTGAGGCTTTCCTCTCACTATTTCGGGAAAAGATTTAAAGCTTCGAGTGTTGAAAACAGCGCCATCTGGTTAATAAAAAATATATTAGCCAAAAGCCTGTGAAACACGCTCCGTAGGCCAAAGCATCCACCACACATTCCATGGATCGATTCAAGTTACGCGCACAAATAACAAGTGTGTGTGTTTGTTGAATTTTGAAAATTAATATACCCATTAAACTCTGCATTTTAATACCAGTACGAATATCACATGATGTAATAGAGGGATAATGTAGGCTACACATGAATTGCATATCACAAACATTTAGTTTTCCTGAAATAATTAGTATTCTTCATATTACTTGTATGCAGGGTTGGGGAGTAATGGAATACATGTAACAGCGTTACTTATCAGGATACAAAAATCTAATCCGTTACAGTTACATCAAAAAACAAAGTATTCAGATTACGGTTACATTTTGTAAAAAGTGGGAATACTATCAGGATTACATTTGTTTCATTTAAAAATAAATAAATTAATATTTTGACATAATGCTATTTATTTAGCGCTGCTTCATCATAGGTCCTGGTAGAGCCCTGCACGGGAATCAAATATAGTCCCTAGCCCAGTCGTGTCCGATAGCTTATCAGAATTATTGCCTGAGCCCATATTTTTTCCCCTTCTCCCAAAACTGTTTAAACTGTTGTTTCAGCAATTAAAATAGTTCAGTTTTATATGTAATGGCAAAGTGATTATATTTCATTTTGTTTATTTATTAGGTTAATTTAGAAAAACATTTGGAGCTTTTTTTGTTCGTTAAAAGATTTTGTTTTTTAAATTAACAACCAAGTGGCCAGCGGCAGACAGTGAGCCCATGTTTGATCAATTTAGCCTTCTCAAATCATCACAACTTGCCTAAAATAAAACCTATAAATATAAAACAGTTCAAGCATATAACAAAGTTAAACCTAGATAAATGTATGCTATATCCAATAGTTTGTGTGGAGAATGAAAGCTGAAGCATGCTTTGAAGGACATAGAGGCACCAGCGCAATCACTTGCATTTTTTTTCAGTGGACACGCCATCATTTTTGCTCATAAAATTAAGAGAAATACATCAAGAACTGTAAAGGGTCTACTTTTATTTCTGTGCACTTACAATAAAACAGTGTGCTTTTATAAAATAAAGAAAACAAACATGATGCACTTTCTGCCATCTCATCTTGAACAGGATCGCTTCACAAAAATTAACCGAAACTCAGCGAATAAATGCCTCACATAGGCCTACATGATAAATATATCTATAGAAAGCATTAAATTACTACTTAACGAAATAAAACAAAACTCTTTAATTATAAATAATCATAATCCATAAAGATGCACTTCTCTCTAAAGGTGCGTCTAATGAGGAGAAGGTGAGTCAGGATCAACAACTTCGTCCTTGCGACACCGACTCAGAAAACACTAGTTTATTAATAAATAATTCAAATATCTCCTTACTGTTTCCCCCTGACACATTCAAGGTAATTACTTTTGCTGGGGCTTTGCTGCAAGCTTAAATGTGCTGTATGTAGGATTGATACAGAGTGGTTGAACTAGGTATTGCAGTCCAAATTAAAAATATTTCCAAGTAGGGCTCGCTGCAGCCTGTGGTGGACATCCAACCCTGCCATGCTCCTCAATATTGGAGAGGGTTTTTTTCACCCGGCCCCTCCTCCTCAGACTTGACGCACACGCAGGTTGCCAGATTGACGACACAAACAGGAACAAGCACTTGACAATGAATGCAATTAAATGCACTGTGTTTTCCGACAACTGGCAACCTGGGGTGCCGAAATACAATTGGTTAAACTGGCAGGGGGCGGGTTTCACAAACCAAAACAAAGGCCGACATTCCGGCCCGAACGTGTAGTGTTAAGGGATTTTATAGGGCACATGATGTGACGTTGCCCCCTTGTGGTTAGGTGGGGGAGGTGGTAAACCAAGCAGAGTAATAAAGTCATGCTTAGAGAGCACACGTTGGACATGTATCTCTGTGTTTATTTGTTAAGTTAGAGCCACTTAACTCTACGTGGTGTCAGAAGACTTCAGTTTCTCGAGTCGGGTAAACATGAGGAGGTTTTGCCGGTTTAATTGGAGAGAACTCACGTTAACTTTAGTTAGTAAGTCTGAAGTTTAGCTAGCTTGCAAAACTAACGTGACTCGTAGTAATGTTCACTGCGGACGAGAAGGAATGGAGCGATTCCAGATTCCCCCACCACCCAAGTTTGACTTCACAAAGCCAGAAGAGATTCCTCGGGATGGTGAATCACCTGGGAAAGTACTTACCTCATCTGGCAGAAAAGACACAGGCACTCCGGGACCTGTTAAAGAAGCAAAACTTGTTTCAGTGGGGGCATGATCAACAAAGAGCATTCAACAGCATCAAAGAGGATCTGAGCACGCCACCTGGGCTGGCGCTCTACAAAGCAAAAGTGGAGATGGTCATCTCAGTCCTTTGGACTGGGAGCTGTGCTACTCCAGAGACAGGAGGGTGGCCACCTCAATCCAGTTGCGTATAGCTCCAGAGCACTCACAGACACTGAGAAAAGGTACGCACAGAATGAGAAAGAGGCTTTGGCAATCACTTGGGCGTGCGAGTGTTTCTCAGACGTCCTGGTGGGCATCACATTCCACGTTGAAATGGACCACAAGCCTCTGGTTCCATTACTAGGTTCCAGGAGCCTGGATGAGTTCCCGCCACGCATTCAGAAACTCAGAATGAGACTGATGGCTTTCAGTTTCTCCCATGTGGCCAGCAAGAAGTTGGCCACGGCGGACGTGCTATCAAGGGCACCGTTGAGAGACAGAGGGCAGCCGGAGCAGGAACAGAAAGTCAACCTATATGTAAACATGATCATGTCAACCCTCCCAGCTACAGAAAAAAGGCTACAAGAAATAAGGGAACATCAAGATCGTGATGAAATACTGAGCCAAGTGAAAAGGTACTGTACTGAGGGCTGGCCAGACAGATCCACAATAGACAGAGCTTATCTACCGTACGCACATGTCGTGGAAGAGCTATCAGTGGAGAACGGCTTATTACGGAAAGGATGTAGACTAGTTATTCCCAAGCTGCTTCAGACAGACATCCTTCAGAAACTGCACGCAGGACACCAGGGTATGGCAAAGTGTTGTGAAAGAGCCAAGCAATCTGTCTGGTGGACTGTGTACACAGCTTCAGAAAGTGGTCGAGGGCTGCGACACATGTGCAAAAGAAAGAATCAACCCCAAAGAGCCACTGCTGCCTACAGAATTCCCTGATAGACCATGGGCAAAGGTGGGTGCTGACTTGTTTTAGTGGAACGATAACCAGTATCTGTTGGTGGTAGACTACTTTTCCCATTTCATTGAGGTAGCTAAACTTACATCTACAACCTCTTTAGCAGTAGTGGAACATTGTAAGTCTATCTTCGCCAGGCATGGCATACCCTCCAAGGTCATGACAGATAATGGACCCCAGTTCTCATTTGAATGCTTCACACAGTTCGCAACACAGTGGGGGTTCACACACACAGCGTCCAGCCCCAGATACACTCAGAGCAGTGGAGAGGCAGAGCGAGCTGTGCGGACAGTTAAAGGCCTACTCCAGAAAGAAAAAGACCCATATCTGGCACTCATGGCTTACAGAGCCACACCACTCGCCAACAGGTACAGTCCAGCATAGCTGTCAATGGGCCGGCAGCTCAGAACAACAGTTCCGGTCACTCTGTCATCTCTCGACCCAGGCTGGACTGACATAACCAAACTCAAAGAGGAGGGACAGAAAAAGAGACTGAGATTGAGCTGGAACTTCAACAAAAGACACAGAGCTCAACACCTCACAAGACTGACACTAGGTGACCATGTAAAAGACACAAAGGAGAAGGGGACAGTGATAAGACAGGCGGAAGCACCAAGGTCATATGTCATTGACACTCCCAGAGGGAGCCTGCGCCGAAACCAAAACCGAAACCACCTAGTCTCTACGCCAGTGGTGCCAGCAGCGGAGACCATCCTACCAGAGCCAGAGCAATCTACTGGCCAGCCAGTGAGTTCAAATCATGCAGAGCAGGGCCCAGTTCAACCATGCAGTCCTGAGCCTCTGGCACGTTACCCTGCAAGAGAGAGACGACCTCCAGGGTACCTGAAGGGTTTTGTGGCTAAATAGCGGGTACCCCTGGTGAGACTGAGTGATTTCTATGGGGTATTGGGGTATATATTGGGGTAAACAATTATGTTAACTTAACATGTTTCTTAAATATCTGCAATACATATTTTTATGCTTTAGTAGAGTCAAAATCTTACATACAGCACCTGCGTGCATTTGAACACAGAACCGTGGTGCATACTGTACATGCTGCTGCTGCGGGACAATAAACACACTCGAGCCACTCTTGACAGTCGCGGTAGCACGGTTCATGTTGTTTCCACCAGCGCGGCATTTTTTATTTTTTTTTATCACTAATTGATGGATGTCTAAAATATAAAAATAAGGAGAAGCCTAAAAAAGCCCGGCCCTAAGGCGTTAAAAAAGTATGAGAAAAGGGCTGACTCTTGAAAATGCAGGGCTCTAGTTCCTGGTTCTGTTGACACATGTTGACTCAAGTGAGCGGCCTGCTGGTGTGTGCGCAAATAACACCCGTCTTCAATTATTCTCCTCAAGCGCGAGTTGAGACGCTGCTACTGTAAATTAATTACAATGCTTCCTGCTGCTAAAAACGTTTTCATGTCTGGAAATTTCACAGTTATTTTGTTTTCAAAGAGGATAAAGGAAATAACATAGTTGTACATCGTAAGCTATGCATGGAGACTCTTGCTTTAACAAGGCTACTCAACCAACTTGAACATTTGCAGGTACGAGTCCGACTAGCATGGGAATCCTCATGTTAACTAAAATTTTGTGTTTGTTAATGATTTAAAATTCAATGGTGTGCATGACTGCAGTTCTAAGTTTTCTAGCGAAAAATGAGCTTGAAAATGTAGAAATTAACATTAGAGTCCCCACACCCCGGATCACTCAATGAAATAAAGACCATAGCATTTCACATGCATTTTGACATGTAGGCTTATTTTAAAATAGACTAATATGTATGGTGTAAAAAAAAATATGTTGTGTAAAAACTATATTTGTTTTTACTTGTACATGTTAAAGAAATAAAATAAATAATAATTAAAATAAAACTGTAACACTAAACTGTATAGCCAGATGTCTGCATAGCCTTTTATATAAATATATGGGCTGAAATATCTAGATGGTGAAACAAGACACGATTTTCAATAGTTGCAAATAGTTTTTATAGTTTGTATTAGTTTTAATTTTAAAGTCATAGTTAAAAGTACTTAGATATGTAGCTTGATGTAATCCAAAAGTAATCAGATTACATTACTTTTATGTTGTGGTACTTGGATTACGTTACTGAATACTTTTTTAATGAAGTAATTTGTAACTGCAACGGAATACATTTTAAAAGTAACCCTCCCAACCCTGCTTGTATGACTGGGTATCTCAAATGTTACTGAATAAGTCTGAATTAAAACTTACCTTTAATGTAGTATGTTGTGGGGTGTAGATTTCGTAAAGTAAGGTGTGTGGGGTAGGTGACTTCGACACGCAAAGTGAATCGCGTTGTCATTGGTCACGTGATTTCTTAACAACACAAGCTTCGAATCGAGGCTTCATATAGCATGCCCATGTATTCTTGACACAAGATCCGATGCCTCGGTTCAAATGTCACATCACTACATTTAGTAATATATGCATTTATTTTTTATCGTATTGCCTATTTTTACTCTTTTATTTATTTAGATAGATAGATAGATAGATAGATTTGGGACCTATCCTTGTAATGCCATGAAAACTGTGCAGGTAGAAGTAGCTCTGTAACATTAATTTATAGTACCACCTAGATCTTATTTTGGAAGAGATGTTTTGATTGCTGCTCAGGAATTCTTTCATTTTATTAAATTAGAAGGAATTGAAGCTTAAAGGAAGAAGCAATTTGATAAGTCACTTGGCTGATGATACAGCTTTTTTTAATTAACAAATTGTTTTGCTGTTTTGGAGCGCAGCTGGAGGAAAACAAAACTAGAGGTATTTCATATTGCTTGGAGGGAAAGTAACCTATCTTACCGAAAAGCATTAAAAACCGCTAAATCTGATTACATTTCGTCTCTTTTAGAAGAAAACAGACACAACCCCAGGTATTTATTCAATACAGTGGCTAAATTAATGAAAAATATAACATCAACAGGTGTTGACATTTTCCAACATCACAGCAGTAATGACTTTATGAACTACTTTACTTCTAAAGTTGATACTATTAGAGATAAAATTGTAACCATGCAGCCATCAGCTACAGTATCACATCAGACAGTGCACTATAGATCCCCTAAGAAACAGTTCCACTCATTCTCTACTATAGGAGAGGAAGAATTGTATAAACTTGTTAAATCATCTAAACCAACAACATGTATGTTAGACCCTATTCCATCTAAGCTCCTAAAAGAGGTGCTTCCAGAAGTCATAGATCCTCTTCTGACTATTATTAATTCCTCATTGTTATTAGGATATGTCCCCAAAAAAACTGGCTGTTATTAAGCCTCTCATCAAAAAACCACAACTTGACCCCAAAGAACTAGTTAATTATAGACCGATCTCGAATCTCCCTTTTCTGTCCAAGATACTAGAAAAGGTAGTGTCCTCACAATTATATTCCTTCTTAGAGAAAAATGGCATCTGTGAGGATTTCCAGTCAGGATTTAGACCGTATCATAGTACTGAGACTGCTCTCCTTAGGGTTACAAATGACCTGCTCTTATCATCTGATCGTGGTTGTATCTCTCTATTAGTGCTATTGGATCTTAGTGCTGCGTTCGACACTATTGACCACACTATTCTTTTGCATAGACTAAAACACTTTGTTGGCATTAATGGAAGTGCATTAGCATGGTTTAAATCGTACTTATATGACCGCCATCAATTCGTAGCAGTCAATGAAGAGGTATCATATCGTTCACAAGTGCAGCATGGAGTACCTCAAGGCTCAGTACTAGGGCCGTTACTCTTCATGCTTTACATGTTACCCTTGGGAAATATCATCAGGAAACATGGTGTTAGCTTTCACTGTTATGCTGATGATACTCAGCTCTATATTTCTTCACAGCCCGGCAAAACATACCAATTTGAAAAACTAACATTATGCATAGTCGAAAAAACTGGATGACGAGTAATTTCTTACTGCTAAATTCTGAAAAAAACTGAGGTGTTAATTATAGGACCTAAAAGCTCTGCATGTAATGACCTAGAACGCTGTCTAAGATTTGATGGCTGCTCTGTCAATTCTTCGTCATTCAGTTAGGAACCTAGGTGTGCTATTTGATAGCAACATTTCCTTAGAAAGACACGTTTCTAGCATTTGTAAAACTGCATTTTTCCATCTCAGAAATATATCTAAATTACGGCCTATGCTCTCAATGTCAAATGCAGAAATGTTAATCCATGCGTTTATGACCTCAAGGTTAGATTATTGTAATGCTCTATTGGGTGGTTGTTCTGCACGCTTAGTAAACAAACTCCAGCTAGTCCAAAATGCAGCAGCTAGAGTTCTTACTAGAACCAGGAAGTATGATCATATTAGCCCGGTCCTGTCAACACTGTACTGGCTCCTTATCAAACATTGTATAGATTTTAAAATCTTGCTTATTACTTATAAAGTCCTGAATGGTTTAGCACCTCAGTATTTGAACAAGCTCTTGTTACATTATAGTCCTCCATGTCCGCTGCGTTCTCAAAACTCTGGCAATTTTATAATACCTAGAATATCTAAGTCAACTGCGGGCGGACAACTAGAGCCCCAGAGACAGATCCCCTGTAAAGACCTTGTCTCAGACGACCACCGGGACAAGACCATAGGAAACAGATGATTCTTCTGCACAATCTGACTTTGCTGCAGCCTGGAATTGAACTGCTGGTTTCGTCTGGTCAGAGGAGAACTGGCCCCCCGACTGAGCCTGGTTTCTCCCAAGGTTTTTTTCTCCATTCTGTCACCGATGGAGTTTTGGTTCCTTGCTGCTGTCGCCTCTGGATTGGTTAGTTGGGGACACTTCATTTACAGTGATATCGTTGACTTGATTGCAAATTATTGCACAGATACTATTTAAACTGAACTGAGCTGCATGATGACATCACTGAATTCAATGATGAACTGCCTTTAACTGTCATTTTGCCTTATTGACTGTTTTCCTAATGTTGTTCAGTTGCTTTGACAATCTTTTTTGTTTAAAGCGCTATATAAATAAAGGTGACTTGACTTGACTTTTCTTTCACTATATGTATTTATGTATATATGTATGTTTTTATCATTTTTATTTTTAAACCCTTGGTTGTTAGTATGCAATTGTTATTCAAGTGTTCAAAAATAAAGTCCTACAGTCACTAATTTTAGACCTTTAAAAGTTCACCTTTGATAATCAAAATTCATCATATTTAAAAAAAATTTCACATTCAAATAATTTCTTTATTTCTTACTAAAGCTTGAATATAAATATACACCCGTACCTTGTTTAGTAAATTAGTCCCCACCTCCACTAAATCGCACCAGCTTGGATAGCCTGCTCCACTTTCACATGGTTAACTTAAGTAGTAAACGTTACTCAGTGGCAGGGCTGCAAACTCTCACACATTCTGCATAAGCCTCACACCACACATCTATTTTCTCACATGGTGAAAAGCACCCCCAAACAAAAGCAAGAACACCCTTAGTTGAACTGCTAATAATAGGATATTGGTAAAACAGATTTGGCAAATGCTTCAGTGTGTATTTGTGTTTGCGTGCCACAGAGTGTCAAAAGAGCAGTTTAACCATTTACAGACATATCACAGACTGCCTGGGTCATGTCCTCACTGCGACTTCATGAGCATTAGGGACCTCTGGATTAGGATAGCCCTTCTGCTCGGTAATGCACCTGCCTCCAACCTGCCCCTACTGAGCCACCTCTCCCTCCGGGGGTATGTGCTGAATCTGGTTCTTCCAGGGCCTGTCATCAACTTTCCTTTTGAGAGTGCCTTTGGACTCACTGCAGGCTCTCTGTGAGCAGCCCACACTATGGGACTGCCCACATTAATCCAACGATGGCCCAGTGTGGGCCAGACATGAGCCTGTTAATAAGAATTTTGTGGGCAGTTTTCCTTACCACTAGGAATGCTAGAGTGTTTTTGGTTTCCTTAAGTAAAGCCATGTGGTAGAGAGAGTTAGCAATAGCAAGCAGCAGTAGCCAGCATGGCTCACCTGCTGAAAACATTGTTCTGTGTCCTGGTTGGTAAATGTGTCATTTCAAGTCCAGTCTAAAGGAGTTTTTTTTTTTTTTTTTTTTTAAACATGCACATTGCTGATTTTTTTTTGCAGAGATGGTACATGTATGTATGTCCTATGTTTGGATTGATGCTAAGAGTTTAAGACAGTGTATTTGTATGCATTTTAGAAGGACTCTTTATTCAGGGCTGCCAACTTTTGAGTTCAGCTTAGAGTGAGATTTTTTGGGGCAGGGCTTTGGTTATTGGGAGGGGCTGATGGAGGGGCATGGCTTGGTGTGGAAAACATCCTTGCATTAGCAGAAGTGTATTAAGTATATATTGATTGTCAAAGTATTTGGTATCTGTACAGAATTTCTTGGGAGATTTACATTACATTTAATTTTTAACAAACATTTTACAGAAATAGGATTAACATGTGATTAACATGTTCACAGATTAACATGGCTCCAAGTCTGCCATCTTGATAGTCATTAGAGATGACAGTGTTCCCTCCAGGGCCAGGCTGTTTCTAGTTTTTGTTTTGTTTAATCCCACCAGCGAAAATAGCCGCTCTGCATCAGCATTGGAGTGTGGCAGGACTAACACCAATTTAGCAATGGTGGAGAGTCTCTCAAACCTGCCCACCCCTGTCACCAGTAAAATATGGACAACTTGGTTATGTTACACCTTTAATAAATTCAGAAAGTCACTGAACATGGGTTTTTAAAGAAGACAAAATAAGGTTTCTAACCTTGTGTTTTAAACTTGCCATATTGGCCCAGAAGCCCTCAATGTCTGGGTCTGCTTCCAATCTAGGCAAAGGCATAGCCTGATAGTCTGGGAACTCTTCCCCCAGTGCATCATGTTTCTGTGGGCTGTGATAAGGGAGAAGATGGACATACCTTTTTTGAAGAGAAAGAAGTGTAGAGTTAGAAAATTGCACACTGCATATGAGATATACTTTAGTTCAAAATATAATGTGAAAATGAGTAGTTTGTATTCATTATTAATATCTGGAAAAAAATCTGGAAGAAATTAATCTATAGATTTTACCTCTCCACAAAGTAAAGGGCAGCCTCCACCCCACATTCTGCCCTCTGCCTCACATCCACAAATCTGGCATGACTCAGCAAGGGTTCTCTCAGAGGCAGCTTTTGTAGGGCATACTCTACGGGTCTCAGAGCTGCAGTTTGGAATTTGTCCACTTGATGGGCTGTGATGTCCCCGGCATCAAGTAGATGGTTGAGCCTAGCCCTGGTGGTGAAGCCGACACTCAGTTTGTTTCCTATTAGAAATGCAAAAAAATAATAATAAAAAAACACCTACATACACACCTTTCCTTGAGCTTCATCGTAGTCGTTTTTAGTCATTATAGTTCTAAAAGAACGTGATCCCATGAACTACGTCGAACGTGAGCGACTGAAATGGAGTTCTTGGAGACTTATCTTTTTTTTGTATCAAAAAATATGAGTCCACAATTAATGACTTTATTGTATTTAATTAATGTACATACAAAAAAAAGAAGTGTGTTCAGACTTTTTACTGTTAATATACATTCTTAATGTTATGGTACTTTAAATAACAATTACCAGGCAGATGGTTTTTCCTTATCCACATATGGGATGGCCTTAGGCTTGTGATGGGACTGTAGAACTGTGGGCAAGATGAATTTAGAGCAGAGCTTGCGGATGAATTTAATCATCTGAAATATATATTCAAGAAAGAATTATCTCACCCAAATATTATATTAGTGCAACCTGAAAGGCAAAATACTGGCTTCCATCCCTTCAAGATATACCTCATCTTGCAATAAAAATATAGATGGATTTTCTCTCTGGAGGAGGAGATTCAGAGAGGGGAAGACTGGTAGAAGAGGAGGTACACTTCAGTCATGGGATCTGAAAAGGCTCCCCGTAGCCTCTTCAATCTTGGTTGATTCTCTTCTTAAAAGTGAGAGAGAATAAAGATACAGTACAACTCACACATATATTGTTAATTTCAAGAGAGCATATTAGACCACATATTTGGATATTTGTCTTACCCGTTGATTTAAAATAGCTGGCAAGTGGCTCGTATAATCTGAGAATGCGGGTAACACAGGTTTCAAGGCTCAACCACCGCACAGAGACATGCTGAAGGATTTCCATATATTCTGACTCAAAGACCTCACAAAACTCTGTTTAAAGGCAATTAAATCCAAAATTTTATAAAGGTCATGTTGAATGTTTACACTGCTATCAGTTGCTTAAAATCTATATTATTTGTGTTGAGCTGGGTGGAAAGATACCTGCAAGAAAGCCCTTCCGATTGGTGCTGCCTTTAAACCAAAAGCCCACATCAACCACAATATCTTCGATATCAAAATCTGCCACCTGTAATTAATAGTATTAGTAAATTCATCATCTGTACATCATTTATATATTAAACATATATTCAGTCTACTCTCTTACCTCAGCAAAGGAAAAACCTGCTTGCTTTGCAGTGTTGTGTAGAATATGACACGGGCAGCCATGTACATAAAACCCTACTGTTTTTCTGTAGAATTCTTGATGCTATTGAATTTCGTTGTCCAATGTTTACAGCTGCATTGTCCACAGAGAGGCCAACACAGTTGCACCATGGAATACAATTTTCTTGTAATTGTCCATCAATCTTTTGGAAGATAAGCTCTACTGTGCCACATCTCATCCCATTTGTTGTGCACATATCAAGGAACCGATGGCCTACCTTGTTTACATTAAACACACGCACAGTAAGGGGGTTCGTCTTTTCTCTTCCTGGATTGACAAAATAATTTGCTCATTATCTTAGGGAAAACCAAACAAACATAGTAAAGGCAGCTCACATTCTTCAAAAATATGGCTATAACTCAGTGGATACCATGATGCAAATGCATTTCTTTCCTACCTGTGTCATTTGAGCCATCTGTAATGAGGGTGTATGGATTCTCTCTCATCAGCATTACCAGTGCATTTTTGAAATGTGCAGCAACTGCTTGATTTATTATACAGGCGGTCTTGGTTCTTGGACATTTGTACTCCTGTGCAGTTGCAGAATCTTTGAAACACTCTTTCATGAGTGGCCCAAGATGATCTGTGACAGCCAGTGGTAGGTTTGCAAGCATCACAGCAATTTTTAATTCTGCCCTCCTTGTCTGCAAAATACAGTTGCATTGATGTCAAGTAGAATTCAATAGACACATGCCACATAAAAATCCAAAACTCTTTAGGAAATAAGATTATGTAAACAGTCATCATAACCCTCCATAATATAAACATAACACCACTGTGCATTACAAACCTTTATTTCTTGAGCAGTCATTGCCCCGAAAGAAGGAAGTGGCACTGAGTAGTGCTGAATTCCACTGCTGGATTGCAAGTGCCTTCTGTTTTTCCTGATGGCCTTTGCTGTTTATGTGCCTAGTAACATCTGCTATTCCCTGGTGACAGCAAGCATTTTCTACCCTACATACCCTACAGAGCACCAATAAAGTGTCCCCTTCGTTATGAATGGCCATTTTTCTGACCATTCATTTTTAAAGGAGCATCGATATGATGCAGCTCCGCTCTGAGCATTAATCTTTTGGCCTGGTCTCTCTTCTTTATCTGAGGGCTCAACTGTCTCCTGCTCTAAAGTCTCAGATAGACTTTCATGTACCACCTGTGTCTTTTCCTGCTGTTTCTTAGGGTCACAGGACTTCTTGGAGGGCTGATAAGCTGCCCACATTGATACAAGCGTTCTTTTCTTGCCTGTCCCTGACACTTTAGATAATATCCTATAACAGAAAATTAAAATTTATCCATACTGACACCACCACCAGTCAAATATCTGGACATGATTGATGAGTTATGATTGATATAAATAAAATCATTTTAATATGGGATGTCGTTGACTTGACATTCTCTTCTTAGAAAACAATAAATAACATTAACTACTAGGCATGTCCACATATATGTCATCTGGAAATGCTTTTGTACTGTTTTTTATGATAAAGTTATGTAAAATAACTGCTCAGTGCTGCAAAACAAACAACTCTGCTAATGCTAACTTAATTCTATATAAACTATATAACAGCATAGGCCTATTAGTTACTAGCCTAAACTGGACGGAGACACGGAGCGCCCTGTAACTCACTGACTTGCCTGCGTTCACAATTCACATGGTGCAGATGGGAGGGAGAACAGCTGACTACACAGTTTATGGGAATAAATTGTGTATTTCCCTCACAATTGTCACAAAAAAATCACTACACTGTCTGTCTGGTCTCTCTGCGCATTGCTTTGCGAGATCATGCGGTGCAATGTTTTTTTTCCTCACTGCTGCACGAGTCTGCGTGAGAATATGGTGCGTGAGAATATGGGGGTGTGCCGTGAGAGTGTGAGAATTGGGTCAATTGCGTGAGTCTCACGCTTTATTGGTGAGGTCACCACATCATGGTCCAGTTTGAATATGGATTTAAAGTTCTTTTTCGACATGAGACCATAGTCTGGACTATTTTTTGATTGTTCCTGGTTAGGAAGATTCTGGTGTTTGAGAGCTGTGGATTATTTTCATTACAAGAGGTTGGATTATTAATTTGCTATTAGCCAACTTCAGCTATGGACAGTGTTTAGACTTGGCAACATCAGCGGACTTCTCTATCTGGATAACCGATGAGATCTGTCAAGTCAAGTCAAGTCACCTTTATTTATATAGTGCTTTATACAAAATAGATTGTGTCAAAGCAACTGAACAACATTAATTAATTAAATTAAACAGTGTGTCAATAATGCAAAATGACAGTTAAAGGTAGTTCATCATTGAATTCAGTGATATCATCATTCAGCTCAGTTCAGTTTAAATAGTTGCTGTGCAATCATTTGCAATCAAGTCAACGATATCGCTGTAAATGAAATGTCCCCAACTAAGCAAGCCAGAGGCAACAGCGGCAAAAAACCAAAACTCCATCGGTGACAGAATGGAGAAAAAACCTTGGGAGAAACCAGGCTCAGTCAGGGGGCCAGTTCTCCTCTGACCAGACGAAACCAGCAGTTCAATTCCAGCCTGCAGCAAAGTCAGATTGTGCAGAAGAATCATCTGTTTCCTGTGCTCTTGTCCCGGTGGTCATCTGAGACAAGGTCTTTACAGGGTATCTGGGACTCATTTAGTTGTCCTGGTCTCTGCTGTTTTTCAGGGCTGTAGAGGTCCCTTCTAGGTGCTGATCCACCATCTTGGCTGGATACGTACTGGATCCGGATGACTGCAATGACCATCTGATATGGATACAGACTGGATCTGGTGGCTACGGCGACCTCGGAATAAGAGACCAACAGACTAATATTAGCATAGATGCCATTCTTCTCACAATGTAGCAAGTACATCAGGTGTTATGGGAAGTGTTCCCGTTTCCGGTTTACCTTATAAATGCAGCCTAAAAATCCTTTAACGGATTTGGATATTAGAAGCGTATTAGTGTGTTATGTTTAAGCCAGGTTAAAGAGATTGGTCTTTAATCTAGATTTAAACTGCAAGAGTGTTTCTGCCTCCCGAACAATGTTAGGTAGGTTATTACAGAGTTTAGGCGCTAAATAGGAAAAGGATCTGCCGCCTGCGGTTGACTTTGATATTCTAGTGATAAGCATGATTTTAAAATCTATACGATGTTTAATAGGTAGCCAGGACAGTGTTGACAGAATCAGGCTAATATGGTCATACTTCTTAGTTCTAGTAAGATCTCTAGATGCTGCATTTTGGACCAGCTGGAGTTAGTTTATTAAGCGTGCAGAACAACCACCCAATAAAGCATTACAATAATCTAACCTTGAGGTCATAAACGCATGGATTAACATTTCTGCATTTGACATTGAGAGCATAGGTTGTAATTTAGATATATTTTTGAGATGGAAAAATGCAGTTTTACAAATGCTAGAAAACCATGGTAACTTTCTCTCTGAAGATAACCGGAGCAGGTTATGTTCTAGGGTTAGTTCACTTCAGCGCTATCAGCGCATGCATGATCAGTGCATGATCTACTGATGAGCCTTCAGTGGGCGTGACAGATAGCGCACAACAGGGGCGATTCCAGGATTTACATTTTAGGGGAGCTCAGCCCCAATGAGGGTATATATGTTTATATATATATATATATATATATATATATATATATATATATATATATATATATATATATATATATATATATATATATATATATATGTGTGTGTGTGTGTGTGTGTGTGTGTGTGTGTGTGTGTGATAGGTTAATGATGAAGCGCTAATATAAGAAATACACAAACAAGATGGCGGCGGTGGCGTGAGCATTTGGTGCAGACTGTCTGCTA
Source organism: Cyprinus carpio (assembly GCF_018340385.1). Classification (NCBI taxonomy): domain Eukaryota; kingdom Metazoa; phylum Chordata; class Actinopteri; order Cypriniformes; family Cyprinidae; genus Cyprinus; species Cyprinus carpio. Next base: position 13,004,080 of record NC_056602.1, read on the forward strand.
ATTATGGAATTATTTGCTTTCAACTAATTTTGCGATAAGTATTTATTGAATTTGAAAGCCTATAAACAAAGTTTTCGCTGATTATTGATTTAAGCAAGCTCTACAATGGAGCAGTCATCTTTGATCTATGCAAGTACGACCATGGAGCAGTCCGCGTCAAACAAATTCCTCTTGGACGCACTGCAACAACTAAAGTCTGAAATGGTTTCCCATTTTGATGTAAAGATGGACAATCTACAGATGAACTTAGACACAATAAAGCTTTCCCTATCAAACCTGGGAGAACATATATCGGAGCTTGAACAAAGAGTCGGTGGCAACGAGGATAATATATCTGATCTTGGAAAGCGTATCAAAACACTTGAGAGTGAAAATGCTTATCTGCGGGACAAGGTGGATGATGCCGAGAATTGTAACAGGGCTTATAACCTGCGCTTTATTCATGTTCCCGAGGAGTCGGAGGGGAAGGACATATGTGGATTTATTTCCAGTCTGATCCAGCAGTTATTCGGGAAAGAAAGCTTTACTACTCCCCCAGCTATAGAGAGGGCTCACCGCTCTCCAATGCATCGGACCAAGGATAGCGCTAGGCCAAGGGTGATTTTGGTGAAGTGTCTCAGTCTCCTTGATAGGCACAAAATCCTCTGACTTGCCCGGGAGAAAAAACAATTTGAGTATAATGGTGATCGTATCCATATATTTCCTGACTTTAGTGCTGCTTTGCTTAGCAAGCGATGTCAATTCGATGACATCAAGAAACAACTCCAACAACATAAATTGGAATATACTCTGATTTACCCGGCCACTCTCAGGATTATCTTCAATGGGAAACCTCTTTTGTTCAAAACTCCAGCAGAAGCAAACTGTTTTCTTCAGGGTGCTGTAAAAAGCTGACTGACTTTACTTATTGACTTTACTTTACTCGAGGGAACTTGCTGCAAAATGGTGTAATTTGTAAAATTGTGTAATTTGTAATTGCTTGTAGATCTTTTTTTTTTTTTGATTTGAATTGAATAGATGAGAAACGACATCACTTTAATTATCCCCTTGCTTTAAGGAAACATATACAGACCCCCTAATTCCCCATCCGAATCAATAAATAATATTCTTAGTACTATTAATTCTTTAAATTGTTTTGATGAAATTATAGTATTGGGAGATTTCAATCGAAATTGGCTTGATAAGTCCTCTTTGAAAGAGAGGAATCAGTTTGAAAGCCTAAATCTTACTCAATTAATACGAGAGCCTACCAGAGTGGAGGGGAACTCCAGGTCTCTCTTAGACTGGATCTTGGTCACGCATCCCGATAGAATTGTTGATTCAGGTGTTTTATCTGATTGCTTTAGTGAACATTCAGTTATCTTTTGTATCTGGAAAATAAGGTTACCTCGTCTACCACCTAAAATAATCAAGGTAAGACTATTTAAAAATATGAATAATGATGCATTTATTCAAGATTTGTTATGTATTAATTGGAACAGGATGGAATTAATTGCTTATGTTGATGATGCCTGGAATTTCTTTTATACTGAGGTATTAAAAGTTATAGATAAACATGCTCCATGGGCATCAGTCAAAGTGAAGGGTAGACATCTACCATGGATTGCTGGTGACTTAATATATCTATTTAAGCAAAGGGACAAGGCTTGTGAAAAATACCATTTAACAAAAGATCTGGCAGATTGGATTGAATATAAGCGATTAAGAAATTTATGTACACTGTTAAAAATTGCTGTAGTTTTTACAGTAAATATTTACAATAGACTACTGTTTTTTTATTTTACAGCATTACTGTATTTTGCCATGTGGTGGCATGCATAATTGCTGTGAATTTTAGAGGTCCAATAAGATACTGTGTTTTTTTTTTTTTTTTAAGGTAGATCACTGTTATTGCATGTTCCTATGACGTCTGCAGTAAATGCTTTTTTAAGAAGAAGAAAAAACAGTTGCAAAAGTTTTCGTCATCTTCAGTGGACATCTTGGGAGTTGGGACTTTCCATTGCTTGGTTTTTATGTTTATTTATATTTGTATATAAATTATAAAAGCAAACAACTTGATCCATATTCCAATTTTGCAAAATGGATAATTTAGATTATTTGTCCAATTTTATGATGAATTTGCTTGATGAGTCGTCACAGATTAACGATTAGCTGTCTATATTTTCTTCACCATTAAAGTGTGGCCTGGCTGTCATTTTACTATAAAATTTTTGATAACTGCTCGGTATAAAATTATTTCACATTGTTGTTGGTAGTAGACGTGTAAGCTTTTAAACGTTTTAAGCTTTTAACTTGATTGTGTAGGTTTTATGCAGTTAAATAGTGTTTAACTTGTCGTAGTTGGCAGCCTGAGGAGTTTCCTGCAGGAGAAAATGATGATACTCTAGAAGAGAAGCGCAAGCAAATGGTGCTGCTTCATTCTACTGAAGGAATGTCTGGAGCCAATAGAGGAGTACTTCACAAGTTGATGGAGGTCACATATTACCGTCAGCGCCGTGATGTAAACGCCACTCCACCACTGTCACCACTGTCTGGCCTTACCTGTTTTGTCTGAAGGGGATCTTTTTACATTTCCAATTGCTTACAGACATCTCACTACTACAAAAAATCATGGAGAGCATTGAAGGGAAAGGAATGAGGATTCTAAGATTTTTTTTCAAGAAAAGCCAACAAACAAAGAGGTGTATGCTGTTCTGTCAGAGTATCAAGAGGGAAATTCTCTGGTCCTGTGCATCTTGAAACTCTTAATGGCCCATTTCAAAGAGAGAACAGAATCACTTCTAATTGAAGCTGATGTAAGTATAACATTTAGATTTTTAATGTCTTAAATATTTAATTGCAAATATTTATTGCAAAATTAATTTTTGTTTTTCTTGGGCAGCAGCAACTGCAGCCGACATGGAAAGAGAGGGATTACCGGATTCACCCGCACTGATCATCCAAGGTTTGTTGCTTTTGTTTGTTGCAGTGAAACATTAGAATCTGAATAGTGCGTCCAGCGCGTGGGCGTGGTCGCATTAGAAGATAATGAAGGGAGACGTGAAAAACGGACATCGCGTTGTTTTCATATGGATTACTTTATCACAGAATATTTGTTTTCGGCAGCTTGTTTAGTTTAAAAGTAGACATGCCAGGCTTTCTATAGATATCTCACTCATGTCTCTGTGTTGAGTATTCACTGAGTTACAGTTCATTTTAATGACCCGTTTGTAAATGAAGATCAGCGCAGACAAAGGCTGCAGACAGCACACCTCTTTATTTTATAAATGTACAAAGTTTTCTTGTTATTATGTCAGTATACAAAAAAAGTAGACCCTTTACAGATTCGATTGCTGTATTGCTCTTATCTGTACGATCAAAACTGAAAGTGTAATTTAAGTTCTTTTCGGGGTTATCAGGAGAAAATGCCTCATAGCGCGTATACGCGTTAATCGACTTCAGAGGGTTAAAGAATGTCCTGGCTCTTCCAAGCTTTAAAATGGCAGTGAATGGATGATGAGATTTTAAAGCTATAAAAAGTGCATCATCCATCATAAAAGTAATCCAGTAAAAAGTAATTTTCTGGGGGTAAATAAAGACCCTCTGAAGTGAAGCGATGTGTTTGTAAGAAAAATATACATTGTTGAACTAGTCGACTTATGCCAAAAGAAAGTAACTTCCTACATGATGTATGACGTAGGAGTAGTGTAAGCTTTAACGCCTCTCTTAACAAATAGGGCTATGTAACAAACTCAAGGTCTTCTCTTATATCAAAATCCTCAGAAATTTGTCTTTAAAAATTCTTGGTTTAGACTTCTAATTAGATTTTTTTGTTTTTTTGCTCTATCCTCTGCGCTTCCGTGTTCTTCGTTACGTCAGGTCGGAGTTCACTCTTTCGCCATAAATATGCTGAAAAGTAGATATTTTAATTTGTTTTTAAATATGGATATTTTTCTTAAACAAATGCATCGCTTCACTTCAGAAGACCTGAGCCATGTGGAGTACTTTTATGATCAATGGATGCACTTTTTGGGCTTCAAAATCTTGCCTGTCATTCACTACCATAATAAAGCTGAGAAGAGCTAGGACATTTTTTTTTTTTTTTTTTGTAACTCCGATTGTATATGTCTGAAAGAAGAAAGTAATTTTCTCCTAGGATAGCATGAGTAAATCATGGTAATTTTCACTTCATTTAATTCTTTTCAGACTATCCCTTTAACATGAGCTATACAACACTTATTAATCTATGCCCTGCCATATTCTTATTTTATTTTTTATAGGTGAATCCATGACCCCAAGCAAGTGGATGTTGTCCGTCGAGAGGGAAGTTGTCCTGGGCCCATTTTCAGAGGCATTTGTTGAGGGCCTGGCAGCATTGTTTGCGACCTATTAGAACTTAAATCTTGCTTATCAGGATGACGCTGCATGCACACTGGAATTTATTCAGAGGTATTTCAGAGCATAAAATCTTACTTAATATTTATTGTTACTTTCACTTTTTTTTTTTTTTTTTTTTTTTTTTTTTTTTTTTTGGATAGTTTATCAGAATTAGATATTTTATGGAAAAGTTTTCAAATGAACAACAAAAAATTGCTAACCACATACTGAATAGAGAATTATTTTATTCACTGCATGTTACTAAAAAGTGCAAGGTGCATCTGGATTAAAAACTAGATGAGCACAAGCAGATGCTTCAAGTTGCTTTTCTTCAGTACTTCCATTCCAGCAAACATTCACTCTTTTTTCGTTGTAGACTATTTAAGAATAATCACCTGGATTCAATTAGCAAGAGTAGAATCCCAAGAGTATAGCAGTTAAGTATAGCACAACTGTAGCAAATAATCTATTATAAATATGCAAATAATTCAAATACTACAAACAATGCAAAAAAACATATAAAAAATAAAAGAAATTATTATAATGACTAAAATAACAATGAAAGATAATTAAAAAGAATAATAATTCTATAATGTCCCATGTTGTCCCAACTTTTTTGGAGTGTGTTGCAGCCATCAATATCTAAACTTGTTTATTTATTAAATACAAATAAGTTGGTCAGTGAAAATATTGGAAATATTTTCTTTGTACTTTTTTTTCAGTTAAAGTTGAAAGAGTATTGACATCACAGATTCTTGATTTTATTGCATTTTACAAAATGTGGTTGCACTTCCAATACAATACAACTACCTTATCTTAAATCTCTTAAGCCGGGCATACACTGTGCGATTTCGGCAAGGTACCAACTCACACTGTACGAGTAGATCGCATCCGATGTAAAGCCAAAGCTCACGATTTTTATGCGCTCACTGTACGGTCCGATCGTCGAGTTGCGATTTGACTGCTCACACTATACGTGGGGAATCAACCGAATCAACACTTAGGATCCATCAGAAACCAGATGTTTGTGGCTGTTTCAGAATAAACATGCTTTCCCGGGATAAACGCACTGCTTTGGTGATATGCGCAACTCTGTGTGCTGAAACATCCAAAAAAAAAAAAAAAAAAAAAAAAAAAAGGCATCGGTGTATCTGGACGTGCAGGTAGCTCAGAAGACGGTATCCATTTTGCAAGGCGAACTGGAGGTAAGCAGGCGTTTTCTTCCCTCTTTTATTTTTATTTTTCTTAGCCATAACTCCACAAGTTTTCCCTCCATCACTTCAGTCCACACTACACGCCGTGTCGCCATGGTTTCGTTTATGGTTTCGCGCATGCGCAGTGAGGGAAACGCGGAAAATCGGTTCGTAGCCCTGCTTCAATAGTGCGATACCTCACGAGAGGCGACCAAAATTTCTGTGATGTATGAAATAAATCCGACCAACCGACTGCCGGTCGGAAGAGGTTAATCGCCTCTCGTTTCCCCTTGTACACTGTTTCGCGCATGCGCAGTGAGGGAAAAGAGGAAAAATATTAGTAGGGCATCGTTGTTTGTGCGATACCTCACGAGAGGCGACCAAAATTTCTGACATGTCAGAAATCCATCCTACCAACCGATTGCCGGTCGGAAGAGGTTAATCGCCTCTCGTTTCCCCTTGTACACTGCACGACAAACGACACACGAAAATGCTGAAAATCGGCCCGACCCGAAAAAGAGTTGCACGAGTCAGAATTCGGCTCAAAATCGGATGAAAATCGCACAGTGTATGCCCGGCCTTAACAGCAATTATTATATGTTGCAATCAAACTTGGAGCAAAATTTGGTAGTTTTGTATGTTGTTTCAGGGTTGGCATCATCTGAGGTCCTCTGAGTGGTTGGCATCATATCTTCTCAGGTTTTCTGGATCCAGACTGATCTTGTGTAAATCCTAGCTACCACGGGATGTCAATCCCTTGGCAGAAACAGAGAAACAAATAGAGACATAATTAGCATAGCTGCTGTTCCATTCAATGAAAATTAATTTGTTTAACCCCAGCTAAAGAATAATAATGTGCATTTGATCAGATAAAACAGCAGTACAAGATTATGAGATGCAATATGTGAATGCTTAGTTAGTAACTTTATTTAACTTTATTTGTTTCAGTGTCTTGTTTCAATATGCGGTTCTCACAAAAGATAATACAACTTAAATTTCACAGTAGGACAATACAAATTTCACATCAATTAATCAAGAAATACTAATACTGATTGAGACCTGCTCATTACAGAAAAGAAGGGGGAGAGAAAAAAAACTCTTTCTTTCCTATCTTTCATTTAAGAACTTCACTACCTGTGATATAAAAGACCCCCCCACCCCCACCCCATCCCCATTTAAAAAACAAAAACTAATATAAAACATTAATAAAAGTGTTATAAAACACATTTAACAATGGAGCGCTTACACTAAGAAAATATAGTCTTTAGGCTCTTTTTGTTCACAGCATCAGTCCATTTATCCCACCTCTGTTTGTTATCTAAAACAACTCCAAGGTATTTATACTCTTCTACACTCTAAATCTGCTCCCCCTTAATAATGGCCGCACTCGTTGAGGACTCTTTCCTAAAATAAATACACATTTCTTTAGATTTTGAAACATTTAACTTGAGATTTGATACAATCACACTAAGAAACAAACTCAGTTAAAAGGGTCCATGACTGTGCTCATCCCCTTTAAGGAGACTAACCAATGCAGTATCATCTGCAAATTTGGGAGTATACTATTATATGTATAATATAATATAATATAATATAATATAATATAATATAATATAATATAATATAATATAATATTATATAATATAATATAATATAATATAATATAATATAATATAATATAATTGGCCAAGCACATCAGATTATATCTCTTTGCTTGGCCAAAGAGATGTGTTTTTAATCTAGATTTAAACAGAGAGAGTGTGTCTGAACCCCGAACGTTATCAGGAAAGCTATTCCACAGTTTGGGAGCCAAATGCGAAAAAGCTCTAACTCCTTTAGTGGACTTTGCTATCCTAGTTACCACCAAAAGACCAGAGTTTTGCAACCTTAGGGTGCGTGATGGATTGTACCGTGGTAGAAAAATGGTTAGGTACGCAGGAACTAACCCATTATGGGTTAGGTAAGTAATAATATTTTGTAACTGATATGGAACTTAATAGTTAGCCAGTGCAGAGACTGTAGAATTGGGGTAATATATGATCATATTTTCTTGACCTGGTAAGGACTCTAGCCACTGCATTTTGGACTACCTGTAGCTTGTTTATTGAGGATGCAGGACAACCACCTAGCAGTCCATTACAATAGTCCAGTCTAGAGGTCATGAATGCATGAACTAGCTTTTCTGCACCAGAAACATGTTTCGTAGTTTGGCAGTGTTTCTAAGATGGAAGAATGCTGTTTTTGTAACGTGGGAAATATGATTTTCAAAGTTGCTGTCTAATATAACACCCAGATTTTTGACTGTAGAGGAAGTAACAGTTCATCCATCTAGTTAAAAATTGAAATTCAAGAGATTCTGTGTATTGTTTTTGGACCAAGAAGCAAGAAGCAAATAATTTGTAATTTTAACAAGTGATGTTTCTGTGTTATGGTGGGGCCTGAAACCTGACTGAAAATCTTCAGAGATAATTTTTTTTTTTTTTTTTTTTCCAGGAAGGTGCACAATTGAGCACACACAAATTTTTAAAAATTTTAGACATAAACAGAAGATTTGAAATGGGTCTTAAATTTGCCAGTTCACTAGCATCTAGTTGTGGTTTCTTAATAAGCGGCTTAATAACCGCCAGCTTGAATGGTTTTGGGGTGTGACGTAAAGTTAACGACGAGTTAATAATATTGAGAAGCGGTTCTTCTGCTACAGGTAACAACTCTTTCAGAACTTTTTGCGACCATTTTTTCTGCCGGTGCGACTTATTTTTGTGAGCGGTCGCACTGGTGCGACAACCGCGTTGGCCAACTCATAAGCTCTGCCATTTCTGTTGCATTTGAAAAAATGGCAGACGAAACGAAAGCAAAACTAAACCGTGCTACGTTTCAGCAGCGCGGGCCGTTTATCAGCTCGGACCGTGACGCAAACAAACTTGTCCGAGCTCAGAACAGCTTTACTCGGGAGCCAAAGTTGATTTAGCGACACTGTTACTGGCACAGATGCAACAGTGCTGCGAGATCCAGCGAGAATAGCATTTGAATTCGCCGCACAATGATAAGGTTGCTGCGAGATCTAGTGTGAATCATTCAAATTCTGCACAGAAATCTGTTGTAAACAGCACAGACATACGTCAGGGAACCAGAAGCGTTAAAGGGATAGTTCACCCAAAAATCAAAATTATGTCATTAATGACTCACCCTCATGTCGTTCCAAACCCGTGAGACCTCCGTTCATCTTCGGAACACAGTATAAGATATTTTAGATTTAGTCCGAGAGCTTTCTGTCCCTCCATTGAGAATGTATGTACGGTATACTGTCCACGTCTTGAAAGGTAATAAAAACATCTTCAAAGTAGTCCATGTGACATCAGAGGGTCCGTTAGAATTTTTTGAAGCATCGAAAATACATTTTTTGGTCCAAAAATATCAAAAACTACGACTTTATTCAGCATTGATTTTCTCTCCCGGGTCTGTTATGAGCGCGTTCACAGCACATCCGGTTCGCGAACGAATCACTCGATGTAACCGGATCTTCTTGAACCAGTTCACCAAATCGAACTGAATCGTTTGAAACGGTTCGCGTCAACAATAAGCATTAATCCACAAATTTGGACTTAAGCTGTTAACTTTTTTAACATGGCTTTTTAACATGGCTAACATTTTTGGGTGAACTATCCCTTTAACGCTAACTGTAACCATGCTGTTGTGGTATAATCCGTAAAATATACGGTAAAAAAAAACTGAGAGCTGTGGTTGCCAGAATTATACCTTAAAAAATACGGTAACTCCGTTTTAGGTTTAATGGTTTTATACTGTAAAAAATAAGGTAACACCATTTTAGGTTTAACGGTTTTACCTTAAATGTACAGTTTAATACCGTAATTTAACTGATATAATATTAATATACCAACTTATTGAATACTGAAATCTGTTTTGCACCTTTGTAATACACTGGTAACCACCAAAAACAGGCCGTGATGAGAAAATCACGTGATGAAACAAAGCCCATCACAAGCAGCTTTTAAATAATAAGACACTATAGAAGATGGACAGTGTCATTCACACAAGCACTAAACACCATCATGGTGAGACTCATTAAACTGAAATATGCAATAAACATTAATTTAACAACATTATATGTAACATACAACCCTAATAAACATAACAGATAAGAAAAAAAATAAGAAGAAACATAGTTATTTCAAAGAAAAACATCAAATTCAAACAAAATTTGAAATGCAACGCAGAGAATTCTGGGAACGTCAGTTTACGTTTTTTCCCTGTAAATTTTACAGGACATGACCGTTAACCATTTAACAGGTTTGTACTGTAGTATTTTCACAGTTTTTTACCGTTAAAATCACAGTCATTTTTTGCAGTGTAGAAATAGTTGAATGCATATCATTCATTTCAGGGTTTGTACAACCTTTTGAGAGAGAAAATCAAACACTTTTCAATGACTTTCAAGCATTTCACACAACTATTTCCAGCACTTTAAAGCTCTAAAATGATCCAGTTTGAATGTTATTTTTAAAATAACATTCAGAATATACTTTGTGGTAAAACACTTGTGTAAAATTTTAAAAATACATCAAATCACAATTATAACCAGTAGACAGCAGCAGAGGAGCACTTTTTGGCTTAGTCATTCATTTCTACTTTTTCTCTATATTTTGAAATAATAAAATCACTATTATAAAATATCATCAAGAAATCAGATTTTGTCAGAATTTTACACTTTTTGTGTGTATGAAGTAAGAAAAGTCACAGACTTTCCTTCAATTTGCTACTAAATCACACACGATCACTGAAGTTGGTCAGTTCCGTATGCTAGAAGAATAATGGTACATTTAATAAGAGTGGAATATATAAATTTTCTGTATATAAAAAGTAGATTTAGCACCTGTTACTGTTGTTAATAAAAGTAAATTTTGTATGCATCTTAACTCAGGCTTAGTGCTTTACTGTCAAATCTGTATAAACAGTAAACAAAAGAAAAATAAACAAGAAATGAACATGAAATATTATTAGTAACTTCACTTATTAATTCAAAACAATAGTAATTTTATGATTAAATGATCTTTATTTTGAATACCCCCAGCGCTACCAAATGTGCTCCTGGTGCCATCATCTGTAGAACTTAGTGGTGCCACTGCTCTCAAATATTAGTCTGGAGCCCTGCTTTAGTGGGTACAGGATCTAATAAACATGTTGTTGGTTTAGATTCAGTGATAAGTTTATTTAGTGCTTCCTGTCCTATAGTTGTAAAGCACTGCAGGTTTTCTTTGGGTCTGATGAATGAAGCTGAAGTATTAGACGCTGTAGAATCTACATTTGTTATTGTATTTCTTTTGTTATCTATTTTATCAGTGAAGAAATTCACTGATATTTCATAGTCATTACTATTAAACTGTCCTAATGCATCATTTGTATTATCAACGTGAATGTTAAAATCTCAGATAATTAACGCTTTATCAACAGTAACCAATAGGTCTGAGAGGAAATCTGCAAATTCTTTTAGGAAATCTGTATACTGCCCTGGTGGTCTATACACAGTAGCCAGAGTAAGAGATCAGTGGCGGCTCGTGGGTTTTAAAATAGACGAGGCACACTAATTGTATTGGTCTGGGGATCCCTGCAGATTATATTATTATTATTATATATTTATTATTATTATTATTATTATTATTATTATTATTATTATTTGCTTAACCACTTTAAAATAGCTTTTTTGTGGCTTTTAGTCAGAAAACGTAAAGAAAACGACACATACAGCAAGATAATATATTTTTGCTTACTTGTCCTATCACCTGAAGTAAACATCCATCCCTTCTTAAAAAGTCTGTGTTAAAAGAGAGCTGCCTGTTGTACCATTTAATTAAGCTGACTGCTGTAGCCTAAATCCAGTTTAAGCCCCGTTCACACTGCCAGCGGCACACAGTGACAAAGCAACATGCCTCCATTCATTTTCAATGGAGAGCTGGTGACTTCTGGCGAACATGAGCGACAGTTACCGTTGGTGACAGGAAGTGGGCGTGTCAAGCGATGCGAGTCAAGCGACAAAAGTTAAGAAATGTTTAACTTTATGCAAATGAACAGTGAATTTTGTGAGCGACATCTTAGTTTTACCAGGAATATATATAGTTTGTGATTGAATTTTCTAAATATATGTCAAGACGTGCAGTCTACCAATAAAATTAGAGCGATAGCAGTAGGAACGCCCACAAGCGTCTTCACAGTACACGTCACAGAGTCTAGCGACATACAGGGAAAAAGTCGCTGGCATGTGTGAACGGGGTTTTAGGCGTGTTCTAGCTCCCTTTATTTTTAATATGTATATGTACTGTTTGAATGACAGCTTGGTAAATCTGTTGGCAATCAAATATGCAATATCGCTACTCATAAGAACTTGGTACATTATCAGCGCAGTGGGAGACATTCAAACTAATATCACGTATTAGTACTACTCTTATTTTTATTATATGTATAATTCATTTTATGCCATAAAGCTATGCAGTTTCTGTGTGAATGATGAGAAGTGGATGCAGGGGGTGCCAGCTAAAAGCTTACCTAGGTCACCAAATTGGTAAGGGCCAGTCCTGCTTGGAACATGCATTTGTAGTATGTTTTGTCAATAGTAAGTTTTTATAATTTGTGTGTGTGTCAGGGATCTGCAAGAAATGGGACCCAGATGCAAATGAGCAGACAAGGGTTTTTTATTAACAGGACTGTAGACTAGAGACAGCAGGGAGAGTGAGGAGTGAAACAGTCCAAAGAGTGGGGCAGGACAGACAACAATTACGGGCACGAGGGATGACCATGAGACAGTCCAAGTTGATGTAGATCTCAGATGTAGCACCAGTCTTGCCGCAAGGTAGAGGCTCACAGAGCCAGAGGTATAAGAGAGCTGCTGCCAGGCAGTAGGGGTCAGTGGCCAGGGAAGTCTGGATACAGGGCAGGACAGGACCAGCAACAAAAACAAGACAAGACAACAAGACAGACCAGATGCCACAACAAATAACAGAACAAAAACAGATAAGAACAATCGCTAAAGAGGCAAAAGTAAAAAAACAAACAAACAAACAAAAAAAAAACTAGCCAATTAAAAATAAAAAGCAAAAGAGCTAATATCCTAAAAGGAACTGGAACTGCAGAAACAAAGTGAAAATAAAACACTAAATAGAAAGAAAAAAACTAAACTGCACACACACACACACACACACACACACGAGCAGGATACAAGATTAACCTCCAGTCCATAAACAGGAAAACACCAGAATGAACCAGCAGAGACATGAGGATAAGGACCACAATATAAAGGGACTAGAGCACATGAGGACCCTGACAGTACCCCCACCCCACAACAGACGCCTCCAGGATTCCTAGGGAAAACTGGTTTAGACAGGGACCAAGGAGGTACCAACTGGTTGGGCAGGTGGGGAGGAAAATTTGGAGGTCCAAAGTACTGTAGCCAGGAAACAGAGGGGGCTGGGCTGAGCTGGGCTGGGAGGGCAGAAAATAATCCAGGGGAATAGTATGAGGATGACCAGGGAGGTGCCGGCTTTGGGAACCCAAAAGGGCTAGGTAACAGGGAGGGCAGGATGGGGATCTTGTTGGGTATCCTTCTGGAGACAGAAGCTCAAAACAGAGGCTTTTGATTGGGCTTGGTGTCTAAGTCAGTTTCAGGAATACCTTCTGGGACTGCAGAGATGTTCTCCTTGGTTTCAAGGACAGACACAGGACTTGACTCTGGAGTGCCTCTGGGGGCTGAAGTCTGCACTGGATTCTAATCAGGGGCTGGAGCCTGCACAGTGACTGCTCTCTCTAGAGTGGGCTCTGCAAACTGCTCTCTCTGGAGCGGGCTCTGGAGGCTCCTGGACTGGGGTAGGCTCTGGAGTTTCCCCCTCAGGAATTCTATACTTTGTGGCCACAGCAAGGGTGGCAAGAATCTCTCTTGTGGACTTGATTAGGCTGGCAAGAGAATCAGAAAAGGCCTCTGTGGCTGTTACATCCTAGGGGTTTTGTTTTATATAATCTGTTGTGAGAAAATGCTTGTATGCCCTGTATTGCGCGCTGTTTCTCTCTCTCACTCAGGTTAATTACCATCAGCTGCAACTCGTTGGGGAGCATGCCTGAGTCTTAGCAGAGGAGTATTAAGGCAGCACTCAGAGAAGCATGTGGGAGAGGAACACTTCTCCCCCAGCCTCAGACTGAGATTGTGTGTTTGTGTATTTTGGTGAAGACTGTGCCTATCCTTGAGTTTGGGAGTGGACCTATACTCATCTGTTTGGTGCTAAGACGTGATCGGGTTTGCTGTCTAGTGTTGATTTCTCTACCTGTGGGTAATTAAAAGGTATTGTATGTAATCTTATTAGCTCTGGTCCTTCTAGATTATCTGGGAAATGTAGGGAGAGGGTGCCTTATTATTTTATACATTCTTTTTCTCCTGTTTTTGGTTAGAGAGGGAGCTCAGGGAAGTTCTTGTTGTTGATTTTCATCTTTGCTTTTGTACAGGGTAGATAGCTCCCTTAAACCTTAGTTAGCTCTGGTTTTCTTTGTTATTTTAGGCCCTGCTCTCTCCTGAAGACTTATTCCCATCCTTTGTTAACCATTTCAATTTATAACAGAAATAAATACTTTTGCTTGTACTTGAAGCTGTGTTTGCTTTCACTCTGAGGCTTGAGGTCGAAGTGTATCCTCCACGTAATTCGGCGTCTTTATGTTGCCCCTCTTTTTTTTTTTTTATATCTCCTTTCTCTTTGTTACTTCCCCTCCTGACCCCTAGACTGGGAGGAGAACGTAACAAGTGGGGGCTCGTCCGTTCCCTTTAATAATAGTGTTAAGTCACTCATTTTGGGGTGTCTACTATTTTTATATAAGCTGGTTGGCAGTTTTTTTGGTGTGGGGAGGAAACTGTGGTAGTAAGATGGAGTTTGACTTGATTAAGTTCACTCTCTCTCCTACCACGGAAGTCTTTGAGCGTTGTAGGAAAGCGGATTTAATTTTGATTGCTAACTTTTTTAATATTACTGTTCCTACGGAAGCAGCGAAACATGTTATCAAGCAAGAACTGCGTGATAAACTTGAAGAAATGGGAATTCTACCAGAACCCTCTGGCAGGGAGGGGGTGTCACCCGCTATAGCAGAGGGAGCTCTGTCGGATGATGGCCCTCCTGGTGTTCCTGCCGTAGAGCCTTCTGTTGACCCAAAGTTGGCGTTAAAGATGAAAGAACTCGATTTGATGATTAAAAAACAAGAGCATCAAACAATGCTGGTTAAATTGCGCATGATAGAGGCAGAGACTGATCGTGATATTCAATTGCGTCAGATGGGTCGAATTGAGAAGCAAGAATTGAAAAGCAAACCTGTACCTTTGCCTCGTTCACAAACTCCTTCTGCTAGCTCTCCTTCTGATAGCCATTTTGCTGCACCTCAAAATTCGCATGAGGCTGAAGCCAATGAAAATTTTGATGTAAGCAGGTACTTGAAACTGGTTCCGCCATTTAGGGAAAGCGAAGTAGATGCTTATTTCGTTACTTTTGAGCGCATAGCCGTGAAGTTGCGCTGGCCTAAAGACGTGTGGGCATTGCTTTTGCAGTGCAGCCTTTCTGGGAAAGCCCAGGACGTTTTTCCTCTGCCCTTACCGCTAGAACAATCGCTTGACTATGACATTGTGAAGGCCGCTGTACTTAGAGCGTATGAACTAGTACCGGAGGCGTACAGACAAAGGTTCCGTTCTCACGCCAGAAAACTGCCAAACAGACTTATGTTGAGTTCGCCCGAGAAAGCGCACCACTTTTCGAGAAGTGGTGTCTTTCTAATCGAATCACTACTTTTGAACAGCTACAAGAGTTAATTTTGCTTGAGGATTTCAAAAGTAGTGTGCCTGAAAATGTGGTAATTCACTTAAACGAACAGAAAGTGACTTCTATCGTTGCTGCAGCTGTTTTAGCTGATGAATTTGTGTTAACGCATCGGAATGTATTCTTTACTCCACGGCGTAATGTAATGTCCTCTGTTAACGTTAATACAGACAGGGAGGCGAGACCTGTCTGGTCACACAACCAAGTTCACTTCGTAAAAATGACAAGCGAGCTTGTTTTTTCTGTCTGGATCCAAGTCACCTAATTTCTGAGTGTCGGGCTTGGAAACAGAAAACTGCTGCTTCACAGCCTAAAAGTGCAGCTTTGGTGCACACGGTCGGTAACAGTAAGGGTAGTACGGGAACCATTACGAAGTGCGTATCAGCCGTTTTTTACTGGATGGCACAGTGTCTCCATTCGCCTGACGCGGTAGGTAGGTCGGTGAAGATTTTGAGAGACACTGGGTCTGTCCAGTCATTGATTTGCGAAAATTCATTACCGTCTCTAACCGTTTACTCCGGCACCAATATCTTAGTGCGAGGAATTGGCATGGGATGCCTTAGTTTACCATTACATGACTTGTACCTCATGTCAGACTTGGTTACTGGTCCTGTAACACTCGGAGTTTGCTCACATCTACCAGTTGATGGGGTAGATGTTATTCTAGGGAACGATCTCGCTGGTGGAGATGTTTTTCCTAGGCCTTTGGTAATTACAGAACCAGCTCAAAATAACAGTTTGTCACTTGTGCAAAAGTTTCCTGCTGCTTTTCCTGCATGTGTAGTCACGCGGGCCCAGAGAAAGAAGATGGGAGATGTTATTGATCTCTCTGAGAGCTTCTTAGTTGATTCAGATGATCGCAACTTAACACCAGAGAAGGCAGGTATTACGAAAACCTGCGAGGTAGATTATGTACCTGAACTGAAAACTGTATTGGGAGTGGGCAGGGAACCATTGGCTGCTGCTCAGAGAACAGATCCCTCTTTAGCAAGCTGTATTGAGTCTATTGTGAATCTCAAAAGAAAACCTCACGATAAGGTGAAGTACTTTTGGGAAGGGGAAGTTTTAATGCGGAGATGGAGACCCATTGCTCGTTCTTCCCTCAACACAGTTCATCAAATCGTTCTGCCTCAACCGTATAGGGAGCCTGTACTGAAAATCGCTCATGAGCATGTACTCTCCGGTCACTTGGGAGTTACCAAGACATACAAACGAGTGTCACGCTACTTTTTTTGGCCAGGGCTAAAATCAGCTGTGTCCAAGTTCTGCCGCTCGTGTGCTGCCTGTCAAATAGCTGGTAAACCGAACCAAAAAACTGCCAGTTGCTCCCTTGCGGCCTATTCCTGTTATGCGAGAACCTTTTGAGCGCCTGTTATTAGACTGCGTAGGTCCTCTGCCTAAGTCTAAATCTGGTCACGAATACATACTGTCTATAATGTGTACTTCTACACGATTCCCCGAAGCAATCCCCTTGCGCTCCCACGAAAGCCCACATCATTGTTCGTGAGCTGATCAAGTTTTGTACTGTCTTCGGATTGCCAAAGGTCATACAAACTGATCAGGGTACAAATTTCACCTCAAAATTGTTTTCACAGACTCTAACTCAGTTTGGAATCAAGCATAAACTGTCAAGTGCATTCCATCCTCAATCTCAAGGTGCTGTGGAAAGGTTTCCACCAAACGCTAAAGACGATGCTGCGGCCTTACTGTTTTTCTAGTGGTAAAGATTGGGCAGAAAGTTTACCCTTCTTGATGTTTGCGATTCGAGAAGCAGAGCAGGAATCACTTGGATTCAGTCCTGCCGATCTCGTCTTTGGTCATACGGTGCGGGGCCCTCTTAAAGTGTTAAGCGAGCAGTTGTTGGCTAAGGATGCAATGCCTGTCACAGTCCTGGACTATGTAAGCTCATTTAGAGAACGGTTGCACAGAGCTTGTGACCTGGCTAGAGAACATTTGACCGCAACCCAATCTAAAATGAAAGCCTGGTACGACAAAAAAAGTGTTTCTCGTAGTTTCCAACCAAACGACGAAGTTCTTGTACTTCTACCTGCGCCTGGTTCGTCCCTCCATGCTAAGTTCAACAGGTCCTTATTCTGTAAAAGAAAAACTTAGTGACACAGACTATGTTGTCAGCACTCCTGATAGGCAGCGTAAAACCAGGGTATGCCACATTAACATGTTAAAGAGATTTGTTCGTGACTCTAAGCCTGATCCTCCATGTAATCTTGTGACTACACCTTTACCGGTTGCTGTAGCTGAAGCTGTTGAACAAGATGGTAAAGGATTACTAAACTCTGCTGTATTGAAAGATCTACCTTCCTTTCTTTCTCATCTAGAACCTGAGGAAGCCAGTCAGACTATGCAACTAATGCATCGGTATTCCCCTCTGTTCTCTGATGTGCCAGGGAGAACTACAGTTCTTGAACATGACATCGATGTAGGTTTTGCTAAACCGATCAAACAGCACTCCTACAGAGTTAATCCAACTAAACGCCACATAATGAAAACCGAAGTCGAGTACATGTTACAGCATGGTCTGGCTCAGCATAGTCAGAGCCCGTGGAGCTCACCCTGTCTATTAGTCCCAAAGGCAGATGGCACATACCGATTTTGTACTGATTTTCGCAAGGTAAACGCAGTGACGAAACCTGACTCCTTTCCGCTCCCCCGTATGGAGGATTGCGTAGACAGAGTAGGATCAGCCAGATTTGTAACAAAGCTTGACTTGCTAAAGGGTTATTGGCAAGTGCCACTAACCACCCGTGCTGCAGAAATCTCTGCATTTGCTACTCCAGATCACTTCCTGGAATATTCTGTCCTTGCCTTCGGAATGAGAAATGCTCCAGCCACCTTTCAAAGGTTGATGAAAAATTGTGGTAGGTGACGTACCAAATTGTGATGCATACCTTGACGACATTGTAGTCTATAACGAATCATGGGGAGACCATATTGAAACCCTGGAGATGGTCTTTGAAAGGTTAAAACGTGCTTCGCTAACCTTGAATCTGTCTAAGTGTGAGATAGGGAAAGCTACAGTAATCTACCTCGGGAAAAAGGTAGGACATGGTTGGGTGAAACCTGTTGAAGCTAAAGTGGAAGCTATTCTTAAGTTCCCTAAACCCAACAACAAGCGTGAGCTTCGCCGATTTCTGGGAATGTCAGGTTACTACAGAGGTTTTTGCAGAAACTTTTCCTCTGTAGTTGCTCCTCTCACAGACCTCCTGAGCACAATGAGAATGTTTAGGTGGAGCAGGGACTGTGATCGAGCATTTGAAGCTGCTAAAGACCTGTTGAGTAATGCCCCTGTGTTAGCTGCCCCTAACTTCAAGCTGCCATTCAAACTGCAGGTGGATGCAAGTCACGTCGGTGCCGGAGCTGTCCTTATTCAAGAGGATGCTCAAAGCGTTGAACACCCGGTGTCTTATTTCTCCCACAAGTTCTCAAAGGCGTTTGCTGCGCTGGGCTCTCAAGCTTCAAGATTTTAATCTCCAGGTCCAGCACATCAAAGGCACCGACAACATTTGTAGCCGATGCGCTGTCCAGATCTGTTGGTATGGCAACTTAGGTGATGTGTATGTTGGGGATGGTGGTACAGAAACCTTATAGAACCCTGGTCTGTAATCTCGTGGTGGGGGTGTTACATCCTAGGAGTTTTGTTTTATATAATCTGTTGTGAGAAAATGCTTGTATGCCCTGTATTGCTGCGCGCTGTTTCTCTCTCACACTCAGGTTAATTACCATCAGCTGCAACTCGTTTGGGGAGCATGCCTGAGTCTTAGCAGAGGAGTATTAAGGCAGCACTCAGAGAAGCATGTGGGAGAGGAACACTTCTCCCCCAGCCTCAGACTGAGATTGTGTGTTTGTGTATTTTGGTGAGGACTGTGCCTATCCTTGAGTTGGGAGTGGACCTATACTCATCTGTTTGGTGCTAAGACGTGATCGGGTTTGCTGTCTAGTGTTGATTTCTCTACCTGTGGGTAATTAAAAGGTATTGTATGTAATCTTATTAGCTCTGGTCCTTCTAGATTATCTGGGAAATGTAGGGAGAGGGGTGCCTTTTTATTTTATACATTCTTTTTCTCCTGTTTTTGGTTAGAGAGGGAGCTCAGGGAAGTTCTTGTTGTTGATTTTCATCTTTGCTTTTGTACAGGGTAGATAGCTCCCTTAAACCTTAGTTAGCTCTGGTTTTCTTTGTTATTTTAGGCCCTGCTCTCTCCTGAAGATTTATTCCCATCCTTTGTTAACCATTTCAATTTATAACAGAAATAAATACTTTTGCTTGTACTTGAAGCTGTGTTTGCTTTCACTCTGAGGCTTGAGGTCGAAGTGTATCCTCCACGTAATTCGGCGTCTTTATGTTGCCCCTCTTTTTTTTTTTTATATCTCCTTTCTCTTTGTTACTTCCCCTCCTGACCCCTAGACTGGGAGGAGAACGTAACAGTGGCCATGACATCGGGCTGCTTGAGAACAACCTCCTTGGCTGTGAATGGGAGAGTGGGGTGTTCGGAGATGGCCTCCGTGGGCATAACACTAAGAGCAGGCTGCTCAGGAAAAGCCTCTATGGGCGTAACATTACTAGAAGGAACAGCCTCTGGGGGTACAACAGGAACAACAGGTAACTCAGATATGGCCTCTGTGAACATAACGCGCTGAATGTGAGCCACTGGAATAGCCTTCATGGCAAACATAGTGCGAGCAGGCTGTTCTGGAATGGCCTCTGTGGGCATTATTTTATTAACAGCAACATCCTTAGACTTGACTTGACTGGCTGGAATGGCATCTGTAGATGCAACTGGAAAAGCAGGTGGCTTGGAATTGGCCTCCATGGCCAGAACAGGCAAGATGAAAGCCTCTACATTGGTCTCCGTGGGCATGACAGGAGGAGCAGGTTTGACTGGCTCTGGAATGACTGGAGCGGTCTTGACTGGAACAGAAATGTCAGTAGCGCACGTAACGATCTCTGGGAAAGCTGAGGTTGATTCAACAGACTCAGAAATAACTGGGACTGACTTGTATGTCTGGGAGATGACATCAGTCGACTTGACTGGCTCTGGGAAGACATGACACACCATGACAAACATGACACCTTCCCAGTCACCCCTGAGTCTGCTGAGATCGCAGAAGACTGAAGAGCCCTCTTCCTTTTTGCCCATGTTCTGAGTAGGATTCAGAAGAGGATCTTGGTCTTGACTTGAAGTGGGGCGGAGTGGTCGCTGCATCCCGACTCAGGTGGAGAAGGCATTCCCCACTGGATGTGATGACCAAGATACCTGGAGAAATCCCAGAAATGTAAAATCTTGAGACAGTCTCCCACTTAGGCAAGCGATCATCAAAGCAGTCATTAAAGATGTCCTAGAGAGTGACGTCATCATAATCAAAACCCACAAACATAGTCCAGAAAAACTGGGCTAAGGCGCTTACATCCAGCCCCTCCTGGCATAGAGCTGCTAGCCCCTGCTGGAGGCCCAGTCTCTCCTTAGCATTGACGGGTGGCAGGATTCTGATGCTCATTCTGCTGGGTCCAATCTGGGCTGGTTAATTCTGTCAGGAATCTGCAAGAAATGGGACCTAGATGCAAATGAGCAGACAAGGGGTTTTATTAACAGGACCGTAGACTAGAGACAGCAGGGAGAGTGAGGAGTGAAACAGCCCATCAAGCAGAGGAGTTTGGCCTGAAAGGCCTGGAGAACTGGCATTGAATGAAGCGCAGAGCTGAGGAGTATGCTTGTCCAGTGAGGGCGGACATTGTCCTGCATGGCTTGGAGGGGTGAGCAACTTTCTCTTTTTTTTTTTTTTATTGTACCCTCTCGCTTCAGAGCTATCTACAGAGGTGAGGGCAGATGAAGATGAAGCACGCAGGCGGGCTAAGTAGGGGGTGCACCACAATCTAGTGAGCTTGTCGTGGACCTCTGGGAAAAATGGAGAGGCTCACTGACAAGGGGCTTGACCATTCATGCAGGAACCATTTATCCAGGCAGCTGCGAGTTAGCTCCTCCGGGGAAGACCACTCCAATCCCAGATCCTCAAACACTTTTGAGAGGACATGGAATAGTTCAGCATCCATCTATTTCAAGGGGGCAGGGGCATTAAGGCTGACAATGTAATGCTGTCATCAAGCAGCTCGTCTTCACTCCCACTGAACGAGCTGGTCAGGCTGAGTGAAGAGAACGGGTGAAGCCTCCCTGTGCAGAGAGATCAAGGCACATGGGACCCGAGCCGACATGTGCTTGCTCGCCTCCAAGCACTTAAGTCCTCTGCCCCACTGTTTTTTTCTTCACAGGTTCCTGGGAGGAAGAAACCAGGAGGGCACAAGGGGTGGAGTCACTCTCTGAAAGAAAGCTATCCACGAGTGCAGAGTGGCGAGACTCATGTTCTTGCAATGAGAACAATCATTCACTCTCACATGTAAATGAGGTTTTCACTACTAAAATGTGCACATGGCCTTAAAACATTCTGTGCTATAAGGTTATGAATAGATACAAACATATGTTAGCTTACCATTAAGCACAATGGCACATTTTAACGAAAAATGTAGTCTGTAGGATTGCATAACTGTCACTGCAGTAAGAAAGACCTGGTTTAACCTGTATTTATTGAGATACAATTACATTAAATCAATTTTGTACACAAGCATAATACCAGTAAATGTACCCTAAGGCTGGAATACACTACATGACTCTTGAAATCTGAACAGATTTCAAAACACTAGGCATCATACACTAAACTCAGAGCAAAACTGGTCATCATACACTACCAGACTACCTAAGTAGTTCAGAACACAATAAAGTCACAGAGAAATTAAAAAATGAAAACAATATGTGCTCCAAAATAGGTTAAAAAGATCAAATGCATGGATGGAGTCAAAAAAAAAAAAATCTGATTCCATGCCCCATTATATACTACGCAATTTCCTGTGAAATCTGTCAACTTCAACTGCCCAAAAACTGCAGACTGGCGCAAACTTTCGACAACTAGCATCGACTCATCCAGATTTGGGTTCTTTGCAAGTTGTAGATTGTATATTTCAATAGATTTTTAGTTTTACTTTTTTATTTTTAGTTGTCCCAGGAAGCTGATCTCCAGCAGATGGTACAGGAGGTTCAAGGGCATCTTGCTGGAGATACCCTGGCAAACCCATGTTATCGCTCATGACATCTGATGGGCAGCATTTTAATTCAATGTAAAAAAAATAAAAATAATAATAATAATCTATTACTTTTGAACATAATTTGTATTTGCTTGACAGAAAATAGTCTTAATCAGGGGCGTCACTAGGCCCTTTTTCATGTTGTTATTTTTAATAAATAGAAATACATATAGAACAGATTAAACATGTTGCCAACAGACAATTACATTAATACATGTTTTGTCTATTCTTAATGAATATTAGCTGGTTAGTTAAATGATTTGAAATGAAATAAATTTTCAGGGGGTGACTTGATGTATAACCAACCGTATTGTTGATTATAAAGGCTAAAAAGCTCAAAAATAATAATAATAATAATTTATATTTCATTGTAGATGGATATACAATTTTTTTTCTTGTCGTGCGGGAGTAGGTCTGCAAATGAGCAAGTCAGTTGAGAATAGAACGTAGACAGCCTCTCACACACAATACCACTGTGTTCCCAAGATTCACTGCAGTCATTGAACCCTTATGTTGTTTTAATTGTCTGCCAATTTCCACGTACATTTCATGAGAACAAGCAGTGGTATCATCAAAGGATAAACATAAATGTCCTAATAATGAATCAGGAAGTCTTCATTGTAAAAAAAAAATATATGTATATATACATTCTGTAGCGGTTGGAAATTGGTTAGGGTGTTGATGATGGTGTTATGTGTAAAGTTTATTGAGAACAGGAATGTATAACTGAGTCCAAGGGAAACAACAGGTGGTAACAGCGATGGAAGACGATGATCCAGGAAGTGGCGGTGAGTAGATGCAGCAGGAGAGCGTGACACAGGCCTGAGATGAGCAGTCCGTGGTGGTAGTAGGTGCATCCGGTGGTGAAGAGTGGACGGGGTTCCGGGGAAGACAACAGCGAATCAAACAGCACAGAGAAACAAGAACGAGAACCAGGCAACCAGACGGGAAACTGCATAAAACGCTCTGACAAACACAAGACGAAAGACAGGGCAATAAATAGGGATCAGGTGATGAGTAACAGCTGGTGCAAATGAACAATCAATGGCGACGCCCACATGAAACAATCAGTGCAGACGAGCGACACACAAAACTCCACCCACATAGTGAAAACCTGAGACCACGGTTTATCAACCGTGACAGTACCCTCCCCTCTAGGAACGCCTCCTGGCATTCCCAGCCGACCCTACCTGTCGATTGTAATCATCTATCAGGGAGTGATCCAGTATGTCCCTAGCAGGTACCCAACTCCTCTCCTCCGGACCGTAACCTTCCCAGTCCACCAAATACTGGAATCCTCGTCCCCTCCGTCTCGAGTCCAGAATACGATTAACCGAATAAGTGGGTTCCCCATCTACGAGACGCGGCGGGGGGGGGAACCGGGGTGGGCGGGTTAATTCGTGAATAAAACACAGGTTTAATTTTTGGACACATGGAAGGCGGGATGAATCCTCCTGTACGCCGGAGGTAGTTTGAGGCGGACTGTCACCAGACTAATGATCTTGGTGACAGGAAACGGGCCAATAAACTTGGGAGCTAACTTATTAGAAACGGAACGGAGAGGAATGTTCGTAGTAGAAAGCCACACTTTTTGACCCACGACGTATACGGGAGGCTTAGACCGGTGGTGATCGGGTTTGGCCTTGGTACGCACCCTCACTTGGAGCAGAGTCTCACGGGCTCTGGTCCACGTGCGGTGGCACCTCTGGACAAATGCGTGAGCGGAGGGGACCGTGACTTCAGATTCCAGACTAGGAAAAATAGGTGGCTGGTAACCTAAACTACATTCAAACGGAGAGAGGCCCGTGGATGACACTGGTAACGAGTTATGAGCGTACTCAACCATAGAGAGTTGTTGGCTCCAGGAAGAAGGATTCTTGGAGACTAAACATCGCAATGTTCGCTCTAAATCTTGGTTGGCTCGCCTCAGACTGGCCGTTGCTCTGAGGGTGGTAACCCGAAGACAGACTAACCGTCGCTCCTAACAATTTACAAAAAACTCCTTCCAAAATTTGGATACAAATTGGGATCCCCTGTCAGAAACCACGTCTACCGGGAGGCCATGTAACCGAAAGACGCGATCAATAACAGTGACCGCGGTCTCCTTGGCTGAAGGTAATTTGGGCAAGGGAATAAAATGTGCCGCCTTCGAGAATCGGTCCACTACGGTTAAAACAACCGTCATGCCATTAGAGGGCGGGAGGGCGGTAACAAAATCTAGAGCGATATGGGACCAGGGTCTCGAAGGGACAGACAGCGGCTGAAGAAGCCCATCCGGAGGTCGGTTAGATGACTTACCACTGGCGCAAACTGAGCAAGCCAAAACAAAATCGTGAACATCGCGAGCCATAAGTGGCCACCAGAATCGTTGCTTAACTAAACCCTTGGTTCGGCTTATCCCTGGATGACAAGCTACATTAGAGCAGTGACCCCACTGAATAACGTTGGACCGTAACTCCTCCGGCACAAATAAGTGATTCGGTGGGCATCCGGGCGGAGGCGTTACCCCTTTTTGGGGAGTGATGATCTTTGTTTCGACCTCCCATACGAGTGCTGAGACGACTATATTCTCAGGTAAAATACACTCGGGAGTCACCGGGCGTTCGGAAGGATCAAAAAGACGTGACAAAGAATCGGGTTTAACGTTTTTGGAACCCGGGCGGTACGATAGAGAAAAATCAAAACGACCGGAAAAAAAAAGCCCACCGAGCCTGCCTGGAATTGAGTCTTTTGGCAGTTCTAATGTATTCTAGGTTCTTATGATCGGTCCAAACGATGAAAGGTACCCCCGACCCCTCCAACCAGTGACGCCACTCCTCTAATGCTAATTTGACGGCCAACAATTCTCTGTTACCAATGTCATAATTGCGTTCTGCAGGAGATAACCGATGCGAGAAATAAAAAAAAAAAAACGCGCACACGGATGCATCTTGTCGTCTGAGGCAGCCCGTTGGGAAAGAACTGCACCTACTCCCACCTCTGATGCGTCGACCTCCACCACGAACTGCCGTGTGGGATCAGGGGCTACTAAGATGGGAGCCGAAACGAAGTGGCTCTTGAGGTTGGTAAATACAGTTTCGGCTGTATTAGACCACCTGAACGGAGTACTGGGGGAGGTCAAGGCGGTCAGAGGTGAGACTAGTTGGCTGAAATTACGAATAAACCGTCGATAAAAATTGGCGAACCCCAGAAACCGCTGTAGGGCCTTACGGGAATCTGAACTTGGCCAATCTATCACAGCCTTAACCTTGTCAGGATCCATACGTATTCCCTCAGACGAGACGATGTACCCTAGGAAAGGAACAGACTGTGCATGGAATACGCATTTCTCCGCCTTGACAAAAAGACCATTCTCTAGCAATCTCTGGAGCACTTGTCTGACGTGTTGCACGTGTTCCTGGAGAGATGAAGAAAAAATCAGTATGTCATCCAGGTAAACATATATAAATTGATCTACCATATCTCTCAACACGTCATTCACGAGTGCTTGGAAAACCCCGGGCGAATTGGAGAGCCCGAACGGCATAACCAAGTATTCAAAGTGCCCTCTAGGGGTGTTAAAGGCGGTTTTCCACTCATTCCCCCCTCCTGATGCGGACCAAATGATAAGCATTACGTAAATCCAATTTTGTGAAGACGGATGCTCCCTGTAACCTCTCGAAAGCCGAAGACATCAACGGCAAAGGATAAGTATTCTTTACCGTGATGTTGTTCAGCTCTCGGTAATCAATACAAGGTCGCAGAGAACCATCCTTCTTCCCCACAAAAAGAATCCCGCCCCCGCTGGAGAAGAGGACGGACGGATGAACCTCGATGCTAGAGAATCAGAAATATATTTCTCCATGGCCTCCCTCTCAGGAACTGACAGAGAGTAAAGCTTGCCCTTAGGCGGAGACTTACCTGGTACTAAGTCTATGGCACAGTCATAGGGACGATGCGGAGGAAGAGAAGCAGCACGGGACTTACTGAACACTTCCTTCAGGTCCAGGTACTCCGCGGGCACGTTTGACAAAACCGTAGCCTCCTCCTGAAACACAGACACAGCAGAGCAAGCAGAAACAAGACAAGACTCATGACAACATTTACTCCACGAAGTGATGGTGTTGGAACCCCAATCCACTCGTGGGTTGTGTTTGACTAGCCAGGGGTGACCAAGGACGATGGGTGCCACAGGGGAGTCCATGAGGAGGAAGGGGATGTTCTCAGTGTGGTTGCCGGAGGTAAGAAGGGTAATGGGACCAGTCGTGTGGGTGATGCAGGGTAGTACTTGGCCATTGAGTGTGTTGACGGTGATCTGATGGGAAAGGGGAGTGATGGGGAGTTTCAGGTGTTGTGCGAGGTTAGTGTCCATGAAGTTACCTTCTGCCCCCCGAGTCCAGGAGGGCGTGACAGGTGTGCGTGTTGTTGGCCCATCTCAGTTTCACTGGAAGGAGAGTAGATGTTGTTGAGGACTTCCCGGCGGAGATCCCACCCGATAGTAGCCTCAAATTTACTACCGGGCTGGCTCTTTTACAGGGCAGGAGAGTAGAAAGTGTCCAGAGCCGCCACAATACAGGCACAGTCCTTGGGACCTCCGCCTCTCTCTCTCCTCCCGGGTCAGTCGAGCTCTACCCACCTGCATGGGCTCATGATCGAAGACGGGGGACCGACCGTGTTCTCTCTACTCGAGCTGCCACTCTCTAGGGTGCTTGGGAGACGTGTGGGACAGGCGTGTGCCCCCAGACGCTCGATGCGAGCATCCACGTGGAGCGCCAGGTCGATGAGTCCGTTGAGGCTGGTGGGCAACTCGAGGAGGTAGATCTCCTTGTGAACACGGTCGGCCAACCCATGCAGGAACATATCCCACTGCGCCTCCTCGTTCCACTTGCACGCGGCCGCCAAGGTGCGAAACCGGATGGAGTAATCCGCCACGGAGAGATTCCCTTGCTTGAGTTCCGTCAGCTCGCGGGCCGCCTCCTTGCCGGCCGCGGCACGGTCGAATACCCTCTTCATCTCCTCGGAGAGGGAGTGGAACGAGGCGCAGCATGGATCTCGGTTCTCCCACACCGCCGTTCCCCACAGGGCAGCCCTACCCGAGAGCAGAGTCAGCACAAACGCCACCTTGGACTCCTCGGTCTCAAAGGTGCGAGGCTGCAGGGAGAAATGCATGGAACACTTGGTTATGAATGTTCTGCAGTAATTAGGCTCACCAGAGTAGTTCTCGGGAACTGGTAGGCGTGGTTCGGGTCGATAGCTGGGTTCGGTGCTAGCCCGGGGAACCGACGGTGCGGGTGGCGCAGCGGGAATGGTCAGCTGTTGGATCTGCTGGGTGAGCTCGGACACCTGTGTCACCAGCGCTTGGACAGCGCGTCCGGTGTTGATGATGCTCTCCTGCTGCTGATCCATGCGGTTGACACTGTGGTGGATGAATTCGGAGAGTGAAGTGGAACTTGCTGCTTCCATAGTGGGTCAGAGCGTTCTGTAACGGTAACAAATGGGTGAGGAAGCAAATGCAAGAGTTAAATGTAATGTTTATTGAGAACAGGAATGTATAACTGAGTCCAAGGGAAACAACAGGTGGTAACAGCGATGGAAGACGATGATCCAGGAAGTGGCGGTGAGTAGATGCAGCAGGAGAGCGTGACACAGGCCTGAGATGAGCAGTCCGTGGTGGTAGTAGGTGCATCCGGTGGTGAAGAGTGGACAGGGTTCCGGGGAAGACAACAGCGAATCAAACAGCACAGAGAAACAAGAACGAGAACCAGGCAACCAGATGGGAAACTGCATAAAACGCTCTGACAAACACAAGACGAAAGACAGGGCAATAAATAGGGATCAGGTGATGAGTAACAGCTGGTGCAAATGAACAATCAACAGCGACGCCCACATGAAACAATCAGTGCAGACGAGCGACACACAAAACTCCACCCACATAGTGAAAACCTGAGACCACGGTTTACCAACCGTGACACATTCCCAACTCAAAATTTTCTAGTGACTAGTCACATCTAAAAATTTTTTTTTTTTTTTTACGGTGTTGTATATGGCTCAGTCAGTACTTCTACTCCCATATATGAAATACAGGGAATACAATGGAATAGTGGTTTACAATAAGGTTAGTAGTATACAACCCTACCCTAATAGTCAAATAATATTTTTTTTTAATCATACCCTTTTTTTTTAATCATACCCTAAAATGAAAATCCTAGAAACGCCCCTGGTCTTAATATAGTGTCAATAAAAAGTTTAAATTAAATCTGTTCAGATAAACCAATTGTAAATCTTCAGTATACATCGGTTAAACAGACTGCTCAATTCATTCATTTTGCAATGTGTTTGAACTTCGAAATGTGGTTGAGTAGACGTTCAATAGATGGATAAAATTATGACAGTATTAAGTCTTCATTTGTGTTTAGAAGATGAACAAAAGTTTTATGGGTCTGAAACAATATGAGGGTAATGAATAAATGATAACAGAATTTTCAGGTAAATTTAAAATTTTATAAATCTGCAGTATATGTCCTCATTGTCACTAAAGAGAACATTACTCACTGCTGTTGACTAAATACTGAAAAATGCTGAATATAAAATATAAATAAAAAATAAAATAAAAGAATTGTTAAAAACATAAATAAATAAAATTAAAAATAAAATAAATAAATAATTCATACAGTGAGGACTGTTTTTGGCGAAGTTTGTTGTGCTAAACACAACTGGAATGCAACTGTGTTGAAAGGATCATAGTTTTTTTTTTAAAAGTCATTTAAGGAGGAGAAAGCAATTCTCTTTCTCTTATACTAAATGTAAAAATAGTTTACTATTTTGCACTTATTGTTCCAAAAAAAGGCATCTGCCTAAAATTGTTTTAATTGTTTAATGTATTTTTGTATTTTCAAATGATAAAATAACTTGTATTTCAAATAGGTCTACATTTCTTACTCCAGTATTTTGTATTTGAATTTTTAGTATACTTTTTGATTGTATTTGTTCCCATCTCTGAGAATTCCCACAGGAGTAGTCATCAGGCAGTAGCTGTTTTGAGAAAGACAGACTGACAGTCCTTTCTCAATCCTGTTCCTATCGCTTCCTGTCTCTCCTCACACTGTCCTTTTAAATTAAAGGCAAAATGTCCAAAAGTATAGCATCATAGAAGACTTGAATAGAATATCAATTTATTGGCTTGATAAAATTTTCTTGGGTGTGTTAATTAAAAAATTACATATTGTTATCAAGAACAAACTAGAATCATCTACAGGCATTCTGAATAATGTGTTGTGCAAAGAAATTACAAAACAGTATTACATTTCAATTTGTAATGTGATTAAACGATAAAGACAAAAAAAGTCAAATTTGATGTTGAAATCACAGAGTGCAATTATGAATAAAAAAATTAATTATGTTTTTTGGTTTAGCCACTGTTCACTGATAAGTTCCTGTCATGTCTGCTAGCGTAGGTTATGCTAAATAAAAATAACTATACAGATATAAATGTGCTCTATAACGCATCTGAAAACAATTAGAGCTACTACTTTGTATTGACGCATGTTAAAGGGGCGTGTACTTGTTGAAATTTCTGCAATATCCAAAATCGTGTGCGCGCATTCACCGGCAGCTCTGAACATCACCAAAAGCGTGTGAGCGCAAAGAAATAGCCTAACAGGACAACGGAGAAGCGGTGGCTTGGAAAGGAAAGACAAATACCTAAACTGCGAAACGGATTGCCCTCCTGAATGAAACTCAGATGTTCTTGTCGACGGACACATACAGGTTATCATTACGACAATTGCGCGACGCCTCTCGCTGATGTTCCAGATTTCGTTACATCTGCTATCGCTCGTCTGCGGTAGATCCATCATTGAGAGCTTGACAGCATTACAGCCGATGAGAGGTGCACCGGATATACAATTTATACCCAGACACACAGAGCAGCGATAATGTGTATTGTCGGTTTTGTCATAGACATTTGTTTTGCAATGTAATTTGTCTCGCCTACTTTCTAGAACGGAGGTGGAAAGGAACAGAACGGGTTTTTTTTTTTTTCACCGAATGCATTATCATAAACCTCCCATCCATTATTTAACTGATTCATGATTAATTCTGGTGTGACAGAAAGACTGGCAAATCAAATCAAGGACGGATACCTCTTTACTGCTTCAAATCAGATCAAATCTTTATTTATCTCCAGTCAGTGGACTCGCGGCAGAAGCGCATTTCTGAGGGTACCGGTGGGGTAGATAGGGGGAGATAGAGACGCCGGAAATAGCAGAAACAAATCACTGGAGAGTAGACGGTTGGGAGCAAGCGAGAAAAAAATGCTACCTTCGCAAGAAGCCTCAAAAATTTACCATGACAACTATATGCGTAACTCTCGAACCATCGGTGTCCTGTGGGCCATCTTCACCATCTGCTTCGCCACCATCAACGTGGTAGTCTTCATCCAGCCTTACTGGATCGGGGACAGTCTGAGTACACCACATGCCGGTTACTTCGGGTTGTTCCATTACTGCGTGGGTGACGGTAACTCGAACCGGGAGCTGATTTGCCAGGGAACATTTTCCGACTTCAGCTCCATCCCGTCCGGCGCGTTTAAGGCGGCCTCTTTCTTCGTGCTGCTGTCCATGGTCCTCATTTTGAGCTGCATCGCCTGTATGGCGCTCTTCTTCTTCTGCAACACCGCCACCGTCTACAAAACCTGCGCATGGATGCAACTGCTTTGCGGTGAATATTTTTTTTATTATTATTATTCTGAAGGTTTTTGTGGGAAATAGATACATCTAGAATACACCATAATTCACCTTTAGTCCAGACCTTTAGTCACTTTCCAACAAAACACATGTAAACGATTGATGTAAGAACTGATGTCTGATTCTTGTTTATTTGAATGGAGCTCATTGTGGGTGCGTGTGTTTTCAGGGGGTTCAGTAAAGCTGTTTGTCAGTGATCATGATGCCTTCATGTTGCCTTCTTAGCGCAGGGTAAAATGTTATCATTTACACAATGTACTGTAGACCATTTCTTACTTTTTTATAGAGAACAAAAACAGGTAAGGATCAAAAACAGTAAACTATTTTGTGTTTTCTGTGCACTTAATGAATCTCTTTTTATGTTTGATTCCCATATCAATACAAATTCCGATATGACAGTGGTCTGTTTTCCTCTAGAACACAAGTAATCTACTATTAGCCTACTGTTTACTATTTCCTGGAATGGGGTAATTTAACTTTCTTGGGGATGCAAAAACAGCTGGGTGAACTTTTCCTGTTGGAAGGCACATACATAAATATGGCAAATATTATTTAGTTACATAATGTTAAATATTAGTCAGGTATTAATTAACAAATTATTGAAATGATTTAGCCTACTGGTTTTGATAATTTACTTTTATATTGATTAAATTGTACTATTTGGAGTTGGAGTTAAGCAGAAATGTAATACAAATATTAAAAGTCCACATTTTGATAGCTTTAATTCATATTAATTTATTAATAATTATTATTTAGGTTTAGCAGGAGTGACATTTGATTTTGCTGCATATGAAGTTTACAAAACGTTTTTTTAGTGGTTATATGGAATATTGTGAACCTCGATGTTATTGGGTTTTTGTTGTTGTTGTTGTTTTACTGTAGTGTCTGTTTACTTTTACATGATGGAAAAGAATGGGTATGAGTTTCTTTCCATTATGTTATTCTCCTTGTACACATTTTTTTCTCTCTTTTTGGAGACCATAATAGACTGCTAATTTGCATGGTGGATTTGGCAGATAATTTCTTACAACAAATACAGCTGTGTAGTACACAACCATATGCACATTAACACAATGTTAAACACTTACAACACCCAATCATTCTCCTGTTCCCACATTAGGCTGCAACCTTTTGTATGGCTTCTATACAATCTGTTATCTGTTAAATGCCATGCCTGCAGGGAGCTGTTGTTTCTTGTGCCTGCAGTGCTGTGAAAACATCTTTGTCCCCAATTTCTCAGTTTGTGGATTGTGGTACTGTGTGGTAGTGTAGCTTTGATGGTTAAACTGACACAATTGTTTGATGCAGAATTATCCAGGAACTCTCTAGAACCCTAGAGCAACATCCAACGATCAGGCCTCTCTTGCCTTGGCAAAGGTCAGTAAACATGACTCCATAAGAAATACATTAGGCTTAAAAAGGGATTCGTGGTGGAAACACGAGCTGGAAATGTGACATTTCTAGCTGGATGAATGACCATCACCTTCAGCTCAACCTTACTAAGACTGAACTGCTGGTGGTTCCAGCTAACCCATCGTTTCATCACAACTTCTCTATACAGCTGGGTTCGTCAACCATAACTCCTTCCAGGACAGCCAGAAACCTAGGAGTTGTGATGGATCATCAGTTAAGCTTCACAGACCATATTGCTACAACGACCCGGTCCTGTAGATTTGCCATATTCAACATTAGGAAGATTAGACCCTTCCTGTCAGAGCATGCCACCCAACTTCTTGTCCAAGCTCTTGTTCTCTCCAGACTGGACTATTGCAATGCTCTCCTGGCGGGCCTTCCTGCATGTACTATCAAGCCTCTACAACTGATCCAGAATGCAGCAGTGAGGGTTGTCTTCACTGAGCCAAAAACAGCCCATGTTACTCCTCTCCTCATCAGGTTACACTGGCTACCAGTAGCCGCTCGCATCAAATTCAAGGTACTGATGCTTGCCTACAAAACGACCACTGGCACGGCGCCAACTTACCTAAACTCACTAGTTCAATCGTATGCACCCTCCAGAAGTTTGTGCTCTGCAAGTGAATGACGCCTTGTGGTGCCATCCCAAAGAGGTTCAAAATCACTCTCACTGACTTTTTCCTGGACTGCTCCAAGCTGGTGGAATAACCTCCCGATCTCAATTCGAACAGCTGAGTCTTTACTCATTTTCAAAAAACATCTAAAGACTCATCTTTTTGGCCTGCACTTAACCAACTAATACTAGTACTTACCTTTTTCTTTTTCTTGTCTATAATATTAAAAAAAAAAAAAAAAAAAAAAAAAAAAAAAACCTGGCCATGTGTTCTGTACTATTCTAACTGAGACTTGTCATAGCACTTGTATACTGTTGTTGTTTTCTCGTTGATCTGATTGTTTCTACTGTTCTCATTTGTAAGTCGCTTTGGATAAAAGCGTCTGCTAAATGATTAAATGTAAATGTAAATGTAATGTAAATGAAACCACTGCTCACCAAAAAAAAAAAAAAAAAAAAAAAAACACGAAAGCTTGTCTCATGTTGGCTAAGTAGTAGCTGGATGATCCTCAAGAATTCTTGAGCGATGTGAACAAATTGTGATCCATTCAATTCTAAATGGAAAAAATAAAGTCCCACCCTATATAAATATGGTTTCTAGCTCCTAATAATTCTGACAGAGACAGTCTACAATGGTTTGGGAGTTTCATAACATGCTTTTCTTGCAAAAAAAAAAAAAAAAAAAGATATTTTGGAGTTTGAGGGCAGCACAGTTGGATTCCTGGTTGCTCTCAAGTATAAGGGGCTTTTCCTGTCATTAATGCTTAAACTATTTATACTGCACATGTATGCAGCTCATTACAGCTCCAAAACGGCCACCGGAGCTGATCGCGGCCACTTTTGTCTTACCAGTCATGCCATGGCACTTCCCAGAAGCTGCTCTCCACGCTGCTTCTGTCAAGATACACACATATGCCTCCTTCGATTAAATATAATGGCTAGTGTAGCCAAAATCCATCAAAATCTGTTACCATGACTAATCGCGAGAAGAAAAAATGACGTTTTAGTCGCATGACATCGGTTAATGGAAACACTGTCATTTCGCAATACCTTTTTATCGACATTTATAAAATAGTTATAAAAAAGTTTTGCACACATTTGTATTGGAAACGCGCTTAGTGACATACTACAGAAATATCTAAATCTGTAGCAAAGGCTATTCATGCTAACTATTTAGCTAAACAAAATTACAAAAGAAACCCATTAGATAAAATTTGCCCACTTCCTGAACCTTTTTTTCTACCTTTTCCTGACACATTTATTGATGAGCAGGTTGAATATGGTTAGGGTTAGAGACTTTATGGGATGGGCTTTAGGGGCAGGGGAAAGGAAGTTCCCAGTAAGGCAGCCTCCATTAAATTAAATATGATGAAGCAAAAAATGATAACAAATAAAACAGGGTTTCAGCATCTTGGTCACCAAATAATATATATAACCATAAGTGGCAATTATCAGGGACCAAACATGCTGGTTTGGAAGTTAAAATTGCGTTCTTTAATGTGTATCCAGATATAATTCTGAGAATCCTTTTATGATATCAAAGATGTCCTCTATCTGATATCATACTATAGCCTATCTATTGTGTGTAGCTGTGGTGTTTTGACAGTTTTCATAGTTTTGATATGCCTTTAAGATGGGCTCCTCCAGCTGACTTTAGCGCTTACCAAGGATTTTTTCCTAGATACCTAAACATCTTAAGAAGTTTTTTCGCTACACTGATGCTTTTGCTCGCTGTTTGGTCACTGGGGCAACTTGAGATGTAACTTCTTAATGAAACTGATAATGCTGAGTGAGATCAGAAAGTCAGACTCCAGGAGTCTGGTGTAGGATGTTTTGAGAAATAGTCCTGACTGTCAAATGACAATGACAATTTAACAATGACAATGGCAATTTATTTATATAGCACAATTAATTACAACTTCTGTCAACCAATGTGCTTTCCATTAGGTCATTAAAAACAGAAAAAAAAACACACACAACAAACAAACAGAAAAATTATAAAATCGTACAAATATCTCATCAGCCAAACGCTTTTGAAAATAAAAATGTCTTTAGCCTGGACTTAAAAATATTGTCTAATGGACAGTGGCAAGTCGGGTTGCAGCTATCGATTCTTTTTGTAATTGATTAATCTAGCACTTAATCGATCGATTAATCTAGCACTTAATCAGTCGATTAATCTAGCACTTAATCGATCGATTAATCGGATAAAAAAAAAAATTGTGTTTTTAAACAACCAAAACAAATAATGCATAACGAAAATGATGTGGCTGTAAAATGATCAAGCATTTGGCTTTTATTTAAAAAAAAAAAAAAAAAAAAAAAAAAACAGAGGTATTGATTCCAACTCCAACATTTGGCTCCAAAACTAAGCCTATGACTGAGCTGGGCGAGCAAAGCTGTCCATACTCCTTTGTGAAGTGCTGAGAGGGAGAAAAAGAGGAAAAGTTTAAAAGGGTTTAATTTATTAATATGCACAACAGGTTTCATGCTGTAATCTAACCCTGACATCAAAGTAAATATCTGTTTTATGTAGATTTCCACACCTGCAGCATTTACCCTTAGGCTACTAACAAATAAAATATAATTTCTGGGGTGAGCCTATTTGCTATGGTAACCTAGCTACCTGTGTGTGTTTGTGTGTGCACGCGTGCTGTGCGTGTGGAAGAGTGACGCCCCAGTCAGACCAGTTGCTTCATTGCAGTTTGGTACGGCAGAAATACATACATTTTCAATAGAACGCTGCATTTGGCTTGCATCACTTGCATTGCGGTGCATTTTAGGTGAAGCATCCGTTCAAAAATCACGTCACAACATCATGTCCCGGTGTATACAGTGAATACATGCTGAAATTATTGTTGCGTGGCTACATAAAAGTTTAAGCATATGTGATGCATTGCTGCGATTGGTCTGACTGGCGCGTGAGAGAGACGAGGGTGCATGCGTGTGTGTGTGTGTTCGAAGGGGTTCTTTTTTTTAGGCTATACTCTCTTGCAATTGAACGTGAATACGTTTACTACTTAAAAACATAAAAGCTAAACATCATATCTAGTCAAACCGCATCACGACATCGCTACAAATACAGTATGGGATTAAAATCAGCGAACATCAATGTATAGGCGCTTAGGCTATGTTACCTTGTTTCAGCAAGGCTTGGTGAAACAGCATGGAGTGGATGTTTTCGGTTCAGATGCTGAATCATTTAAGTCGTACTGCTGTGGAATGCCAGGTGTATTCTGCAGTAGACACATTGCACCTTGTTCTCTTTTTTTTTAAGAATGTAATGATCCCAAACTTTAGACATTCTCTGCCGTTTATGGACATCTTTACTCTCCGCCATCGTGCCAACTAAATTCAAAATGTATCATGCGCTATGGTGTGCTTCCTGAACATTGTCAGTGTGAATCAGATCCCTGCGCGTATAGTGCGCATCATAGGAATTTAACGAGGCTTCGAGGCAGAGGTTTTGCTTCGAGGAATTTTTGTAATCGAGTTAATCGAGTAATTCGATGAATCGTTTCAGCCCTAGTGGCAAGGCGTTCCAAAGCCTGGGGGCAGCAATACAGAAAGCACGATCTCCCCGGCACTTAAGCCTCGACTTAGGGGTAAACAATAGATCCTGGTTGGAAGACCGAAGGGATCTAGTGGGTTGATACTCGGTTAGTAAGTCACTGAGATAAGGGGGAGCCAAACCATTCAGAGATTTATAAATGAGGAGCAAAATTTTAAAATCCACTCTAAAAAAAAACAGGCAACCAATGTAGTGAGCATAAAATAGGAGTAATATGCTCCCTCTTTTTGACTCCACACAAGAGTTGAGCCGCAGCATTTTGAACAAGCTGCAAGTGGGATAAAGCTGTCTGGCTAAACCCAAAATTTAGTGAATTACAGTAGTCCAGCCTAGATTAAACAAAAACATAAATTACTTTTTCAAAATCTTTAAAAGAAAGAAAAGGCTTAGCTTTAGAAAGCAGACGGAGCTGAAAAAAGCAAGCTTTGACAACTGAATTTATTTGTCGGTCAAACTTTAAGCCATCATCAAAAATGAAACCATTGTTTTTTACCCATGATTTCAAACACAGTGACATCCCTCCCAAATCCAGTTTCAGGGAATTTGAGAATTCAGATGGACAAAAAACTATCATTTCAGTTTTCTTTTCATTGAAGATTAAAAAATTTAAGGAAAGCCAAGCCTTTACATCTGCCAAACATGCCATAAGAGACTCAAGACCCACAGAATTTCGTTGACAGGCAAATAAACCTGAGTGTCATCCACATAACAGTGAAAGGACAAACCGTGTTTTCTAAAAATGGAGCCAAGAGGGAGCATATAGAGTGAAAAAAGCAAAGGGGCCAAAATAGAACCCTGAGGAACCCCACAGGGCAAAAAAGCATTACTCGAGTAATGTTCACCCATCTTGACTGAAAAACTCCTATTTGCAAAATATGATTTAAACCAATCTAGAGTGACACCTCTTAAACCAACACAATGTTCTAAACGCTCAATGAGAACAGCATAGTCGACTGTATCGAAAGTGGCCGTCAAATCTAAGAGCACAAGGACAGCAAAATCATCCAAATCACATGATATTAAAATATCATTAAGAACCTTCAAAAGTGCAGTCTCGGTAGAATGGCATTTATGAAAACCTGACTGAAATGTTTCAAACATTGAATTGTCAGATAAAAAACTTTGTAACTGTGAAAACACAATTTTTTCCATAATCTTGGAGATAAAATGCAGATTAGAAATGGGCCTAAAGTTTGTTAAAACTGATGAGTCCAGATTCAGTTTTTTTAAGTAGTGGATAAACCACTGCATGCTTTAAACAGTCAGGCATAATGGCAGATTCTAAACTGCAATTAATGATGAGCAAAAGATACGGAGCAATGTCAATAAAAACTTGCTTAAATAAAGAAGGAGGAAGAATATCCAAAGACGAGCCCGAGGGCTTAAGATGCTCAACTATTTCCAGCAAATCTGGAAGTGAGACTAGTTTAAACTGACTAAAAAAAGTATTGGCGATGGAGGAATTAGACGGATTAAAAAACAAGGGAGTTATCCCCAGACGGAGATCCCTAATTTTACTATCAAAAAATAATAAAAATTCTTCACATGAAGGAGAAGAATCCCCAGAAAAACGACAGGCCAATGGGTTGAGAGTAGCATTAATAATGTTAAAAAGCGTCTTTGGTCTAGAACAGTTCTTGTTAATAATATCTGACAAATGTTGACATTTTGCTTTTTTCACTGCTTTCTGATATTTAAAAAGAGAGTCCTTTAAAATCTCAAAGGAAATATAAAGCCTGTCCTTATTCCACTTTCATTCTGATCTTCTACAACAACGTCTGAGAGAACTAATAGAATCATCAATCCAGGGTTCAGAACGGGTTTTAGACTGAAAAGTCCAGCATTTAAAACATTAGAACAGGTGGAGTTAAACCTGGATGGGTACTTGAGTACTTCTGCAGTACATTCTGTTATGTTGTCTTGGTTTTCATTTCTGTAAAGAAATTACGTTTTATAATGTCATACTGCTTTGCAGTTCGGGTGGTATACATGTCAACTTCTGTTTTCTTTCTATCTTGAGATTCCATATGAGATTTTATAGTCCTGAGTAAATGTATTAACATCAGATGTTTGTGCTTCACATAGTATGCATTTATTAAATTAAATCTTGCTTTTATCCTAAACAAGAATCTGTTGTTCTGTATGCCAGGGAGTGATATGCACATATATGTACATACCTTTTTAGATTGAATGGTGTTCTTTAAATTTGTACCTACCTCGGTCAGCCAAGTTTAAAACTAATGTTGTAATGCATATTTTGTTTTCTTAAAACCACATAATGTGGATATCATCACTGGATCACAAAATGTTTTTGTAGCTCTTAAAATTTTAGGTTATATTCTGTTTTCAGGAAGGAAATGGTTTATAAATGCTTAAATAAAAAGATAAAACAATATAGAAAACAACTAAATATATTTCTTCTTTCTTTCAAATTTTTCTTTGATTGAAACATTTGGTCATCACTTGTAAAACATGAGTCTGATGCTAGCTGTCATGATTGGATGTAATTTTGCATAGAAAATAAGTAAAAGTGCCCCACCATAACATTTCAGAACATAACTTGAATAACTGGGTGGTGAATAAGGCAGCTGGTAGAATATAGCTGCATATGTTTTTAAGTAATTTTTAAGTTACTGTACAGTTGTGTGGGTGTTAAAGGCACAATATGTAAGATTTTTTTATTAAAATATCCAAAAACCACTTGAACAGTGTTATATATTTTGATGACTTGTGTACTTACATTATCCCAAATGTTCTGAAGAATGTTTAAATCCAGAGAAATAAGCAATTTTAACTAGTGACACGGACCGTGTCCATAGTGTCATTGTGCCACCTGCCAAATGACGTCACACAACCTCGATTTCTGGTTTTGTTTTGTAGAAAACATGGAAACACCAAAGATGCTTTAATATGTTGTGCGTTTCATTAGACAGGTGATGACCGCACAGAGTAGCATTGTAACAGAACTTTCAGATTTATCTAGTGTGATAAAACAGCGCTGCTTCACACTCGTCGACTGTGGCATAGTAAAAACTCAAGTGTGTGGTGCTCATTCAGCGACCTCGTTTCACTTCGATGGTTTTCAGCCTCACCCTGCTTCATTCTACTACGTTAATAAATAATTAGCTAATCCATGAACATGATTTCTGCCCGAGTCCCATTGGAATTGCGGCATTCACTAAATTCCAGGGGTTTCATTACCACGACGTAAAATGGGTGTTTCTGAAGGTCTTGGTAAAACGCCCTCTTTCAAAAAAAAAAAAAAAAAAAAAAAAAACGAGGTCATCGATCATGCGCAGAATGCTGTTTTTTTTTTTTTTTTTTTTTTTTTTGCGCGGGCGTTTTTTAATCCCAGGATCTCAGATGGATAATGAAGGAGAAAACAGTCATACAGGTATATATTATATTTTATATCTATTATGTTTTATTGTCTTACAGTTAAGCTATTTTCGAAAACAAATAAACAGTCAAAAAATGTAAAACGTGCCGTAACGTTAGTACTCTACTTATGTTTTACTGTAAATTTTACTACAAACCAAACATGGATATTGACGTCCATGGTAATCACAAAATAAGCATGGGTTTGATAAGCCACTCACATCAGCCCCTTTCACACTGCGATTCCGGCAAATACACGGGTAATGTGTCCCGGCATTTGTACCCGGGTCGCTAGATTTTGCACTTTCACACTACCAGTGATTACCCTGGAATATGTGCGTGCGTTCACACACAACCCGTAAAGGTCCCGTGAAGACACGTGATATCAGGGTGTGACGTGTAATGTACGAGTCGAAAATGCTAGGCACGTTAACTTTCTCTTAAGCTGGCGAACGATCTCAGCTTCAGCGCGGAAAGTGAGGAACTAACTGATCTCTGCTTTGTTACAGTTTGCACATATTTGTTTCATCGCGAACGTTGATCTGCCTTCAAAACACGCTGAAAGAGTCGTGCGACAACGCGTGTCATCACTACGACACGGCATTAGATCTGGCTTTTGTTCACACAGCGCTCGTTCCGGGACTGAACCCGGCAATGTTACTAGGTCCCCGACCCGGGTTCAA
The DNA here is from genome assembly GCF_018340385.1 of Cyprinus carpio. Taxonomy (NCBI): domain Eukaryota; kingdom Metazoa; phylum Chordata; class Actinopteri; order Cypriniformes; family Cyprinidae; genus Cyprinus; species Cyprinus carpio. The sequence goes on from NC_056602.1 coordinate 13,045,008, forward strand.
TTCCGGAATCAATCCCGGGACGTGTTTGCTTTCATACAGAAGTCGACCCGGCAATGTTCCGGCAATTTGCCAGGTCCGATGTGCAGTGTGAAAGGGGCTAATAGTCAGACATGTACAACAGTGCTCCTGTTCACACCTTTCACTCCTCAAATGTTTTATTATCGATCTCTTTCTCTGTAGTGTGACAGTCCACTCTTCAGGAAAGTGATGGTTTGGGAGATAATACATCAGAAGATCCTGTAAGCCCTGAAGCAACCAGTCCTTCAAACATTATCAAATATCTTATGTTCTTTCTGTGTAAATTCAATTTAGGATGGAATTGTGAATAATTACAAGAGTTTTCTTTACAAGCAGTGGGCTTTGGAAAAGTACTGAGATGAATAAAATCTGAGGTTTAACTGCAGACTTGTCTTGTGTGATAGAACTCATGATAGAATGGATGTGAAGTCAGTAAGCTTATTGAAGTGAAATCGGTATATCATAACTGAATAGTATATTGTGAACATGGAACGATCAGGACAGGTATCTGAAGGCATAACTATATTAATGTAATCTGACATGAAACACCTGAGATCAGGACAGGGATCTGAAGTTATTACTGTATTAATGTAATCTGACATGAAACGCCTGAGATCAGGACAGGGATCTGAAGTCATAACTGTATTAATGCAATCTGACATGAAACACCTGAGATCAGGACAGGGATCTGAAGTCATAACTGTATTAATGTAATTTGACATTGAAACACCTGAGATCAGGACAGGGATATGAAGTCATAACTGTATTAATGTAATTTGACATGAAACACCTGAGATCAGGACAGGGATCTGAAGTCATAAGTGTATTAATGTAATCTGACATGAAACACCTGAGATCAGGACAGGGATCTGAAGTCATAACTGTATTAATGTAATTTTAACAGTATGAATGTAATTTGACACGAAACACCCTCGATCGCGGAAAGATTACCTTAAGTTGTAACAGTATGAATATAAAAAAACCCATGATCTCGGAGAAGTAACGCTATTTGAAGCAATTTTAGCAAACGGCTTTCCTCCCAATCTGCGCATGATCGTTGACCTATGCAAATTATCAATTAGGCCACGCCTGCCCGATGACGCAATATCTGTTACGCTGTTCTGAAATCCCTGGAAAAAAAGTTCTAGCCATTGGATTGCGTCGGCTGTGGGGATGAAGACCACAACTCCCATGATTCCACACTCTTTGTTTATTTTGAATATGTACCCTCTAGTGGTGAAAAATTACATATTGTGCCTTTAACAGCAATTACAAACCATCGGTCAAACTGACTCAGTCAGTGAAAGCAACATACTATCTCAAACAGAAATCCATCAATTCCTGACAACCATCATTTACTGCTGATTTGAAAAATGAAGGGCGATATTAACACCCTATTAAAGGCACAATATGTAATTTTTCGTCGATAGAGGGCGCATATTCAAAATAAAAAGAGTGTGGAATCATGGGAGTTGTGGCCTTCATACTGTTTAAACATACTCGATACGACGGAAATCGTGGGTGTGTGACATCATTTGGCAGGCAACATAATCACACTGTGGACACGATCCATGTCACTAGTTAAAATTGCTTATTTCTCTGGATTCTTCAAAACATTTGGGATAATGTAAGTCAGCAAAACATATACCACTGTTCTAGTGGTTTTGGGATGTTTTAATAATAAAATCTTACATATTGTGCCTTTAAGCTTCTTTCTGTTTTTGTTTAAGATTTTTTCAGTTTCTTCCACTGAACTTTCAGGCTGCCATCTCACACATTCATAGTGAGCAGCTGGTCTTTGTCCCCCTGTCTTCTGCTGGTTAATTGAAACCCTTTTTTACTTTCAGACTTGGGATACGGTAGCCATGATTAATATGCTTTGTAAGGGAAACAGGTCAATTTAGCTCAAAGGGAATCATTTAAGATTTTAAAGGGAATTTGAACAGAATCACTGTTTCATGGCTGATCAACGAAACGGCCAGCGATTCGTTGAATGAGCCATATAACATCAAATTTGCAATGGATATTAATATCCAAAGTATAGTGAAAACACTATTAATTAGCACAGTAACAAGATCGGCAGTTTAAGACATTAACTTGTAAGCACAAAACACAAGATACTTCTCTTTTCAATATGAATAAGGCTTTATTAGATCAATCTAAGACATATAAACTAATCTAACACATAAGCACACACACTCACACATTCACACAAGTTGCAGGACGATAGAGAGTTAGGGAAGAATGAGTTTAAGAGAATGAAAATGTGTAATCCCAAGTTTACAGCAATACGCGAAATTGCATAGACATGAACAACCATCAATCATTTAGTTAATTATCACTTTGATTTAGTTAATGAGTTTGGTTTTATTTATATTAGATACACCAGTACAGATCAGAGTCTGGAGGTAAAGTTACTTGCGTTGCCTGTGTAACGGGGGTTCCCTTTGTTGTTGTTGAAAAGGGGGTTTCCCGAGGTTGCTGATTGGTTGGAAGTTCAGTAGTCGTTGAAGTGACGTCTTGGGAAGCCCGTGGTTGGGCGCTGGCTGACGATGCGGAGTTGTGGGCTGGTTGAAGTTTCAGACGGGCACGCGAGGTCAGACTCGGAGACACGTCGTTACAAAACTTAACTCAGAACACGAAACTCTCAAACGGAAAGGAAAGAAACTAAAGTAAAAGAACAGAAGTAAAGTTTGACGAGACTAGGTGGTGTTTCTTCTCATCGTGGCTAAGCAGGCCGAAGCACGCTGGAACCACGCTCAAAGAACTCTAAAAGTGATAACAAAGCATGACTAAAAGCAAAAGCTAAAAAGCAGGCTAAAAGCAAAATTTGATGGTGTCCTGAGTATTTAAACTGGCTTTTTGGCCACACCTCAAATGTTGTCTTGACCAATTAGATATTGTCTTTGCTCGGGGTGTTGCGATGTTTGTCCTACCCATTCATAAATCATATGTTATCTTATCAATCGTGTGGTCCGAATTTTCCCGCTCTTGCAGAGTATAATTTTGGACATGATTCCTATGATAAGAATATGATACATTTGACAAATAACTAATGGTCAGAAATGTTTCAAGCAAGAAGATTCGAACACACACATACTAAACAAGAATATGAATACTTAAGCTATTAAATAGTTATTAAAAAGACATACACAGTAAGAGATTAGAAACATGATAGTGAAATTTGTGGGTTTCATAAATGATAGGAAGTTAAGCAATGGACTGATATTCCTTTAGAAGTCTTTTTGTGTTCATCTGTACAAGACAGTTTCTCTGCTTTTCTTTGACATAATGTTCTGTGGGAACCAGAGGTTAAAAGGTCCCCTTAGGAATTTCAGTCTAGTTCTGCTAGGTGGGGGAAGTCAATCCAACGATCTTGTTTACTCTCATGAGTTTACATGTGATGGTCAGGCTGTGCATCTCTTTGACCAGCAAATCTTGATCCCTCTCCCCAAATTTGACAATCTTTTCTCTGAATTGAAATTGTCAATAATTGTTCTAATGGTGTTAATGTTGAAAGCTGTTCTCTGAAAGAGTTGGTTGGTTATCTTGCTTCAGACTGTGGTGCTTGGAGTTGATTTACAACATCCTGTTGCCTTTCTGTGGAATTCGGCTCCTCATGTTTCAACCATGCTCACGATCGAATCTTTGATTTGTCTGGTTCGGGTCTGATACGCTACACTTAACTATTATAACGGTTACCATATTTTACGACACACTCGGGATCACACAATGTAAAAAATACAAATCACTACAGAAAAAAAAACAGGCCGTTTTATATATTAATATTTGGGAAACAGCTTACATGTGAAGAAGTGTAATAGATGGTCAGAATTGTTGGTACCCTTGGTAAATATGAACAAAAAAGGCTGTGAAAATAAATCTGCATTGTTTATCCATTTGATCTTTTATTTTAAAAATGTACAAAAATCTAACATTTTATTGGAGAATAAGAATTTAAAATGGGGTAAATCTCATTATGAAATAAATGTTTTTCTCTAATACACGTTGTACGTCTCTAATACATGTAATACACCCTTTTATTCAATACTTTTTGCATCAAACTTTTGCCAAAATAACAGCTCTGAGTCTTCACCTATAATGCTTGATAAGTTTGGAGAACACCTGACAAGAGATCAGAGACCATTCCTTCATCCAAAATCACTCCAGACCCTTCAGATACCCAGCTCCATGTTGGTACTTCTCTTCAGTTCTCCCCACTCATTTTCTATGGAATGGCCATGGTAGAATATTTGTTTTATGCTCAGTGACGGATTTTTGTTTTGAATTTGATGTTTGTTTTTGAAACATTGTCCTGTTTTAAGATCCAACCTTGTTCGATTATAAGATGTCTAGTATGGACAGTTAGTTTTTAAATTTTTTATCTGTTGGTATTTAAAGCTGCAGTCAGTACATTTTTTTGGTCAAAAATGATCCAAAATCAATATTTGAGCAAGTACATTACCAGGCAGTGTCCAAAACTATCGCCTTACTTTAGCCCGATTCACATCGGTTAGCTTGTAATACTGTTTTCAAATTTGAGTGGTACTGGTAGGTTTTCGCAGGAAATTTGAACATGTTGCTGCCTCATTACGTCACTTCTGTAAACATAAAAAAGTTTTCCCAGCTACTAGGCTATCACATGTGAGGATGCTGCAGTTGACAGATCGTTCAAAGCCTTTTCTCACAGCAGCTGGAATAATTAAATGTCAAAAATATTTTGATAGCGGATTGTAATCTAGAAAGGATTATATGAAACATGTAAATGAAATTAAATTCCAGTTTTATATGTGCTTCTGATTACAGATAGCCTGGGATTACACAAGATTTGTGCTTTAAAGACTACCAGTTCAAAGGGTTATTTTTTTGATTTTTGGTTTGAAGGTAGTTTATTTTTATTATTTTGGTTTGGTTTGTTTATTTGTGTTTAGTTTGTTGGTAAATTGAAATCTACTCACACTATACACAGTCACGCAATGCTGATGTTAACATTAATAATTTGAGAATAAAGTACATCAATAATAATAATAATAATAATATGCATGGTTTGATGTGATATGCGCTTACCGACTGTTAGATTTATTAACCATTGTAGTGCAATTTATTGTAATGCTTTTTTCCTCAGTTGGTCAGAACAAACGTGGCAGACTTGTTACTTGTTCAGATGACAATATCCTGTGAAAATTCTTATTTGGGTCATATATTCCAAGGCATAGGCTAGAATCTGTGATTACTAAGTATAGGCTTCACACTAGTGCGGTGACGGACAGCCACACATACTCCTCAAAACATTAGATTCATCCACGCTGGAGCCATGCCAGAGTACAACCCATGCAAGGAAGATAATTCTACAAGTATTATTTTTTTCTTTTATTATTTTTTCCTTTTAGTTTTGTTATGGATGATTCTGCCTCACCACGTTCTACTGTGTTGGATTAAACATCGCCACATAAGCGCAGTTGTCCGGGGACGGTCCTCGAGAGAGCCTCGCTGCCTTTGTGGAGTGGGTGCTGGTGAGTAACAGTTCGCTGCGAACTACTTTCTATGCTGATGAGGAACTCATCAACCCCAATACTGACTCCGGGCCCAGCCCACCACAGATGGACAGCCAAAGCCCACCATGACCGATGAGCCATCGCTGATTGGAGCGACAAAGCTGAGGATCACAATGGAGCCAGAGCCTCATAGATCATCTAACTAAGTGTGAGAGCCTGCAATGAAGCCCACCATGGAGGATGTCACAGTGGAGCTCTAGGGCACGGAGGAAAGCCCCGCCCACTGCACCCCTGTTGAGGGTGAGCAAAGGCTGAGATCATAGGGAGTTATGGATGTATGTGGACATGCCTATTCTTCCCCTTTCTTCTTCTGAACTCTCTGCCTGTCCTGTTACAGCCATGGAGGTCATTTCCCTGTCCATGGCACTCCCTGTAATAGATGTTGCCAATTTGTGTGTGTGTGTGGGCTGCTCCTCCCATGATGGTTACGTCTATCCCTGAACTGCCAATCTGCCCCGAACTATCTGCTTGTACTGTGACAACCACGGAGGTCATTCCCCTGTCTGCCATGCTCACAGTGTAAGGAGTCACGATCTGGTGTGTGGGCAGGCCAGAATCTGCTGTTGATCACAATTTCCCACCCAGCCTCTCTTTCCTGCCTACTTTTTTGGTAGTTACTTTCTGGTGTGTGGGTAGGCTGGTTTCTGTTGTTGATCCTGCTCACCATCTGTCTTGGGGGGAAAATCACCACAGGTCTGCCAGTCTCCATCGGTGTTGTAGGTGTAAGATCCCTTGTCTCTGCCACCAGCCTCTGAGTCCCAGACTTCGTCTTGGCCCGTCGACTCCACCATGGCTCCTTGCTCCCTTATCTCCACCTTGGCCAGTCAATCCACTAGCTCCGCCAGGCTCCCTCATCCCCCCACTAGGACTAAACTCCTCTTGCTTCCACTCTTCCCTCTGTTCTTCTGGCTTCGTTGGGCTCCTCCCTCCCTCCAGCTCCACCTTGGTCCTCTGTCGCTCTAGGTCCACCGTGGCCTTCCAGATCCCCACCTGTGCCTCGGTCGCCTGAGTCATCTACTCCGCCTTGGCCCTCCGGATCAACCCCATCACCCTGGCTTGTTGGATCTCCATCTCAGCCTTGGGCTTTTGTTTGTTGTGTTTCGATATCATTGGTCGTCCCCCTAGAGTAGTCAGCCCTTCCTCCACCATGACTCTTCCCTCTATCAGCTCCACCGTAAGCCTCCTTCATGGCTCCAGTCTGGGTCCCACCTGGCACCTCCTGCTCCTCTGCCCTCCTTTTTGTAGCTTTTAGAGAGTTGTGATACAATATATTTAACTTGTATGGTCTAAAAAAAATTTTTTTTGCAACATTATAGATAATAAACATTCAACATTACAACAGTGAAACAGAACAGTAATAGTTTGTAATAGCATGCCTTCAAAAATGAGTGTTTCCCAATTCGGGGTACCCCAAACACCGCACATTTGTATGTCTCACTAATAAAACACCTCATTCAACATCAACTCATTATAGAGACTCCAGGGCTTTGTTCCACTCTGCTTTACACATACAGTATACTTGCAAACTCCCCTTATCAACCATTTTGGAATTGAATTCCACATCATCAAATGGGTGAGGAAAGTTGATATGGATGGTCCCTCAATCCCCGATTTTGATCAAGGGAAGCAAATCTAGTAGTGCTACATAATTTTGTACGCCAGCCTCGAAGTTAGCATTACCTTGGTTTCCTTGACAACCAACCTGTCACAATTGGTCCAAGGATGAAGACTGATGAAAATAAAATGAGGTTTATTAAATAAATCCACAGATAGCCCAACTGCGAGACAGCTGTGTATAACACATACAATACCAGACAAATGAAAGGTCAAACAGCAGCAACTTAAATACAAGACAAATAAGGGCAATAATGATGAACAGTTGAGTAGATTAAATGAATTACCATGACAACTAAAGAGTGGCGGGAAAACTGAACAAAGACATGTGACTGAAGAAAACCAATGACAAGTCCATGAAAAAAAAACTAATAGATGATTAAGCTAACTAAACAGAGCCTTGACAAAGCCGGGATTTTTCCATTGGCTTTTGTATTTTTCCACGAAAAGTTTTATGATTCTCACACTTTTTGTTCTTCAAGAGCTTGTCAGGTGAATACAATGTTGATTAATTTATTTATTTTTTTGTGATCAACTTTTAATTTTTTATATTAACAAAACAATATCCATCCAAAGCAACAAACAAACAGGGAAGGGGGTGCAACAGACATATAATCAATAATTTACAATTTGAAAAGGAGAAAAAAAAAATTACATGGTCCTTCCTTTACGTATTCCAAAATGTCAGAAGAAAAACATTGCCATGCATCAATAGTCCCAGGTTTAGCTCTGTTAATTCGTGCCATTTTGATTTCCAAAATGTACAAAAAAATTTTAAATAAATAAAGTTGTGCCATAAGGGTGTGGAGTTACAAAATTTGAAAGGTCCTCCTATCAGGCGTTCCACCCTTTTCCAGATCCTAATAGAATTGGCCACAACCGGGCCAAATTTATATTTATCATTTTTATTTCCTGTGCCGGCAAATAAAATTTATTGGAGCCTATGTGGTTTAACCTTGTCAGCTTTGATTACTCTCCATGAAGCTTTAGATTGAGGATCAACCCAAATATGAAGAGCCTTAAAATGAAATGACATATAATATAATTCAAAATTTGGAACAGCCAACCCTCCTGAAAGTATAGGACGCTGCAATGTGACAAGTTTTATTCTGGGTCATTTACCATTCCAGATAAACTGGGAAAGTATGGAATTGATCTCCTTAAAGTAACCTGGAGGAGGGGAAAAGGGCAGAACAGTAAATGGAGACCAATGCTAACCTGTCATTATGTACTTTACAGCATATAAAAACAAATCTACCATCATCATCATTCCCAGTATTTTCAGTAGTTAAATGTAACCTCCTATCGACTAAGATAAGTACCCCCTTAGTTTTATTATGAGCATAAGAGAAGGCTGCCAGTTTTTAATACTTGTTTTGAAATGTGCCACATCGCATTGTTTTAAATGGGACTCTTGTATCAGGGCACAGGAAATCGATTTATGCAAATATTCTAATATATGGATACGCTTAATAGGAGAATTTAGGCCATTCACGTTCAGTGATAATATATTTAGAACATGCATTGTGTGCTCGCAATGCCAAGATTTTGTCTAAGTGAAACAACATAAAAGCAAGACCATACTGCCAGTGATGTTAGTTTGTATCCTAGATACCAATCCACCTGCATAATGCTTTTAAAGGAAAAGCATAATAAATAAAAGTATTGATGTCTGTTGAAGGGCATAGAAAAAAAAAACAAGAAAAAGTAACAACAAACAACTATGTACAAAATCCAAAGCAGATAACACATTAACATGAGTGTAGGTCTGCATAAACAAAATAAGCACATGTTGATGTGTGACCAGTCCACTTCAATGCAAGACATGTCCCCAAAAGGCCCACTAAGCCAAAAACATAATGATTGAACCTGCTCTCCATTAGCCCGAAAGATAATAATAATAAAAAAATAATAATAAAATAAAATTAGGCAATATTATCTACCAGACAGCGGACAAGCGTACAGGACAAGGGCAGGATTCCAAAAAGAGATTAACAAGTGCCCCTGGCCATCTTGTTATTGTTCTCTTCAGGGCAATTAGTATCACCACAGACCTCATCGTTGATTTTCCCTCATTGAGCTGAAAGGATGGAAACGGTAGCCGTTGTGTTCCCGCTGCTTTGTAGCGCTGCAGAATACATCTTCTGTGACAGTGAAGTAACAAAATCCTCTGCCTTTTCGGTAGAGTCTAACATCATCTGCTCACCTTTGTGCCGTAGTTTAATTATTGCTGGATATGTGAGGAAGGGCTGTAGACCAAGTGCTGTCATCTTCTTCAAGATCGGGAAAAAATAGTAGCGTGACATTGTCCTTCGTATATTTCACCAGATACGCCTGCCGAGCACCTTTCAAGATCACCGACCTGTCATGCCATCTTAGTACACGGAAGATGAGAGTACACGGCCAATCAGAGTTTTTCCTTCCGTCATATACGCGATGGGCCCGGTCAATCTTGATGTCACGGCCTTTTAGTGAAGGGATCCACTTGGAAAGATTAGCTCTGAGGAAGCCAGCTGCATCAGAGCCCTCCGCCCCTTCTGGCAACCCCACCAGTCGTATGTTATTGCTTTTGCTCTTATCTTCAATGTCCGTCATTTTTTCGGTAAGTTGTTCCAGCTGATTTCTTAAGTTTGTGACTGTCCTCCTATCCTCACATGCAGCTGCTTGAATGGAAACCACAACCGAATTGAGTGTACTTTGTTGCTCTTTGAGCGCTAGCTTAATACCATTAGCTATAGCTGCGTCCAGATCCTCTCTGGAGATGGTGGAATCTTTGAATTTTTTCTTTATTGGCGATTGTTCAATCTCTCTCTTCTGAACGTACTTGACTACTGGGGTACTCATAGTGGGCTAGGTAAAGAGTGGTTCAAAATTTACTGACAGGATATATTTAATTTCTGACAAAGCAGAGCAGAGTGAAGGACTATGCATGCATTGCAAAATCTTTTAATCTTTAATTCACATCTTTTAGTTGGAAATTTTTAGCTAGTTTACAAGAAGTATAAACACAACAAGGCTGTAAAAGCATGTTAATAGTAGATGAGTTTTCGAGTTCACCGTTATGATGAACTTGAACGCCCCCTCTGTAGTCCCATTTAGTCACTTATTTGCGTCATTGAAACATTAATTTCCTGTTTAACACTGTAAAGCTGCTTTGACTCAATCTGTATTATATAAAGCGCTATATAATTAAAGGTGACTACCAAATTCTGTGACACTCCACTTTAAACAGTAAATTTAGGAGATCGTCCTTTTTGTTGAATTGCAGGTTTTTTCAGGGGAGACCGTTGTTTATCCTTTTTTAGACCAGATTGCAACATATGGGTTTGCACATTATTGCATATGTCCTCCCCCAATCCAGACATGTCTCTACAAATTTAGGATAAAGTAATACAAGATAATTTATGGAAGACCATTGATCTCGTACACTATTAATGAATTAAAATTAAAAAGGTCATCTTAGATAATACAAAGGTAGTCTGAATTTCGAGACTCAGACAGTGAATACCCTTATTAATCAGCTCTACAAGCCTACCTTAAATAAGAATTTGACCGCATCTAAATGTCTTATAGCTGTTAGGGTTGCTGGGAAGAAAAAGGGACCCAAGAGCAGATTAGCAGTTTGTTAAATTTATTGACCAAAAGCAAAGGCAATAGTTCAAAACAAACACAGAAAATTAGCAACCAGGTAAAGGATCTAAAACTGAACTGCGTACAGGAACTGGGTCAATCAAAAAAAGAAAAAACAAGATTAAATAAACAAACAGGGCATGTAAACTAGGCACGACTAGAGCAAGAGAGTCTTAAGGGCAGTAGTGAAATGGACGGTAACCAAGACACACTGACAGAGAAAGAGAGAAGCATAAGTAGTGGAGAAAATCAATGCAGAACTGAGAGACAGGTGTGTGTGAGGAGAGCTGGAGCACAAATTAGAATAAGGTGCAGATGTGAAGGCAGAGTGAGTGGAACTAACAACCAAGGCTGATGATCAAACCAGAGTCCTGACCAGGCTTCCTAGGGTGAGGGGCAGATCGATGGTAATCCTCAATAAGAGAGCGGTCCAGAATGTCCCGAGTCGGGACCCAACATCTCTCTTCCAGACTGTACACCTCCCAATCAACCAGATACTGGTATCCCGCCGCCTGGAATCAAGAATTCTCTTAACAGTAAAAGCGGGAGCACCCTCAACCATCGGGGGGGAGGGGATTAGAGGTAACAGGGGAAGAAGATAAAGAGAGAGAATGAATAAAGGCTTGACAAAAGACACATGAAACACTGGGTGCACTCAACGAAGAGGATGCGGAAGCCAAAGCCGAAGCCGAACCGCCACCAGACTGAGCACCTTAACAATGGGATATGGCCCAATGAACCGCGGTGCCAACTTTTTGGAGGGCACCTTAAGAGGCAGGTTCTTGGTGGAGAGCCATACCTTTTGACCACAAATGTATCTGGGTGCCTTAGCCCGACGAAGGTCTGCCAATCTCTTGGTGCATTCCCTAGTTCTCAGAAGTGCTTCCCTGGCCCTCCACCAGGTTCGCCGGTATCGATTGATAAATGCCTGAACTGAGGGAACCGCAGATTCAGAACTCTGTGACGGAAACAGAGGGGGTTGATATCCCAGACAGCAAAAAAAGGAGATAATCCAGTAGACGACACTGGCAATGTATTGTGCGCATACTCAACCCACGAAAGCTGCTGGCACCAGGATGAGGGATTGTGAGAAGCCAGACAATGAAGGGTCCTCCCACGGTCCTTGTTTGCACGCTCGGTCTGGCCGTTGGTCTGTGGGTGGAATCCTGACAACAGGCTAGCAGTAGCACCAATCTGTCGACAGAACTCCCTCCAGAAGTGGGAGACGAACTGGGGTCCCCTGACAGAAACCACGTCCTCCGGAAGACCTTGGATCCGAAAGACGTGGTCCACGACTGCCCGAGCAGTCTCCCTGGCTGAGGGAAGTTTAGGGAGAGGGATATAGTGAACCTCCTTGGAAAAGGGATCTACTATAGTGAGGACAATCGTATTGCCACTTGACTCCGGTAAACCAGACACAAAGTCCAGCGCAATATGAGACCAGGGGCGAGATGGGACAGGAAGAGGTTGGAGCAAACCAACAGGTACAGAATTAGAGGACTTGTTTTGGGCACAGACCGAGCAGGTGACCACAAAACCATGAACCTCCCCCCATGCCTGGCCAACAAAAACGCTGGCGAATGGCAGCCAACGTTCTCCTCACTCCTCTGACCGAACCGACTCCGGATCAAACAGCCGACCCGCCGAGCCCCCTTTTGGCACCTCTACCCTGCCTGACATGCTCCTCAATGCCCCAGGTGACGGACCCCACCACACAACCAGGTGAAAGAATGGTGTCTGGTGGAGTTGCGTCCTCCGGAGCCGTAAACTGACGTGAGAGCATGTCAGGCTTAATGTTTTTGGTGCCTGGTCGGTAAGACAGGGGAAAATTAAAGCGACCAAAGAAAAGTGCCCAGCGAGCCAGCCTGGAATTCAGTCGTTTGGCTGTTTGGATATATTCCAAGTTCCGGTGGTCGGTCCAGACAAGAAACGGCTCCGCCGAGCCCTCCAACCAGTGGTGCCACCCCCCCAAGGCCAGCCGCACAGCCAACAACTCACAGTTGCCGATGTCATAGTTCCGTTCTGTGGGAGACAATCGGTGTGAAAAATATGCACAAGGATGCAATTTATTGTCAAGAGTGGATCGTTGAGATAAAACCACTGTGAAATATGAGTCTGGGGGATAGGTGTGAAAGGTAGACTGCCAGGTAGGGTCCAGAGTTATTAAAATAGGTGCAGATGAAAACCGCCCTTTAAGTTCATCAAAGGCTGCCTGAACAGCTAAGGACCAGCAAAACGGTTTCTTTGTGGAGGTTAATGCTGTCAGAGGAGCTGCCACCTGGCTGAAATTACTGATAAACCGCCTGTAGAAATTAGCAAATCCAATAAAACTTTGCAGAGACTTTCGGTTGCCAGGTGTGGACCAGTCAGAGATGGCCTCTACCTTCACAGGGTCCATGCAGATCCCCTCAGAGATGATGTGTCCCAAGAACGGAACTGACTGGTTGTGGAAGGAACACTTCTCTGCCTTAGCAAACAGTTGGTTTTCTAGCAACTGCTGCAGCACTCGTCTGACGTGCTGAATGTGTACCTGGAGTGAATGAGAAAAAAATCAGGATGTCATCCAGATACACAAAGACAAATTTGTTGATCATGTCTCTCAGCACGTCATTGACAAGCACCTGGAAGACGGCCAGGGCATTAGTCAAACAGAAGGGAAGGACCCTGTACTCAATATGCCACATGGGTGTATTAAAAGCCGTCTTCCATTTGTCCCCCTCCCTGATCCGAACCAGATGATAGGCGTTGCAAAGGTCCAACTTCGTGAAGTACCTTGCCCCCTGCAGGATCTCGAAAGCCGATGACATCAAAGGTAGGGGATACCTATTCTTAATGGTGATGTCATTCAGCCCTTGGTAATCAATGCAAGGACGCAAGGAACCATCCTTCTTCTTCACGAAGAAGAACCCCCCCCCCCCCTGCTGGAGAAGAGGAGGGACGAATAACACTGGCCGCCAGAGACTCAGACAGATACTTTTACATGGCCGCCCGTTCAGGACCGGACAAGGAGAACAATCGTCCCTTTGGCAGAGAAGTGCCAGGGAGAAGATCAATGGCACAATCATAGGGGATGGTGTGGGGGGAGAGATGTGGCCTGGGAGTGACTGAAAACTGCCCGCAAATCATGGTAGACCTCAGGAACCCTGGAGAGATCCATCGGCTCCTCCTGCAATACAGGAAAAGAAGAGACAGAAGACAAGGCAGACACAAGGCAATGGGCATGACAATAATGACTCCAGCTTTCAGACCAATTAATGTGTGGATTGTGAGTGGTTAACCAGGAATGACCTAAGTCCACCAGAGTGAGGGGTGAGTGAGTGACAAAGAATGCTATTTCTTCTCTATGATTACCAGACGCAATTAATTGTAATGGAACTGTGGCCTGAGAAATGGTGGTAAGTTCACGGCCATCTGAAGCATGAGCAGTAAGGACAGGAGAGAGGGATTGAAAAGAAATGCCTTTCTTCAAAGCCCAAGAAAAATCAATAAAATTCCCTTCTGCTCCTGAATTAGTGAGAGCAGAGAGTTGATGAACAGCACCTTCATAAGTGACTGAGACTGGAATCATAGAGCGAGAACCAGTAGACGGGGTGGTGGAAGTAGTGCTCACCAGTACCCCATTGCTTATTAGCGAGCATTGGCTTTTGCCGGACAGGAAGAGGCAAAATGTCCAGGTTGGCCGCAGTAGAGGCATTATCCTTTGGACAGACGTTTCTGTTTCTCCTCTGCAGATAACCAGTACCTGCCCAACTGCATAGGTTCCTGAGCAGATAAGGGGACGAGAGTATCGGAACCCGAAAAGGCAGACACAGGGTCGACAAAAGACAAGAGTGTAGAAGCCCAAACTCTCTGACGAAGATCCTGTCAATTATCTAAACGAATAGCCAGATCAACAAGTACATCTAGATGTTCAGGAAGATCGTGAGCATACATCTCATCCCTTATCTCATCCTCCAGCCCCTCCATGAACCTGGCCGCCAGTGCTGCATCATTCCACTTACTTGACGCAGCAAGAGTGCAAAACTCGATGGCAAAGTCCACCACCGAACATCTCCCCTAATGAAGTGCTGCCAACAGCCGCGATGCCTCCTTACCGAGTGCTGAGTGGTCGAATATCTTGACACACTCTGCTTTAAAGCTGAAAAACTCCATACAACATGCTGCCTTAGCAGCCCACACAGCAGTGGCCCATTCCCGAGATGGAGATGACAAACGCCACTTTGGCTGAATCTGAGGCATAAGTGAGGGGTTGCAGAGAGAAAATCACCTCACATTGAATAATAAATGCACAACATTCTGTAGGCTCACCGGAGTAATTGGGAGGATTGTTGATGCGTGGTTCAGGGGTGACTGAAGAACGTCCGGTGGCCGGTGACACTAGGTTATGTTCAGTCTCCATCCGGCGAACAGCTTCAGTAAGCTCAGAGACTTGGAATGTATACTTTCAAATGCAACAATTAACAGGCAAAAAATATATATGTGAAAATGTGAAAGTTTGTGTCGTTACAATTAGTTATTTGTGTCATGTAGATTTAAAAGCAATAAAGATTTTAAAAAAATAAGTAATAATTAGACAGCGTCCGTGTAATGGGTTAAAATGAGTTTAATCTCACCCACACCTTCTTCACTGTCTCATACCAGAAAATACATTCCTTTTTACTTTGTGCCTTTGACAGTAATTCAATTAGTGGTTAGAATGGAGTCCTGAGTTTAAAAGGGTCATATGATGCGATTTCAGGTTTTTCTTTCTCTTTGGAGTGTTACAAGCTGTTCGTGAATACATAAGATCTGTAAAGTTGTTAAGTTTAGAGTTTAGTTGTGGAGTGGGTGTTCTTTTTAATAGTTAATAATTGTTGAAAGTTGCGAAGTCCTAAAATGGCGCGTTTAAACACGCCCCCACATGTCTATGTCACGATGTGGAAAGATTTGTATAATGCCACCCAAATGTTCACGCAAAGAAAGAAGGCGTAACCTTTGATTCTTGCTGTTGCCGCCGGTGCAATGTCGTGGAGACGCTGTTTCGTTGTGAAAGGGAAAATACTTTGATTGGCCTTCCAAAAGACGACACAACTAGAAATCACTGGTTAAGTTGTATTAACAACACTGTTCCAGAACAGTTCATCCCAAATATTTAGATATTTACAGTGCATTTTATGGAGGACTGTTTTCTGAACCTGGCAGAGAAAACTACAATGCCGGCTGTTCTGACTCACAGTCTGTAAGTACATTTACATATGTAAAGGATTTTCCACTGATGATTTAAACGTGAGTTTTGAGCAGTGTAGAGCAGCGGTTCTCAATTCCAGTCCTCATGCCCCCCTGCTCTGCACATTTTGTATGTTTCTCTTATGGCTTTAGACGTTTGTTCTATTCGAACGTAAGTACCCTGCGAAGTGGACATCACAGGGAATATCCTGTGATGTCAACTTCGCAGGGCACTTACGTTCGAATAGAACAAACTATTCTTGATTCCAGACATGATTCCAGTTCGAAGCGAATGTATATGTTCCATTCAAAGTGCATTGAAGTGTGCGAGACGTGAATTTAAATTGTACTTATTTACCGAGGTAAATGATGTCACACTTGTCCATGTGAAGACGTTGCGCAGTGCAAATCTGTGAATTAATTTTCCGAAGTGAAGTAAATTTCAATAGATTTCCCCTGCTCAGGGAGTAGGGAGCAATGAACACTGTGTAGGGACCATGTCAATGGGAACACAGTTCATGTACGGAGCTCACTTCTAACGAGCTGATTATCTGAATCAAGTGTGTTAACAAAGAGAGATGTGCAAAATATGAAGAGCTGGGTGGTGCGAGGACTGGAATTGAGAACCGCTGGTGTAGAGTATTGCTTGTTGTTTGTCGTTTCTCCGATCACAAATGCAGACATGGTTTTATATTTACGTGGCACGATGCCACGTAAATATAAATGATAAAAACACGGTACAAGTCATTATAATCCGTAATTATGTCTCCACTGGATTCATCAAATGGCTAGTTTGTAATAGGTTTTATTGTTTTTGTCTTGTCTCACCGATGTTCTGACCGGGATACGCATCACAGTATGACAAGGGGCGTAACATTTCCGTCACACGCTTGAGGCATTCGGCCAATGACAAAGCACTGGATAGCTGACCAATCAGAGCATACCTCACTTTTCAGACCGATGAGCTTTGTAAAAACGATGCGTTTCAGAAAGGCGGGGCATAGAGGAGAAACAATAATGTACAGTATGTGGAAAATAATGTGTTTTTTGAACCTTAAACCGCATAAACACAATTGCCATATTAATGGTCTCATAATAGTTGCATAAAGTTTGATTCTTCTTTCCACATGGTTTCACCAGTTTAGCGTGGACTACACTTGTATATACAATGCTTATCTGTTTATGTTTATTTAGTTACCAAAACTTTGAGTCTAGCTTGTTAATTGTGCCTTACTGGATCACTGTTGTTCACTTTCTCTATTCTATTCGAACTGTGTCCTCTAGAGGTCACTATGGGGAATGCCTTCAGCGTGTCTGAAGCATACATCTAAACATGACAATAACATTGACCTGCGTGATCAGAGTATAAAAGGGCGCTAGGAGAACATCCTCTTCTTTGTCTTCATTGACCGTTTGTTGATGTTAGTGGCAAATTACTCAGAGGAAGATGACTTGATGAACAGAGATGTTCCAATTTCTTCTACTTGTCTGAAGAATTCTGCTATACTTGATGTGCCAAAGGAAGCTTTGGTGTTATTGCTTGCTCTTCAGCCTTTTTATATATATTTGAGGAGTAGCTACAATCCTGCTATTTTGTACACTGACCATAACCCTTTAGTATTCCTTTACCGCATGCCAGGTACCAAACAACCCTTGTTGTGGGGGACTCTCGCTGCCCAGGAGGATAACCTGGATACCCGGCACAAGAATCTATGCTCTCCCTAGAGTATAATAGTGGTCTTATCTTATTGTCCCCTTGTATCCTCTTTCCTAGTGTAAATGGTAAGAGTGAAAGTGTTAACTACAAACCTTGGTTTGTATTCTTGGTGGTGGGGGTGTTACATCCCTAGGATGTACAGTCATGGCCAAAAGTTTTGAGAATTACATAAATATTGGAAATTGGAAAAGTTGCTGCTTAAGTTTTTTATAAAAGCAATTTGCATATACTCCAGAATGTTATGAAGATCAGATGAATTGCATAGTCCTTCTTTGCCATGAAAATTAACTTAATCCCAAAAAAAACCTTTCCACTGCATTCCATTGCTGTCATTAAAGGACCTGCTGAGATCATTTCAGTAATCATCTTGTTAACTCAGGTGAGAATGTTGACGAGCACAAGGCTGGAGATCATTATGTCAGGCTGATTGGGTTAGAATGGCAGACTTGACATGTTAAAAGGAGGGTGATGCTTGAAATCATTGTTCTTCCATTATTAACCATGGTGACCTGCAAAGAAACGCGTGCAGCCATCATTGCGGTGCATAAAAATGGCTTCACAGGCAAGGATATTGTGGCTACTAAGATTGCACCTAAATCAACAATTTATAGGTTCATCAAGAACTTCAAGGAAAAGAGGTTAAATTCTTGTAAAGAAGGTTTCAGGGTGTCCAAGAAAGTCCAGCAAGCGCCAGGATCGTCTCCTAAAGAGGATTCAGCTGCGCGATCGGAGTGCCACCAGTGCAGAGCTTGCTAGGGAATGGCAGCAGGCAGGTGTGAGCGCATCTGCACGCACAGTGAGGCGAAGACTTTTGGAAGATGGCCTGGTGTCAAGAAGGGCAGCAAAGAAGCCACTTCTCTCCAAAAAAAAAACATCAGGGACAGAGTGATCTTCTGCAGAAAGTATAGTGAATGGACTGCTGAGGACTGGGGGAAAGTCATATTCTCCGATGAAGCCCCTTTCCAATTGTTTGGGGCATCTGGAAAAAGGCTTGTCCGGAGTAGAAAAGGTGAGCGCTACCATCAGTCCTGTGTCATGCCAACAGTAAAGCATCCTGACACCATTCATGTGTGGGGTTGCTTCTCATCCAAGGGAGTGGGGCTCACTCACAATTCTGCCCAAAAACACAGCCATGAATAAAGAATGGTACCAAAAACACCCTCCAACAGCAACTCCTTCCAACAATCCAACAACAGTTTTGGTGAAGAACAATGCATTTTCCAGCACGATGGAGCACCGTGCCATAAGGCAAAGGTGATAACTAAGTGGCTCGGGGACCAGAATGTTGAAATTTTGGGTCCATGGCCTGGAAACTCCCCAGATCTTAATCCCATTGAGAATTTGTGGTCAGTCCTCAAGAGGCGGGTGGACAAACAAAAACCCACTAATTCTGACAAACTCCAAGAAGTTATTATGAAAGAATGGGTTGCTATCAGTCAGGATTTGGCCCAGAAGTTGATTGAGAGCATGCCCAGTCGAATTGCAGAGGTCCTGAAAAAGAAGGGCCAACACTGCAAATACTGACTCTTTGCATAAATGTCATGTAATTGTCGATAAAAGCCTTTGAAACGTATGAAGTGCTTGTAACTATATTTCAGTACATCACAGAAACAACTGAAACAAAGATCTAAAAGCAGTTTAGCAGCAAAATTTTGAAAACTAATATTTATGTAATTCTCAAAACTTTTGGCCACGACTGTATGCATTTGAATATTCATTGTTAAGGTGTGTTTTTCCGCCCCTTTGGGTGTGGTTATGTATCCCCTGTGTGGGTGCTCTCTCTCTTTCCCTATCTCTCTCAATCTCTGCTTGCTTGGCAGTTGCAAATTGGTGGTGCTCATCAGAGACGGTGCTGCTACAAAAGAGCAGAGTGAACACTGCTTGGAGAGGCTTATCCTCCCCTGCTCCATACTTGTGTTGGGTGTTTCTTCTTTAAGATATCTGTTGATTGTGGGTTAAAATTAAATAATTATCTGTTGAGTGATAACTTCTGAGAGTAAGTTGTATTCCTGTTGAATTCTGTTGACCAGCAGTGTGTGGTGCTGAAACTACAGGTAGTGTATGCAAGTTTACTTTTATCTTACTCTTTTTGTGAAGGTATTAAAAGGTACTGTAACTTATTTTGTTTATTTGGTTTACGGTTAGATTGGAAGCTGTAGGGAGAGGGTACCATTTTATTTTGTATTCATGTTTATCCCTGTTTTTGGTTACTGGGGGAGTTGAGGAGAGCTTTTGTTGTTGATTTATTTTATTTTACCTGGATAGGTTATTTAGTACTCCTCCTGTTAGTTAGCTGCTGTTTTGTTTGTTGTTTTGGCCAGGCGCTCTCCTGAAGACATTTATTGTGTCCATGATTTTTTGCTTTTCCAAATAAATTGTTTAAGTTTAACAAACTAAGTGGTTGTTGCATTTCTGGGGCAGAGGACTGGAGTGATTCCTCCACATTTTAATGATTTCTTCCATGTAAGTTTTAGTTAACCTGTTGTTACTCCCACTCCCAATCCTAGACTGGGGAAGGGGAACGTAACAAGCAGGAGCTAAATGCATGCTGTGCTTTGCAGTTGCGGTGAGAATTGTCTGCCCATTGCCGCATTCACGGTTGATGGGCAGAACATGGAAAGGACCTGACGGGATTTTTTTTTTTACTATCAGTAATTTTCTTCTGTTTATATAGGAAGTGTATAATGTGGATATCTGTCTCCAGTGTTGGGACAGATGATTTATATAGCCCTACATTTCGGCTTCATGCTTACTGGACCACGCACCCAAGTCGCTGGGCTTCTGCGAGAGCCTCCTTAGCCAATCAGGGTCCCCAGTATGACACTGCAACCTAATGATGAGTCACTGACAGCTGTCAAGGTGTCTTAGGGGCAACTCCCATGGCTATGGTACAGTTGGTACTTAGTGCTCACCGTGGTTTCTGGCATGCACTCCCCTCAGCATGGTGGCATGGGTATACCATTCCCCATAGTGACCTCTAAAGGATGCAGTTTAAAGTTCCTTCAGAAGGGGACGTTTCCAGTTACGTATGTAACCATGGTTCTCTGAGAAGGGAATGAGACTCTGTGTCCTCTAAGACACCAGGACTCTTGCCTCATTTTGGACTGTACAGTGTAAAACTAAAAGTAAGCTAAACTAGAGCTAAAATGCGTTACTTCAGCACCAGGTTCTGGCCTTCAGTGATTGTTAAATGGTAAGAGTGAAAGTGTTAACTACAAACCTTGGTTTGTATTCTTGGTGGTGGGGGTGTTACATCCCTAGGATGTACAGTCGTGGCCAAAAGTTTTGAGAATTACATAAATATTGGAAATTGGAAAAGTTGCTGCTTAAGTTTTTATAAAAGCAATTTGCATATACTCCAGAATGTTATGAAGATCAGATGAATTGCATAGTCCTTCTTTGCCATGAAAATTAACTTAATCCCAAAAAAACCTTTCCACTGCATTCCATTGCTGTCATTAAAGGACCTGCTGAGATCATTTCAGTAATCATCTTGTTAACTCAGGTGAGAATGTTGACGAGCACAAGGTTGGAGATCATTATGTCAGGCTGATTGGGTTAGAATGGCAGACTTGACATGTTAAAAGGAGGGTGATGCTTGAAATCATTGTTCTTCCATTATTAACCATGGTGACCTGCAAAGAAATGCGTGCAGCCATCATTGCGGTGCATAAAAATGGCTTCACAGGCAAGGATATTGTGGCTACTAAGATTGCACCTAAATCAACAATTTATAGGTTCATCAAGAACTTCAAGGAAAGAGGTTAAATTCTTGTAAAGAAGGTTTCAGGGTGTCCAAGAAAGTCCAGCAAGCGCCAGGATCGTCTCCTAAAGAGGATTCAGCTGCGGGATCGGAGTGCCACCAGTGCAGAGCTTGCTCAGGAATGGCAGCAGGCAGGTGTGAGCGCATCTGCACGCACAGTGAGGCGAAGACTTTTGGAAGATGGCCTGGTGTCAAGAAGGGCAGCAAAGGAGCCACTTCTCTCCAAAAAAGAAACATCAGGGATAGATTGATCTTCTGCAGAAAGTATAGTGAATGGACTGCTGAGCTCCGATGAAGCCTCTTTCCAATTGTTTGGGGCATCTGGAAAAAGGCTTGTCCGGAGTAGAAAAGGTGAGCGCTACCATCAGTCCTGTGTCATGCCAACAGTAAAGCATCCTGACACCATTCATGTGTGGGGTTGCTTCTCATCCAAGGGAGTGGGCTCACTCACAATTCTGCCCAAAAAAACACAGCCATGAATAAAGAATGGTACCAAAACACCCTCCAACAGCAACTCCTTCCAACAATCCAACAACAGTTTGGTGAAGAACAATGCATTTTCCAGCACGATGGAGCACCGTGCCATAAGGCAAAGGTGATAACTAAGTGGCTCGGGGACCAGAATGTTGAAATTTTGGGTCCATGGCCTGGAAACTCCCCAGATCTTAATCCCATTGAGAATTTGTGGTCAGTCCTCAAGAGGCGGGTGGACAAACAAAAACCCACTAATTCTGACAAACTCCAAGAAGTTATTATGAAAGAATGGGTTGCTATCAGTCAGGATTTGGCCCAGAAGTTGATTGAGAGCATGCCCAGTCGAATTGCAGAGGTCCTGAAAAAGAAGGGCCAACACTGCAAATACTGACTCTTTGCATAAATGTCATGTAATTGTCGATAAAAGCCTTTGAAACGTATGAAGTGCTTGTAACTATATTTCAGTACATCACAGAAACAACTGAAACAAAGATCTAAAAGCAGTTTAGCAGCAAAATTTTGAAAACTAATATTTATGTAATTCTCAAAACTTTTGGCCACGACTGTATGCATTTGAATATTCATTGTTAAGGTGTGTTTTTCCGCCCCTTTGGGTGTGGTTATGTATCCCCTGTGTGGGGTGCTCTCTCTCTTTCCCTATCTCTCTCAATCTCTGCTTGCTTGGCAGTTGCAAATTGGTGGTGCTCATCAGAGACGGTGCTGCTACAAAAGAGCAGAGTGAACACTGCTTGGAGAGGCTTATCCTCCCCTGCTCCAGACTTGTGTTGGGTGTTTCTTCTTTAAGATATCTGTTGATTGTGGGTTAAAATTAAATAATTATCTGTTGAGTGATAACTTCTGAGAGTAAGTTGTATTCCTGTTGAATTCTGTTGACCAGCAGTGTGTGCTGAAACTACAGGTAGTGTATGCAAGTTTACTTTTATCTTACTCTTTTTGTGAAGGTATTAAAAGGTACTGTAACTTATTTTGTTTATTTGGTTTACGGTTAGATTGGAAGCTGTAGGTAGAGGGTACCATTTTATTTTGTATTCATGTTTATCCCTGTTTTTGGTTACTGGGGGAGTTGAGGAGAGCTTTTGTTGTTGATTTATTTTATTTTACCTGGATAGGTTATTTAGTACTCCTCCTGTTAGTTAGCTGCTGTTTTGTTTGTTGTTTTGGCCAGGCCCTCTCCTGAAGACATTTATTGTGTCCATGATTTTTGCTTTTCCAAATAAATTGTTTAAGTTTAACAAACTAAGTGGTTGTTGCATTTCTGGGGCAGAGGACTGGAGTGATTCCTCCACATTTTAATGATTTCTTCCATGTAAGTTTTAGTTAACCTGTTACTCCCACTCCCAATCCTAGACTGGGGAAGGGGAACGTAACAAGCAGGAGCTAAATGCATGCTGTGCTTTGCAGTTGCGGTGAGAATTGTCTGCCCATTGCCGCATTCACGGTTGATGGGCAGAACATGGAAAGGACCTGACGGGATTTTTTTTTCCTATCAGTAATTTTCTTCTGTTTATATAGGAAGTGTATAATGTGGATATCTGTCTCCAGTGTTGGACAGATGATTTATATAGCCCTACATTTCGGCTTCATGCTTACTGGACCACGCACCCAAGTCGCTGGGCTTCTGCGAGAGCCTCCTTAGCCATCAGGTCCCCAGTATGACGCTGCAACCTAATGATGAGTCACTGACAGCTGTCAAGGTGTCTTAGGGGCAACTCCCATGGCTATGGTACAGTTGGTACTTAGTGCTCACCGTGGTTTCTGGCATGCACTCCCCTCAGCATGGTGGCATGGGTATACCATTCCCCATAGTGACCTCTAAAGGATGCAGTTGAAAGTTCCTTTTGAAGGGGACGTTTCCAGTTACGTATGTAACCATGGTTCTCTGAGAAGGGAATGAGACACTGTGTCCTCTAAGACACCAGGACTCTTGCCTCATTTTGGACTGTACAGTGTAAAACTAAAAGTAAGCTAAACTAGAGCTAAAATGCGTTACTTCAGCACCAGTTCTGGCCTTCAGTGATTGTCAAAACTTTGTTATTAACATAGATGCCAACCTTTCTTGCCTGAGGGCTGTGCTTTTGTAGGACTATTGAAGGATGACTAAGATCATCTGGAAATAATATAGAAAATTTGAGTTTCTTATTGTTAAATTAAACAGTTTCAGAAATCTTTTAGATTCTTATATGGTGTTTGCCAATAATGAATAATTGAGAAATCTGGGCACAGCAAATCAGTGAAGTATCTCTTCAGTGAAATCATTTTCTATGGTGGTGTTCCCCTCTTTTGAAGGTCTGGGGGGTTCAAATATAAATGTTTTTCTCTATTGCAATAATCTTCTTCACCTTTAAACCCCCTAACAATGGACCTGCATATCACGCTTATAGATATCTTTGAAGCATAGGGAGGATGTCCTTGGGCTCTTTTCCCAATGACCATTTGTCCATAGAGAAGATCCTTTGGGATTCTCTTATTTTTCATTCGATAGACATATCCAAGCCCACCAGGTCGATGCTGTCTAACAAGCTTGAACAAGCTCGGGATATCAGCACAGTCCATGACCTCTTTGTTTGTAACTCGTTCGGTCCACTTAATGCCAAGAATGTATTGCAAACAATGTATTGCTCTTTTTAGGCCTTTTCTATTTTATAGGGTCCAGGATTTACAGCCATACATCATGGTAATCGAGGTACTTAGAACACAAGTTCTATAAACTCTTACCTTGGTGCGAACTGTCTGTATGCCATTTTCGCAGACATGCTTTTTCCGCCTATTGTCTGTGCTGAGCCTGTTTGTTATAATAGAGCCAACTATAGAGCTTTTTGTCTGATTATTATGGAGTTTCACCAGTGTTGGGGCAAGTACGCAGACCTGTTTGACACTACTCTTGAAGTCACATTTGATGCCTCAATGATGAGCTATTAAACTGAATGATTCCCTTCATGCCTGTGTGAAAATCGCCCAAATCATGTTTCCAGCATCTGTATCCTGCCTGGATTTGTTCACAGGGCTTTAGCCATTCATACAATTTTTGGGACATTCAAGACATCCTTTATCATGTGCATAAGTATCTTGAGTCAATTTTTCTTTGTTTTTCTGAGAAAATAATGTAACTTTAAGCAAAACCCAGAGAAACCTAGGCAGAACACCGTATAACACCAGTTACAGCTCTTTCACTTTGTTTGGAACGCTTAAAATTAGTTATGGCATTCTGCTTTTGTTTAGCTGCACGTCAGTATGAAGTAATGGTGCTGGCTGGAAGTTATACTTTTTCTGCCTTTGTTTTATACAATTATAATTATATTGCATTTTAAATTACAGTGTAACTTGTAATTTAAATTATACTGCATTAAATTATACTGCATTTTAATTACAGTGTAACTTGTATACTTTCATACATCTGATCTGTCACTGAAGCATTTTATTAGACAAACAAATTATATCACAATCTACCAAACAGCTCCATATAACAAAGCACTGTAAAGACTAGATACCTTGGCAGCAATACATAATTGTGAATAACCTTTAAAGATTTTTTATAATTATATTATATTATATTATATTATATTATATTATATTATATTTTTATAATGCAGATTATTTACCAGGCTGTCACTTCTAGTTGGACGAGTGTGGACTCAAATGCCATAGCATGCATGATCAATCATAAAATCAGTAGGTACTAACAGTTCGTAATTAAATCCATATCCTACCTTTTCTTGTAACCCGATAAATTCAATCCATGGTGATGAACATCATCGAAGATATTTAATCCACAAGCATTCTGAGCATAAAATAAAAATCAAGTTTGAGCTCACAATTGTTTTAATGTAGATAATTTTCATTACTAAAACATTTAATTGCCAAATTTCCAGTGTCCTACTTATAATTAATTTGGCTGGACAAATAAAAAACTTTAGTCATTTTTCTCAGCTTCACACTTTAGCGAGTTAAGGTCTTTTGCCTTTGTAGGGCAGTTTTGCTCTCTTGCGAATTTTTCCAATCAAACACGTGGATTGCAATATCTAGGGTTTTCAAAGAGAGAAAACTTTTAACCTTGGAGGAAAAAAAGAGCCAATCACTGCATTTATTTGTTTGTTGAATTTGAGGCTACAATCCCAAAACACACATCAATTCTTGATGCAGGATGAAGTAAAAGGAGCAAGGTTCATCTTTAGTCAATACTTCTACTCCCAGAGTTTTATAGCTATAAGCTCGGTTTTTGATTCATTCAGAAATAGAAAGTTTTGAGAAAACCAAGTTTTCACTTCATCCAGGCAAACAAAAAGAGGTTTCAGAGCACAGTTTATTGCATTTCAGGGGTAGATATATTTGGGTATCATTTGCACAGCAGTGAAATGATACACCATGCTTTCTGAAAATGGAGCCCAAAGGAAGTAAATACAGGAAAAAGAGAGCAGATATGAGAATTGCACCCTGTAGAACTCCACAAGAAAAATGAGCTGGCAATGAGGAAAGGTTACCCAATCCTTCAGAAAAATTTATATTCGTTAAATAAGATTGAAACCAATTAAGGACAGTTCCTTGGATGCCCACATAACATTCTAATTGGGATAAGAGCATTTTATGATCAACTATATCAAAAGCTAAAGTTGGGTCTAAAAGTACTAGGATCACAGAGACGCCAGAGTCAGTCGCTGACAGTGCATCATTAAAGACCCATAAAAAAAGTAGTAGAATTGGGATGAAATGATTGGAATCACTAACATCAAGTGAAGGTTTCTTGAGAAGAGGAGTAACAGCAGCCTCTTTAAGGCTATGAGGAATTGAACTTGAACTTAAACATTTATTTAGAAAAGACATCAGTCTGGGTCCAACCAAATCAAAAAATTGTTTCAAAATATGTGGAGGAAGAACATCATGAGAGCAAAAAGATGGTTTCAAATGGTCAGTAATTTCTGTGAGAGACTGGAGAGAAACTGAGTCAAAAACACTCCATGTGGCTGAAGAACAACTAGAATCAGACGATACATTAGCAGATGGCTGCAGATATCAAAGTAGTTATCTTATCAACAAAAAACCTTGAGAAACCGTCACATAATTACACAGAGGGATTTGAAATCACATTTACACAAGGATTTAAAACAGAGTTAATAACAGAAAATAAAGCTTTAGAGCTGTGATGATTTTTTGCAATTAAATTTGAAAAGTATTTAGACAGAAGATTTCACTGCATTCTGAAAAGCTAGAAGTGAGCTTCTAAGCATTTTCACAGGTGATTTGCAATTTGTCCTTTTCCATTTTCGTTCTGCTCTTCTACAAGCTTGTCTCAGAGAATGGATGTTGTCATTACTGTAATAGGGTTTTTTCAAAGTATGTATTTCTAATTACT
The DNA here is from genome assembly GCF_018340385.1 of Cyprinus carpio. NCBI lineage: Eukaryota > Metazoa > Chordata > Actinopteri > Cypriniformes > Cyprinidae > Cyprinus > Cyprinus carpio. The sequence continues at coordinate 13,072,352 of NC_056602.1, forward strand.
TTACTAAATATTATGCAAAATAAATATAATTTTTATTGTACTGTCTTAAAATGAAACAGTGTGATGTCATATAGAACTAAATTGGATTTATATCAGCTATTGGCCTCTGTGCTTTTTAAGATGTTGGCATCGGCCATTAAAATATCCATATCAGTTGGCCACTGGTATCTTTGCCACTGTTCTGTCTTATCCGCTTAGTGCCCTTGCATGTAAAGTAGTAGCTTGAACTCAGCAAGTTCTGTGATCACATTTCTTGCCTGAGATGGTCCTAAAATTCTCCCTCTGTTCTTGACTTTCCATGTTTTCTTAATATAGTATTAATATGCTATAATATTATAATATTAATATCATGCTAACTTCCATCTGTTAACTGATATAGCTTCTTATCACAAAATGAGGCAGAAATTCTATCATTTTATAGTATTGTATACAGTGATAAAGGCTATGCCGATTGACGCTGCATTATAAATATATATTATCCTTATGAAAATAACCGAGATGGCTTGATGAACACAGATACAACAGTACAAAAACAGTACAAAACTAGTCAAAATATCTCTGTCTACATCTTAATCAACTACAGCTATAGCTGGATGTCTTTGTCCATATTAGGGATTTCCTGGAACCTCATAAGTTTTATTACTCCCTATGAGTCTGTGCAAAGGAACCCTCCAGTATTGTGTATGAATAAAACATAAGTTACATGTGAGAGTTTAGCGCTGCATAATGTTCAAATCACCCCATTTTGTGGGTAAAAATAAATAAATACTGCTCTCGAAAGATATTTGAAGTAAAAATATGATAATCCGTAAGTTTTTATCCAATAAGCACACTTTTAGACTAAAAGCCCAGAGGAATGTAAATATATTAAAAAAGAAAGGAATTAACTAGTTAATGTAACATTTCCTGTTTCAAAATAATTGCAACTAAAATCTGCAAGATAATGGGTATTGCTCCCTTTTGTGCTCACTGTTGACCGGAAAGTCCTGCATACTGGGGTGATTCCTTCTTGGAGTGTTGGTGGAGTATCTTGTCTGTCATACCTGTGGCTGCTTTCCTTTGACAACTGCATAATGGCATGGAGAAGACTGTGGCATTCACATCAGAGTCACAAAAAAAACTCCATCAGCAAAATTATTTAGTTACAGGGAGCAAAGTCTTAAAGGGATAGTTCACCCAAAACTATCTAGAAACTATCTAAAAATGTTATGTTTTTATGCTTACCCCCAGGGCATCCAAGATGTAGGTGACTTTGTTTGTTCAGTAGAACACAAACCAAGATTTTTTTTTAGCTCAAACCATTGTAATCTGTCACTCTTATAATGTAAGTTGATGGGAATCACGGATACAATAAAACAAACAAAAAAAAAAAACATACACAAACCAAATTAAACCCTGACAATACATTGATCTGTAAAAACACAAAACAATCAGTCCATGCAAGAAACTGAACAGTATATGTATTGTTTTTGAAGTGTTCTCTTGTGCACATTCTAAGCAGCAGGTGGCCTTGTTGCTTTATGATGGATCGCAGACTTATAAGTGCATTACAGCCACCTATCTCTAAAGTGGACCACTGACACACCTAATTGAGATTGTAGATAGAGTGTCAATAGCCCATTCGCTGAGAACGAACAAGAGGATGCATATCAAAAAAAAAAAAAAAAAAAAAATCTAGTTGGATATCTGTGGTAATTTCCCACTAGGGCACTTTGGGTGTAGTAAATGAGCTGCATTTGAAATGGCTTGATGATGCCCTTCGAAATGTGTTTGTTTTTTGGATTAGTTTTGTCTTATTATGCAGTGATTCTGTTTGATACCTATGACTGACCTTAATATTCTGAGTTGTAATATTAATGGCCTAAATGGCCCTCTCAAACGTACAGGTTTTCTGGATTTTTTTGCGAAGAAGAAAGACTGATATAGTGTTAGTTCAATAATCCCATTTGAAAGAGAAGGATGTACACGGGTGTAATAATAAGTTTTATGAAGTGGTATCGCACTCATCTTCGAATACTAAATATTAATATTGGTGCGGAGGACTTTAAATATTACTATTTTAGATGAAGGTTGTGATACAGATGGTAGAATAACACATATAAAAACAAAAGTGGAGAATAGCAATATTGTATTTCTTTCAGTTTATGCCCCTTGTACTCCTGGCCCAATTTTTTTCTCCGTTTTGTCAACCTATCTCTTGATATTTTCAGATTTTGAAATTGTATTGGGTGCAGATACGAATTCTGTAATGTTGCATATCTTGGATAGATCTGGACCAAAGAAATCACACTCTCAAGCTTTTTGTTCTGACAAACTTTGGCAATGTGTAACCTCATCCTCATTGGTGGATAGTTGGCATTTATTTAAATCCTTCTGCTAAGTCTTTCACTTTCTTTTCTGCTACTCATAAATCCTATTCGCGAATTGACTATATTTTAATTTCTACTTCATCTTCAGCTGTTCATGATGCCGATATTTGTTCCTTATCCCTGTCAGATCATAATGGAAATTTGTGCAGATTATCTTTGATTTCTTTGCCTTCATGTGCCACTGAATTTTTATAGGATGGAAACTTTTGGAGTCAATTCAGAAATAAATTTGCTGAGTTTATTGAAATTAACTGAGGTTCAGTGGATAATCCGCAAACACTTTGCAATGCAGTTAAAGGATTTATAAGGAATAACTCAATTTCATATGCCTCTTTCCTTCAGAAAAAAAAACATCTCAAAAAGGTAATTGAACTGGAATCACAGCTCCAGAATCTGACTAGAGATAATCAACATTGTTTCTCAGACAATACACTCAGCAAAATCATGGCGGTTAGGTCCGAACTTAACTCATTACTGAGATCCAGGGCAGAATTCCTGATTCAAAGATCCAGGGCAGAATTACTATTTTCAAGGGAGTAGACCAAGCCATCTTTTAGCTCTAAGAATACGCAATAGTGAAAAGTTTGCTAATATTTCAGCAGTGAAATCCCAATCTGGGTTCATTATGACAGACCCAAAAGACATTAATATCGCTTTCCAATCTTTTTACTCTAACCTCTATACTTCTTCTGCTGATGGTGACCCTGACTCTTTTGCATCTGTTCTGTCCAACCTTGATTTACCTAGGCTGTCAGATTCGGATTCGGATTACCTGGCTGAACCAATCACTCTTCAGGAGCTGGAGTCAGCAATCCGATCTATGAACAAGGGGAAATCCCTAGGCATAGATGGTATTCCAGTCTAATTTTATACTACTTTTTGGTCGGATTTAGGCCCCCTCATGTTATATCCCTTACCAAAAAGTAGTATACTTCAAGTTTATTTTATTAAGTATACTTAAGTAAAGTTAAAGTATATTTAGACTTTTTGTAAGTATAAGTCAAGTATACTTAAATATCATTTTAAGTATATTTCTGAGGAGTACATAAAGTCCATTTCTGAGAAGTACATAAAAAGTAAACTAAAAGCATACTTTCTTATTTTTAGTTTAAAAGAAGTATACTAATAGCACACTTGAATAAACTTCTTTTTCGTAAGTGATATGATAAATTTCTCAGTTACTCAAGGCTCATTTCATCCATCTATCAATATAGCCGTTATTTCTCTCCTGTTAAAAAAAGATAAATATCCAACTTCGTGTTCTAGCTACCGGCCAATTTCTTTGATAGGGACTGATGTTAAATTATATGCTAAAGTACTATCTTGTTGTCTAGAGAAATTTATGAATAGGCTAGTTCATCATGACCAAACAGGATTTATTAAATCTCACTCAGTACTCGTCAGGATTGCCCACTTTCTCCTCTGTTATTTGCCCTGTCCTTGGAACCCTTAGCTCAAGCGGTCCGACAATCTGAAATTATTTCTCCCATAATTATACGGAATACTCATCATCATATTTCTCTGTTTGCTGATGATATCTTATTGTTTTTGGAGAAGCCGTCACATTCTATTCCTCATGTGTTGAATTTATTTGACCATTTTGGATCTCTCTCTGGGTTTAAAATTAATTGGAGTAAGTCATGTTTACTTCCTCTCAATTTTAAAACTGATCCCATGCCCCTTTTCTATATCTATTCCATTGGTTCAAAACTTTAAGTACTTGGGGATAGATGTTTTACCTTTCCTCCAGGAAATCGTTTCAAGATACTTTAATAGTATTCTAGCCAAAGTATCCTCAGATTTGGAAAATTGGTCTCGTCTTCTTACTTCTTTTCAGGCTCGTATCTCAGTGATTAAAATGAATGTTCTCCCACGTATTAATTTATTTTCTGCCATGATTCCTCTTTCTCCACCGGTTGGCTACTGGAACAAACTTGATGCATGTGTTTCATGGTATATATGGGATGGGAAACGTCCTCGTATTAAAGTGATTACCTTACAACAATGTAGAATACATTGAGGTCTTTCTTTTCCCAATAATAGACTCTATGCTCAAGCCTTTTCCCTCCGCCCCTTTTCAGTTTGGTTTGATTCTGATGCTTCTGTGTCTTGGATAGCAATTGTGGAATCTATTGTTTATCCGGATAAATTGAAGCATCTTGTTTTTCAGGGGTTCTGCTTAGACAGTGTAAATCTTGGTTTGGTCCCAGTGTAACCCACCTCCTCTCCACATAGAGGGCTGTTGAAAGACGTTCACAACTAGTTACAGTATGGCATAGGCTCTCGCATATTTTCCATAATAATAATCTTTTGTCAGGCAGTACTCCATTTCATTGTCCGCAATGGACTCATAATAAAGTAAACACACTGGGAGATATCTGTGATGATAGTGGTTTAAAATTCTTCCAGAATCTTAAAACTCAATATAATCTGCCAGGCACCTCCATTTTTATGTATTTGCACATTGCATCGGCCCTATGGGCATATGGGTTGCCTTGGAACTCTCAACTGCCTATTCACCCTTTGCGCAAACTAATCCTTCCCTCTGAGGAATCTCCCTTCTCTGCTTTAGTTATCTATCTTTCTTTTTGAGCATTCATACAAACCTTTATCTATTACAACTGTTTGGGCTTAGGATCTTAATGAGGATGTGAATGTTTTATTTTCAGATCAGGTATGTGGTATGTTTAAATTGTCTTCTAAAAACCCTAATCACCAAATGATTCATTGGAAATTGCTGCATAGGGTTTACTTGACTCCAATGAAACATTTTATATGAATATATCATCTTCTCTTAAGTGTAATCTTTGTTCACAAGGATCCTTACACATGTTTTTGCATTTTTTGGGGGGAGTGCACTTCTCTCTCACCTTTTTGGACTCAGCTCTCACAGGACCTATCATATTTGTTGGGTACTGAGATATGTTTGACTCCGTACCATTTTTTTATCAATGACTTTTGGGACCTCACCTTGTCCGTCCAACAAAGATGTTTACTGTTAGCTGCTCTCACGGCAACCGTTGGAATCATCCTCACACAATGAACCTGGACTGTGTATTTGTTGGACATTATTTCGATGGAACCCTCAACTTCTCGTATACATGGATCTAATGTGAAAACTGTAAATTTATAGCATTCAGCTTTTAATGTTGTATCAGCTTTTCTAAACTAAATTATTTTGTTCTTATTATTTTTTATTTATTTATTTATTTTTAAGTCTACCAGGGTTGGGGTAGGTTCTAAATTTGCGCAGTTTCTATTTGTTTTATATTACTATTTCCAGAAGAAAATTCAATAAACAGTTCCCATTGGAATTTTTTTTTTGCTCAGTGGTTGCTTTTTCTAAGTTCAGGAGGCTTAGATCAGATTCTCATATATATCTAATTTTAGTATCAACAGCATTTCAGATGTTTCTCCTAAAATTGGAAGTAGACACAAATGAGACATGAGAAATATTTGAGAAAATAAGAATCAAAACAGAGAATGTGTTGGAAGAAACATAGAATATCTCTTTATTGTCTTGCTGCAATCTCTATCAAGGCTCCCTTATAGGAATATTTTATTGCTCAGTTGTTGCTCTTTCTAACCTCAGGAGACTTAGTTGTGATTCTCATGTATTTCTTATTTTAGTCTCAACAGTGTCTCAGATATTTCTCCTAAAAATCCTTAGGAGAAATAAAAGTAGACACAACTGAGACATGAGAAACCCTTACGAAAAAGAAGTTTATACAAGTGTTCTATTAGTATACTTCTTTTAAAGTAAAAATAGGAAAGTATGCTTTTAGTTTACTTTTTATGTACTTCTCAGAAATATACTTAAAATGATATTTAAGTATACTTGACTTATACTTACAAAAACTCTAAATATATTTGAGCTATACTTGTGCTCCTAGAATCTGTGTTTTCGTTGTTATACGTAGAGGACGTGTTTTGATTATCATTCTGAATCCAATTCATAGTCTTTTTTCAGCTTTTTGTTCAATGTTATTTCTTTATTTTATTTTTATGAAACTTACCCACATTAAAGTGTTTAAAAAAAGAATGCATGAAGCTAGAATAAAATGTTTTTGTTTACAAGCAGATACCCTGTTCTTTCTTTGGATGTTTTTATGTTCAGATATTCATATAACAAAATATATACAAATTAAAACCTAAATAGGGACATATTAGTATACTTAAAATATGATGTAAAGTTCACTTAAAGAAAACTTATGAGTATATTTGCAGTATAAAACTACTAAATTAATAGTTTACTGAGAGTATACTTCAAAGTGAACAAAGTATTTAATTAGTAAACTATCAGTATACCTACAGTAGGTGGCCAACCAAAACGGTGGTTCTACCGCTGCGCATACCGCCACCGCCGCGTCTGCAAAGTGCATTTGCAGCTTTTGACCGCTGAGTGGAGCTTTAACCACAAGTTAGCAAACAACCGCATCATAGCACATTTTTAGCACATGTCAGTTTTGCCTCGCTGATGTGTTACATTTGACGGCTGCAGTCAGGGAAAATGAAAGAAAAACACTGTTGTTAAAATATTTAATATTCACAGATGAAAGTTTAGTACTTATGAAGTTATGTGCGTTTCTTAAAGTGAATTCAAGCAGGATAAATATCAAGCCTGTGCCTGAGCCTGTGCTTATATTTTCTCTAAGCTACATGGTATTAAACCATATTTTAGATTTGACACATTTAATAGGTGTGAAGTATTATTTATATTATATGAATTATGTGTTATATTATTCAAAAGAAATTGTGGTTTACTTTGCATTGGAGCATTAAAAGTGGTCGCCTATTTTAGTGAGCTAGGCTACATGGATTAATATGCAAAATGTCAATATTCTCATATATTAGGCCTATATTTTCATTTATATTTTAAAATTCCTTTAATAAAACAACATGCATTTTTTTATTCGTTACCTGTCATTTATTTTGACAGATAACTTCTTGGGGAAAAATATATTTGTCTGTACACTGATTAAGAAATTGTTGTATGTTTTATGAATTATTTCCTTTATTTTAGTAAAACGTGAGGCACTGTATAATTTTGCTCCCATTATTTAGGCCTTATTAAAACAAGAAACGAATACATGAAACCTGCACGATTTAGCTAAATCATTGAAACTCTAAAGAATGGAATGATTAATAAAACGTCCTCACGTTTAAACTCAAGTTCTCTCATTATAATCAACAAAATACACAATGTAAAAAAGAGCTTCATTAATTGACAACTTCAGTGATTTTAAAGGGGGCCTTCTTTACTTGCTTTCATATAATTTAAGAAAAAAAAATAAAAATTGCAGCCGCATTTAAATGCAGGTGTGTAAAATGTCAGAGTGCAAGATTTGCGTGGCATGTGTGATGCTGAGTGTGACGTGCAGCATTTATTCTTATTTGTTTTATCTTCATTACAAATCTTATTGATAATTGATAATCAATAATTTACATTGTAATGCATATGCAAAATGTGAATTAATATTCATATTCAAGTGTTTGTATGAAAATTATTAATGCGCATTCATGACAGGGAGGCGCCCTCCCGATCACTTGAATTTTTTCCTGATAATGAATTAACTTAAAATTGGGGTGTCTCACATACATGAGAAATATACCTACAGAATGCTTGAAATGTCTTTTAAACGAATCAATTCAAAACGAAAACATTATGTAATCTGTGAAAGTGAATACTGCCTTTTGGTAAGGGATGTGCCGGTATTCAGTAATACGATATATCATGGTAATGAATATGCAGGATATTGTTATCGTGGGCACTTCTAAATACCGTGAATAATTATATATAACAAATTATTCAGAATTTGGAATGCATTTTAAGAATACTTTTCCCATCAACTGGTCAAAATGCACAACACCGCTGTATGCTGCTTTAAAGACTCCTGCGCTCTGATGTAAACAAGCAGCATGAGAAGCACATGGGGGACACCTGAGAGACGCACTGAATGAAAGCGTATTCACTTTCTGACAGCAGATGGTGCTAAACTGCAGAAATGCAGCCTGGAAACCCCATAAATAAAGCAGCTGCGCTGTAATAGATTTCAATAGCCATTCAAATTTGTGGATTTGCTATGGTGTTCATCACAGCGCCAAATACTTAAATATTTAGACTTAATTATATTAATATTTAGGCTATTTATTTTCAAACTTTTTTTTACATTTTAATCTGGACTACAACAGCGTTTTGATTGTTTATTGTTCATTCACACTTTACATTAGGGCTTCATTAGTTAACATAAACTGCCAAAGAAAAATTCTTCTGAACATTCATCAATCTTAGGTATTCCAATATTTAATAACACATCATTAAAATTTAAAGTTGCAACTGTTATTTAATGAGCTAACATGAACTAAGATTTGTATTTTTTAACCAAGATTAATAACTTCTGTAGCAAATGTAACTATTGCTCATTGTGAATGTTAATGCATTTACTAAGGTTAACTAATGAGGCTTTATTGTAAAGTGGTACCTATTGGTCTTTATAGTTCTTTTGCACTTTAATCTGTGTAAAACTTTTAACTTTATATATTTTTTCTGTATTGCTTTATTGTATTTAAATATTCAGTTATTTTTGTTATAAGAAAAAAATTATTAAATGTGTTATACTGTATTATGACCACTTTTTTAAAACTAAATTTAAATACCGTGGTTATACCGTATACCGTGATAAAAGCATTAGCAATTAATCGCAACATGAAAATTTGATACTGGCATATGCAACGTTTGAATTATTTGAACATAAAGAGACTGTGTGAGAAGGGTTATACAAGGATGCCCCAGGTAGAAAAGATACTCTATCTTTCTTTCTCCTGGTGAAGTTTCCGTTCTGGTCTTGCCTTCCAAACGGTGTCAGGTCACCTCGTTGCTAGTGGGCAAGGAATACACAGCAGCAGCTCAGGCCCTGCACACAATGGGAGTGTTGTAGGCCTACCAGTCTGACCTGCTTAGAGATCTGGAGCAGGGTAAGGGATTGTCTCCTGAGATTGTCGCTGACCTGTGCCAGGCCACAGATTTAGCTCTCAGTGCCATCAAACAGACAGCTGCTGCCATCAGCCACTTGATGCTACAGAGAAAGATTGATGGTTTAATTTTTCAAGGAAAAAGGAGAAAGAAATCTCTCCTTGATACTCCAACCTTGCCATCTGGCTTCTTCGAAACTGCTGTTGAGACAGTGATGGAAAGGTTCATAGAGGCAAGGGGCAGTCGGGGGCCTTTAGGAGGTATATTCCTTGCTGGGTCCAATCTCCTTCTTCCTCCAAACCCTCTGACCCTCACCAGGGACAAGTTCCTGGGTCAGAAGATAAGACTGTCTGCCCACATCCCCCATCTGAGGAGTATATGCTTCCCTAAGGATGGGTTTCTTTTAGTGGGCCTCTTTTCTAGTGGCAAATTGAAGACAGGAGTGAGGGACCCAGACAAAGCATAGGTGGACTGTATGATGGTGGCAATCCATTTTCTCATCTGTCACCCTTTTCAGCACATTAAGGTTTTTACCTCACATGCTCCCTATGGTAGGAAGTTTTCTAGAAGGTTTTCAGATTAAGTATTGGTCTGTGTGCTAACAGGTAGTCTAACAGGGCAAAATGTGTAGAGTTACTGTGGCAATTCCATATCTCATCAGAAGACTGGGCAGTGGACTAGGCATACTACTGGGACATACAGTTTTAGCTGCTGACATATTCAAGTTGCAGTTATATAATGAATACGGGCTTAAAGTGCACACTCTGATCTTTAATTTGAGAGTATTCACATCAAAATTGGAGGAAAGGTTAAGTTCTTTAATATGTTCCTCCCTCCTTTTTCAAGGGACCATAAGTAATTGGACAGTTGACTCAAAAGCTGTTTCATGGACAGGCGTGGGCTATTCCTTCATAATTTCTACATCAACTAAACAAGTAAAGGTTCTGGATTTGATTCTAAGTGTGTCATTTGCATTTGGAAGCTGTTGCTCTCAACCTACTTCACGCGGTCAAAGGAGCTCTCCATGCAAGTGAAACAGACAGTTGTTAGGCTTCAAAATGCATGATTGTGACAATATGGTTTATGTGTGTTTTTCAAGTCATCTCCAGGTAATAAATAATGTATCTGAATGCCTTCAAAATATAAAGTCTTATCCAAATGTCTAGGTCAGTGGTTCCCAATCCTGGTCCTGGAGAACCCCCAACACTGCACGCTTTTGGTGTCTCTCTTATCTGACACGCACATTTGAGGTCTTGGAGGCTTCACTAATATGCTGATGAGTTGAATCAGGTGTGTTTGAATAAGGTAGACATCTGAAATGTGCAGTGTTGGGGGTTCTCTAGGACCAGGATTGGGAACCACTGGTCTAGGTAACTGCACAATGTGTTTAGCAATGTTGCATCACATGAAGAAGTTCTTCGGTTCAATTTCTGGAGGTTTGTGTCAGGAGGCCTTTCTTTGTTGACATTGCATGTTCTCCCCATGTTGGCTCTTTCCAGTTTCTACAATCCAAAAAATTACAGGACACATGAATTAGAGATAATAAATTGTCTTTAGGTGTGAGTGTATGAATATATAAGTGTTCGTTAGCCCTGTGATGGACTGGCCACCCATCCAGGGTAGGGCTGTGCAATTAATCGATCAGTTTTGATTTCGGCCTTCAACAATTATGAAAATACAGTAATCGAGATAAAACTATTATTGTGCCCCATTCTGCCCCCATTCAGCGATGCTCTTTCGCTCCTCCATTAAAGCCCAATTTCACGTGCAAATCAGTAAAATCATGTAACGAGACTTTTGCAAAATGGGAAGTTGATTAGGTTTATTCACGTTTTTAAAAGCATGAAAGATAACTTGCGCTGTTCCTCAGGAGGATTACTATGCATACACTCAGAGACAGAACAGAACACAGACATGTAAAGTCAACTTTTAGCTCCTAAATGGTCTCAATTAATTGAAAAATTTTTTAAAATTGAGGGGTTTGGCATTTTTTAAATTAAACTTATTAATTTAAATATAGAGCTGTGAATGAAAATACTCGTAAAGAGAATGAAAATACTCGTAAATTTTTTTTATTATTGGCAGTTTAATTGTTGTCAGTGTTGTCAAGCCATTCCAGAGTCCCGTCACGACATGCCTGTCGAACCATGTCATGGCTGTCACAGAGACTGTTCCCATGGCCTCAGTACTTCCAGTAATGGCAGTCACCATTTTGAGCATGTGGGCTGACCACTGTGCTCAGGAGATGTCTCCTGTCCACGAGTCTGCTCCTGAGGCCACTCCTGGCCCTGAATTCACTCCAGTGCCCCCAGAGGCACCAGCATCCACTGCAGAATCTCCAGAGGAGGCGGCTTCCACTGCAGAACCTCCCGAGGTGGTGGCGCCCACCTTCAAACTCTCTGCCGGTCCTGTCACGGCCAAGGAGGCCGTCCACAAACTCTCTGCCTGCGCTGTCACGGCCAAGGAGGCCGTCCACAAACTCTCTGCCTGCGCTGTCATGGCCAAGGAGGCCGTCCACGAACTCTCTGCCTGCCCTGTCACGGCCAAGGTGGCCGTCCACGTACTCTCTGCCTGTCCTGTCACGGCCAAGGAGGCCGTCCACAAACTCTCTGCCTGTCCTGCCACGGCCCACGGAGGCCGCTCAAGAACTCGCTGCCTGTCCTGCCATGGCCAAGAAAGCCATGCACAAACTCACTGCCTGTCCTGTCATGGCCACGGAGGCCGCTCATGAACTCACTGCCTGTCCTGTCTTGGCCACGGAGGCCGCTCATGAACTCACTGCCTGTCCTGTAACGCCCACGGAGGCCGCTCAAGAACTCACTGTCTGTCCTGTCACGGCCAAGTGGTCTGTCCATGTCTCTGCTCCACCATGGCTTCCAGCTCTGTCTTCACCGCCATGGCTCCCCGCTAGGCCTGCACCGCCATGGCTCCCCGCTAGGCCTGCCCCGCCATGGCTCCATATTGCTCTGGATCTACTCCACGGCCCAGGTCCCCCTCTGTTTCATTATGTGTCACTGCTCCATGGCCCAGGTCACCCTTTGTCCATGGTCTGTCACTGCTCCACAGCCCAGGTCCCCTCTGCTCTATGGTCTGTTCCCCCTCAACTCCACCACCCTCCTGGACTTTTAGGGTTTTGTTTGGGCATCTGGAGCCGCCCTTAGAGGAGGGATATGTAATGTCTGTTTTAGGGTTTTGTTTCATGTTCTTGTTTTCATGTCTTTTATTTTGTAGTTTGATTTATGCTGTTTGTGTCATGCTTCCCTTCCCCTCATGTATCTCTGTCTTGTGTATGTGTCATGTTCTCATTGGTTATTGTCTTGTGATGTGGTTATCAGGTCTGTCTGCTCATTGGTTGCTTTAGTCATGTGTCTTGTTTCCCATTGGTTTGTTCCTGTCATGTTACCCTCATTGTTTTCTTTAAGTAGTCATGTTTTTGCCATTGTCTCTTGTCGTGTATTAACGTAACGTTTGTAACCTGCTGTCGGTGAGTCTAAAGTATGTAGTCATAAAGTAAAATCAGTCTCTTACATCAACTAAACGGCCATTTCAAATGCAAGAATTCTTTTAAGTGTTGTGTATTAGTAGTCCTTTACCATTTAAATATACACTGCCTTTCAAAAGTTTGGGATCAGTAAGATTTTTTATGTTTTTTAATGGAGTCTCTTGTGGTCATCAAGGCTGTATTTATTTGATCAAAAATACAGAAAAAAATTATATTGTTAGATATTATTTCAATTTCTGTTATTTCAAATATTGATTTTCTGTTTTAATATACTTTAAAATATAATTTATTTCTGTGATCAAAGCTGAATTTTCAGCATCATTACTCATTACAAGTAATTACAATCTTCATTACAATCATTACAATCTTCAGTGTCACATGAGCCTTCAGAAATCATACTAATATGCTGATTTATTATCAGTACTGGAAAGTTGTGCGGCTTCATTTTTTTTTTGGAAACTGTGATACTTGTTTCTGGATTCTTTTATGAATACAAAGTTTAAAAGACCAGAATTCATTTAAAATTTTAATCTTTTCTAACAATATGAGTCTTCACTTTCAATTTTTATCCATTTAACACATCCTTGCTGAATAAAAGTATTCATTACTTTCAAAAAAAAGAAAGAAAAAAATTACTGACTCCATATTTTTGAAAGTTAGTGTATATTGTAACACAAGATCCTTTGCTACCTAGCTCATAGCTTAGAAATTATCATTTTGTTTGTATTCTCGTTGGCCACGAATTAGTATAAACAGAATTGTTATGCTATATTGATTTTAACATTCACTGGACGAACCGTTGATGAAGTATAAACTAATCAAATTTGGAATCAGTTCAATTAAATCAATTTGAATCTTTAGATTCGATTCCCCTCTAAGAGCTAAATTCCTTACAGTAGCACATGTTGAAATGGCAACATAACGGAACACTAGACATTAAAAAGTCTCCCTATTTTCTAATTTTGCTTAAAAAAAAAAATCATAAAATAACACTTTATATTAATGTTTTCTCTCCCTATGTCTAGCCCTGCAAAAAGCATGAAGTGTAAAACTTCTTTTGAGCTACTTGATTGAAACACTTTCTTTCAAAATGAAAACAATGGATTAAGCCGAAAAGTTACTGTTTCAAGTGTCACGGGTCAGGGTGCCTTCCTGGCTCCCTCTGCTGTCTAAGTTGTCATGTCTTTTTCGGCAGCTCTTGAATGGTGCAATCAGCGCTGATCTGGCATTGGGGCTGCAGAGATCATGAGTTGCTTCTACTCCACCTGTCGAATATTATATTATATTATATTTTGCTTCTGTCTAGTCCTTGTTGTGAGTAGATTGTTTTGTTCGATGCGTTTGATGTTCTGTGCTCTGCTTTGCGCTGATCTCTGCGCTGTACCTGCTGCCCTGTGCCTCGCTCTACTCTCAGGTTGCCCCTTACTCGGGTGAGCCTAACACATGTCGCTCCTTCTTGTCTCAGTGCTCTCTTATTTTCTTGCTGCAGCCATGGAGTGGTCCAAGGTGAACTGCTGCTCCTACGCAAGGTGTTAGATCACTCAGCTCAAGATACTGAGGCGACACGAGATTTGTCACTGCTATGGCAGGGAGAACAGTCAGTATCCAGTTACTCGATCGAGTCTGGGACCACCTTCTCCATGGTCTGGCTGAGCATATTAAGGATGAAATCTATTCCCTCAAATTACCATCAAGCCTGGATGGGCTCATCAACCTCGCCATCCAAGTGGATAACCGGATTTCCCTCCGTTCTCACCATCAGAGGGGTGTGTTTCCCCCCGAGTCTGTCATTAGAGCCACGTCAGGAGCGGTGAGTGACACGCCTCCCCAACATATCATTTTCCCCAAGGAGGAGCCAATGCAGGTCAGGAGAGCATGGTTGACTGTGAGAGAGTGACGTTATCGCCTGGATAACCAATTATGTCTCTACTGTAGGGAAGCAGGTCATGTGGCAGCTTCGTGCCCAGCAATGAGATGGCACTCACTGCATAAGGGAGCACATACGGTGAGCGTCAGTAGTACTCAACTGACCTCTGGTGGTCGTTGTGAGTTCCAAGCCTCGTTACTGTTCAGTGGGGCTGGTTATCAGGTTTCGGCATTGACTGACTCGGGAGCAGAAGGCGATTTTATGGATTCCGGGCTGGTATTACCCATGTTTGTAACACTCACACTTTCCGGCAATCATGCTGAGGAGATTGAGTCATGATTCTCAGGTAGCAGGCATCATTCGACCCTCTTCCTCTCCAGCTGACGTCATCCGCCTTCGAGCTCTTGCAGGGGGCAACCATCTTTACGAAGTTGGACCTCTGCGACGCTTATCACTAAGTTCAGATTAGGGAGGGGGATGAATGGAAGACCGCCTTTAACACTCCCACTGGAAGACCCCCACCCTTTCTGGGGTTTGCCAATTTTTACAGGTTGTTCATTCGGAACTTTAGTCAGGTCGCCCTTCCTCTGACTAATCTAACCCCCACTAGGAAGTGTTACGGTTGGTCATTGCAGGCTCAGACTGTGTTTGAAAATCTTGTTGCTTCGTTTCGCCTCTTTTAACCACACCGACCCGTCTTGTCAGTTCATTGTGGAGGTGGATGCATCAGAGGTGGGGGATGGAGCTATTTTGTCCCAAAGATCACGCTCGGACGAGAGAATACACCCCTGCGCCTTCTTTTTCTCATCGTTTAACCCCCTCCGAATGCAATTACGAAATCGGGAATAGGGAGTTACTTGCTGTTAAGCTGGCTCTGGAGGAGTGGCGTTACTGGTTAGAATGCACTTTTATTGTTTGGACTGACCACAAAAACCTTGAATACATCCGCACCCCTAAAAGACTAAATTCTCGGCGGGCTCACTGGGCATTGTTTTTTGGGCGGTTTAGGTTTACCATCTCTTACCGGCCGGGGTCTAAGAATGGTAAACCCAATGCAGATCTATGAGGCTAAGGCTAGTCCCACCCTCCCTGTGCCCATTCTGCCTCTCGAGCAGGTAGTGTGCGGCGGTCACCTGTGGGGTGAAATACAAGGTCCATGCTGCGTAACATGACACAGCTATTCCCGCGGGTTGCCCAGAGGATCTGTTGTTTGTGCCCGAGTCAGTCCGAACTAGCGTCCTACAGCGGGGCCACTCGTCTGAACTAGCTTGCCACCCAGGAGCGACTCGCACCTGCATGTTGATCAAGCAGTGGTTTTGGTGGCCATTCGTGGCGCGGGATGCTCATCAGATCGTGTTGGCCTGTCCAGTTTGTGCTGCGGGTAAGTGATCCAATCGACCCCCAGCAGGGCTACTCCAGCCACTGTCAGTCCCTTTGCGGCCCTGGTCACACATGGAGTTAATTAGTTAACAGATGTTCAGGAGCAGGGGCACGCCCCAAACAATCACCTGACTTCCTGAAACTTCCATATATATCGGGCCACCTCATACCATACTGCTAGTCTCGTTCTCTCGAACCCACCATTCCCTCCCTTTCTCATTCATTTAGCAAACCTTATCCCACATTATGTTTCTATCAGGTTGTATCGGGGGGTCCTAATTGTCTGGCCTAAATATATGCTAGAGACGGTACCCCCACCCTGAGTCTCTCTGAGCCATCAAATCTAGATGCCCTCATCAACCTGACCATCATCCCATTCCCTCGACCCCTTCATCCTCTTTCTACTCTTACCCAACTCCTTGTTCAACTAACAGTTTCATAGCTTGTTTGTGGCGTGGTCCTAGCTAGTGAAATAGCAATGGACTTCGTCACCAGCCTACCCCTGTTTAGTGGCATAATGGTAGTCCTCACTGAGGTGGACAGGTTTTCTAAGGTGGCTCATTTCATTCCCCTCCCCAAATTCCCCTCAGCAAGGGAGACAGCAACTGTTGTCTTGGATCATGTTTTCTGTATTCATGGCCTCCCGTTGAATGTGGTTTCTGACAGGGGTCCCCAGTTAGTGTTTAGGTTTCGGACAGGTTTTGGACAATTCTGTCGACAGCTGGGGGCGACTGCTAGTTTATCCTCTGGTTATCACCCGCAGACTAATGGGCAGGCAGAGCATGCTAACCAGGATTTAGAGATGGTTCTGCGCTGTGTGGCGTCTGCCGAACCGTCGTCTTGGAGTTCCATATTAACCATGGTAGAGTACGCATATAACTCCCTCCCGGTCTTGTCTACGGGTTTGTTTCCCTTTCAGTGCTGTTTAGGCTACCAGCCACCATTATCCCCCTCCCAAGAATCCGACGCTGTTGTTCCATCCACGCATGCATTCATTCAGACATGTCGCAATACTTGGAGGATCGCCAGAGAAGCCCTCACCCGGACTAGCGAGAGGAACAATGTGTTGGCGGACCGTCACTGTACTAAGCCCCCACTTTACATGTGCGGTCAGAAGGTCTGGTTGTCTTCTCAGGACCTTCAATTCAGACTCCCCTCATGTAAACTGGGACCCAAATTCGTTCGACCATTAATCATTTATAAAGTGCTCAGTCCAGTGTCGGTGCGACTCAAGTTAACCCCCCATTTAAGAATATTCACCCGGTTTTTCAATTATCTAAGATCAAGCCCATCATTCACTCCCCCCTTCAGTCCCAGACTCAACGAGGGGTCACTGGCTTATATGGTATGGCGGCTGATCGATGTGAGGTGTAGGGGTAGAGGTCACCAATACCTGGTAGACAGGAAGGGTTATGGTCCGGAGGAGAGATGCTGGGTTCCGCCTCGCGACATTCTGGATTGCGCTCTCATTGAGGGGAGGGGAGGGGTACTGTCACAGGTCAGGGTGCCTTCCTGGCTCCCTCTGCTGTCTATGTTGTCATGTCTTTTTTGACGGCTTGTGACTGGTCTGGCGGTGGGGCTGCGCAGATCATGAGTTGCTTCTACTCCACCTATCGCTTATTACCCTTTCCTTTATATTTATCTTCTGTCTAGTCCATGTTTTGAGTAGATTGTTCTGTGCTCTGCTTTGCTCTGATCCCTGTATTTACCTCTACCCCAAGATGCATAGAGCAAAGGACTGCTGCCCTGTGCCTCGCTCTACTCTCAGGTTGCTGGTCTTGTGCAAGAGCTGGGTATTGGGAAGTAATCAGACTGTCTGGTCCGCATCCCTCTGCCGACCAAAGTTGGATTACTCCAGAGACTTGCTCACTGTTTTGGTTACAGTTTTATTTTTGTTCACCTTTTTGAGAATAAACTTGTTTGCATCTAATCCTCTGCATATGAGTCCTCTGTTCTTCTCGTCCTGTCACGTCAAGTCAGTTTAACATGATGCAATCATGTTTGAATGAGAAACCTGATACTATGGTGTAAAATCAAAATTAATTGTTTAAATAAAGTGAGCAGCATTAAAAAATATTTTTGTGTGTAAACCTGGTCTAAACATACATACATTATTAATAAATAAAGAGGTGAGAATGTGCCTGGGTAATTATGTAAGTTCTAGGTTATAATACTACAGGAATATTGCAGACATGAAATCTGATACTATATTATCTTCTTGCAGAGCAAGATACAGATCAATGGCACCGATCTGTCTGGTCTTCAAATGGGCATGTACACCATAAGTTATTTTTTACTTGAAGTGCTCATATATTATATTTACATACAATACAGATTAATGATATTTAGCCAAAATGTCATTCATACATATGTCTTTTTCACACACAGTGAATATGATGCATTTTAACTATGCAATTACAAAAAAAAAAATTTGTTTACACATACCATATCAGATTGGTATGAGATCAGATGCTTGCATGTTTTTGGTCAGTGTCATGTTGAAAGGTCTGGTCATTGTTCAAATATTTTTACAGATGGCTTTGTATTTACATTTGACGTTATGATTTGGCAGGTTTACTGGGCCATGAATCAGCAAAACACCCCTATATAACAGTCTCACCACCTTGTTTCACAGCTAACGTTTAAATTAGTTTTTTTCCTCAAATGCAGTGTTTGGTTTATGTTAGACATGACGTGTAACTGTGGTAAGACATCTAGATCTATTCTAGATTTATATATGCAGAGCACATTGTTCCAAAAGTCCTGTTTCTTATAGGTAATAAATGAAAATTTGAAAGCAGAGACACCCATGTATAGGAATTATTTGAATTAATGTTAAAGCAAAACAAAAAAATAGATCATTATGATCACTATAGTCCAGACATATTAATTAGAGGTTTAGTCTACTTTAAGACTTAAGTGTAAATGCTGTGATTCTGTAATATCTTTCCAGATCACTAATAAGTGGCAGTGGGCCAAAGAGACGAAGATTAAGTAGTTATCAATCTGCTGCTGTGCAGGCAATCTTGCACTGATGTATTTATCTTTATGACATCAGATAGAAGTAGAAACAGTAGAACCTCCAGGAAAATTTTAATGGGGAACCTGAAGGGCACAATAAAAATTCTAGAGAGGCACATTAACTCTTATCTGCATTTCAAGGATCTATTTCTACATGATCTATCCCATTAACATTACTGCCACTGATAAAATTTGTCAGTTTAATTTAGTTATTAAATTACATTTATTGACATTAAGTTACATTAAATTAAATTTAACATGCATAAAACAAATAATTTACAACATAATACATAAAGGAAAATTAAGATATTCTCAATCCATGACTTTTTAAACTAGTTTAATTAAAGATTAATTAAAAGAATGAATCTGGCACCACTTACAACTATTGCCATCTTCTAAAAATAGTTGTCAAAGTGCCCAGTCACCAAAATATTCCTGGATTCCTGCTCTGCAGTACAAACCCATATTTTGGGAACAACCTGGGAATTCTAGTGTATTTAGACGCATTAAAGCAACTTTTTTTCTAACAGTGGTGAAACTAGGATTGTATGGGCCCCAGTGCAAAAGCACTACCACCCCCACAGCTTACAAAAATAAATCTTTGTATGAACACTATAATTTTGTGTTTACAGTGTTGAAGTTCAGTGTCTTTGTTGTCTCTTCTTTAATGATCTTTCAATCAATTTCACAAAACCGTAGGGCTCATAAAGCAATTTTTTTGGATACAGTGGGGAAAATATTTATTTGATCCCCTGCTGATTTTGTAAGATTGCCCACTTACAGAGAAATGAAGGGTCTGTAATTATTATGGTAGGTTAATTTTTTTTTTTTACGTATAGAGACACATTATAAAAAAGACATTATATAAAGGTTAGAAATTGATTCGCATTTCAGTGAGTGAAATAAGTATTCGATCCCCTACCAACCAGCAAGAATTCTGGCTCCCACAGATTGATTATGTGCCCATGTGGAACACAGATTAGTCCTGCCACTTTAAGAAGTTACTCCTAATGGCAGCTCATTAGGTGTATAAAAGACACCTGTCCACACAATCTGTATCTTCCATTCCAACCTCTCACACCACCATGGGCAAGACCAAAGAGCTGTCAAAGGATGTCAGAAACAAGATTGTAGATCTGCACAAGGCTGGAATGGGCAACAAGACCATCAGCAAGAAGCTTGGTGAGAAGGAGACAACTATTAGTGTGATTATTCGTAAAAGGAAGAAATACTAAATAACCATCAATCGGCCTTGGTCTGGAGCTCTGTGCATGATCTTGCCTCATGGGGTAAGGATGATCATGAGAAAGGTGAGGAATCAGCCCAGAACTGCATGGGAGGAGCTTGTTAATGATCTCAAGGCAGTTGAGACCACAGTCACCGAGCAAACCATTGGTAACACACTACACCGCAATGGACTAAAATCCTGCAGCGCACACATGGTCCTACTGCTCAAGAAGGCACATGTACAGGCCCATTTAAAGTTTGCCAAAGAACATCTAAATGATTCAGATAAGGCTTGGGAGAAAGATGTGTCAGATGAGACCAAAATTGATCTCTTTAGCATTAACTCAACTCGCCATGTTTGGAGGGAGAGAAATGCTGACAATGACCACAAGAACACCATCCCTACAGTCAAGCACAGAGGTGGAAACATTACGCTTTGGGGCAGTTTTCTGTTAAGGGTACAAGATGACTTCACCGCACTGAGGGGCAAATGGACGGGGCCATGTACTATAAAATCTTAAATGAGAACCTCCTTCCCTCAGCCAGAACTCTGAAGATGGGTCATGAATTTGTTTTCCAGCATGACAATGAACCAAAACATACTGCCAAGGCAACAAAGGAGTGGCTCAAGAAGCAGCACAGCAAGGTCATGGAGTGGCCTAGCCAGTCTCCAAGACCTCAATCCTATAGAAAATCTGTGGAGGGAGCTAAAACTTCAAGGTGTCAGATGAAACCTTAAGGATTTAGAGACCATCTGTAAAAACGAGTGGACCAAAATGCCTTTTGAGATGTGTGCAAACCTGGTCATCTTACCTCATCTTACCTCTGTGCTTGCCAACAAGGGTTTCTGCACCAAGTACTAAGTCATGTTTTGCTTGGGGATCAAATACTTATTTAACTCACAAAATGCAAATCAATTTCTAACCTTTATATAATGTTTTTTTTTTTTTTTTCTGGATTTTTATGGCTGGTATTCTGTCCCTATACGTTAAAATAAACCTGCCATAAAAAATAAAAACCCTTCATTTCTTTGTAAGTGGGCAAACTTACAAAATCAGCAAGGGAACAAATAAGTGTTTTCCCCACTCTAAATTAATTCTACCATGAATTCAGTTTTACCATGAAGCCCTGGCACTTAGTGTTCTGCATTGCGAAGCTGTGAAATTCTTTTGTGTGAAGAACAGGCCTACAATTTAAGTGATTATTAATAGAAAATCCTCTCTGCTCTGCCTGTTCAGTTTACAATACACCCACAAATTTCCCATTCATGTGGAAATGCATCACACTCATCACCATAAGGAAAAAGGAGGAGTAAAATCTGTGCATAATTGGTCCTCGTCTGCATTGTTGTTGTGCCAAATTTGAATATAAATGTATATAAATTTGAATATATATATATATATATATATATATATATATATATATATATATACACACACACACACACACACACACACACACACACACAAATGACGTTGGATTTTTACAATTACAAAAATTGTTTCTAGGTGAATTTTAGGATCTAAACGAATTCATTTAGTCATTTATTTTGATATATGTTTTTATGTTATTTGTAAAAAGTTTTATGTATTTTACTAAAAATAGAACAATGTAGTAAAAACAAATGGTATGTATAATTATATGTATTTACAAATTAAGCTATTACAGACTTTTTTATTTGTAGAAAATTTTAATATTGTTAGCTCATGTATATTAAATAATTTTTAAGTCACTTTGGAAAAAGGTTAATGTATGAATATAAATGATATCCATGTTTTTTTCCTTATGCAAAAATGTTACAAAGGAGGGCATGACCAAAAAAGCACTGGTTGTGTGATATACAGGCAGTCCACTGGATTGCACTTGTTGTCTGGAAATCTAACCAAAATAAATAAATAAATAAAAATCTTGATTTTTTTTTTCCCTAATCTATGACCTTGGTTTTAAAATGTAAATATATTCCAATTTGTTACTATAAAATACAGTACCTCACCCTTTATAAATGAGAAGAGCCTTGATGAAATTTTGCACATCTCTTTTTAGGTTGTTTCTTACAGGTATAACATTACGGAGTGTCTATTTACACTTAGTACAAATAGCCCGCCTTGTTGGCTGAAGCTATTTACACTAACTCCGCCCACCAATGTGTGATTTGGCTAGTCAACACTACAAAAGACAACAGACAATTGTCAGTTTCATTGGCGCAGATGGTAAAACGTGACGTATTCATGAAAATAAAGTATCAGGTAGGGTTAGGATAGGTGTAGGGAGGGCTTTGTTGTCCAAATAAGGTGGCATCCATTTAATCATTTGAATTAAAATTACAATTTGCACTCAATAGTGTAAAATAGCATCTATCGCTAAGAAAATGTGCAACTTTCACTTAGTGTAAATAGCATCTATTTCTATTTGCACTTAGTGCAAATAGATGCTGCCATAACATTAATGCATCCTTCCTAATTATTTAGGAAGGTTTTGAAGTGGACCTTCAGTATCAGTCGTTTTCAGCCTTGTTTGACTTGCTGTTTATGTCCTTTGTTTCTCTCACTCTCCATCTAGCAGATACAGTTATGCTAGAACCTTGTAACACTTTATATTGCAGTGCCTGTGTGGTGTACTATTAATAATTAGTAGTTATACTAAGTATGAAGTACAATCAGCTGCAAAAAAAAAAATAATTACACAATAAAAATTTAACCATGTAACACAGTAGCACAGTATTTGTTAAGTTACTTATTACTTACTGCTGTTTAGATGTACAGCAACATGAGCACTGTAAAATAGAAGGTGACCAACTTTTCTATATGGTACTGTTTAGATTTATGGTTAAATTATTAATTTGTCTTAATTTATATGTAACTAGTGTTTGTATATTTTACACATGTACTCTGACCACTGTTTCTTTTTAATTTATTTATTAATTTATTATTTTTTTTTTTTTTTTTTTTTTTTTTTTGTGATAAAATCCTTTGTCTCAGTCTCTCAACTTTGTCTCTTGGCAGCTGTTTGCCTGGTGCTGGGCTGTTTGATTTTCCCAGATGGCTGGGACGCAGAGGTCATCCGGGACATGTGCGGAGAGGAGACAGGAAAGTACACACTGGGAAACTGTTCAGTGCGCTGGGCTTACATACTGGCCATCATCGGCATCCTAGATGCTCTCATCCTGTCCTTTCTTGCTTTTGTCCTTGGAAACCGCCAGAACGACTTTATGCATGATGAAATCAAGTCTGAAAATAAAGGTGAGAGGTGGCCTACAGATTTTTAATCAATTAATTAACTGGTTATTGTTTGATGTGACAAAACAGTCGCAGTGTTGCTGTGGATTTGTTTAGGATGCCATTATTTTGTTAGCTTTGTTTTGGTAACTGATATGATGTGTAAGTAAGCTTGAGTGACTGGAGATATTTACACTTGGCCATCATAACTAATCAGTCATGAAAAGACCAACTGTAAGTGTCTTCCAAGACACATTCAAGATGTACTGCAATCCAATCTTCAGGATGTATTTCAGATGCAACTCTTTCAAATGGAAAAGCATCTGCTTGTTCATTCAACATATGCAAGTTTACTCTTTCCAACTGGGAGTATGTCGGCATACAGAAGATTGGTAGCCCTATAATTCACACATGAGTAAGATATGTTGGGTGATGTAGCAACTGCAAAACTCAAACATATACTGCCATATGGACAGAAAAGAGTCTTATTATTATAACAGAAATTAACTACTTTTAGCTTCATTAGCACAGGAAGGGGCTGTTTTGTGGCCACACATTTATGAAGCTAAACATTAATAGAAAAGACTCAATTGCAAAACATTCCGAACAATCAAAAATGCATGAAATGGCCAGGTGTAAATACCACTCTGATGAGTGCATACAGATGTACACAGTATGCTCATAAATATTTGATATCTTAAATCAGACTTTTTGACAGCATTTTCACATTTCCTCATCCTGTGAATGCTTTTACAACAATCAATAATCGGCCAGAAAAAAAAGAGAGAAAATCTGAGGAAGAAAAAACGCCCCCAATTCATTTATAGCATTCCAAATCAACTGGGGAAGTTGTCATGGTTACATGTCAGATTCCAGGAAGATAAGAGGATCTGCTGTTTTCTCCCCAGCAGCTTGGCACTCCAAGCTGTCGTGGCAAATACATGTTCTCCATCAACCTTGCTCTCTGCTAATTAATTTGGAAAGAAGGTACATAAGTGATGATGACAGGAGGAAGAAAAATGTGTGAGTTTGTGTGCACAGCATCTGTGATATCTGGGGCATAGGTTCTGAAAAATCAATACATACCTTGTGGGAGGTTGCCAAACTTCCCCCACTTTCCATGTGTTCTCTCTGCCTTAAATCCATTCTACTGTACTCCACCATCTTATTTGACACCCAAAAATAAAGCTTTCATTAAATTTCATTCATTAAAATTCATTCTTTGACATGGTCCACCACATGCATTCTGTTAATCTAATGTTATAAAGACTCTTCCTGGGCTTTAAGACTATGCACACTTATATAAGGTGTATTAAAGTGAGATCCAATTGTGAACATACCATTAACATTAAATCTTAACATCTTAACATTAAACAGTATAACCAGTGGAAATGAGATTAACACCGTATGTACAATTGGATATTTAATAATTAATGTACAGCTTTCAAAGCAAGTAACTGTGTGTCGCTGGAAATTCAGTATATACAGGAATGGCAGTGTATTTATTTTTATTTTGTGTTTTCACAATGGAGAGCAGTCTATTGATGTGTGATAGAGATGTGGACTATGCACCTGAGAGCTGTGTTGCTTGATGTAATCTATGGTTGTCCACAACTGATCATATGAGGATAATTCTTATAATGAAATATAAGACATTTTTGAGGGAGTGTGCTGGCTATATGGAGCCAGAATATATGCAGTGGATTAATCTGAAGTGGAGCAAGCAAATACAAAATGAAATGGATAGACAAACAAACTTCCATTTTCCACTGGCTTTGCATCAAATGTTGTGGAACTATGAAGGTAAAATGACGTCATAAAGATTTGCATACGCAGGGTAATATTTATGCAGATACTAGACTTTCAAGTATATTCAAAATTACAATATAATATTACAATAAACTAATATTTCATATAGCCTGTTGAGGAAGAGAAGGAAACTACACAGCTCGAAATTCAGTAAGAACACATAGCCTAATGGTACACAACTTATAAAATATCATGTTTTAATTAAGTTGTTATTTATTAAAAAAAAATAATTTACTGTATGTGTATGTTAAAAGTACCATTCCTGCAGCAAGAACTATTTTGAACTAAATGAAGATTAATGTCTTGGCGTATTATGTGTTTATTGAACCAATCAGATAAGAGTAAATGAAGAGTCAGCGAGAGGTTCATTTGATTGGCTACAAGAAAAAGGTGGACCCGCCCTCCCCCTCACGCTTGCAAAACTCAGTTAGTGAGAGAATCATCCCAAAATTGTAAGCGCAGAGAAAAGAAAGACAGAGCTGTACATATCGGGTTATTTCGTATTATAACTTTTTGCCCCACAAGCACAAAATGTCATTTAGACATTTGCAACAGTTTTTGTTTTTTTTACACATACAGATTGGTTCTATGCAGTCAATCCATTTTGCAGTTCCTTAACTGTTGTTTTCGTTTGCAAATCACAATCTTTTGGCGAAAAATAAACGTGCCAAAAGTGTAAGCGCAGAAAAATGGAAGTCAGAAGCATGCAGATCATATTTATTTTGCTTTAGCATGAAGCTGCAGTTTCACAATACATGAATTACACTTACAAGTAACAGTAAAATGCTGCAAATATTTTTTTCTTATGCTTGAAACGCGATTTACACCTTTACAAAGCTTCTCTTGCGCTTGCAAATTTAATTTACGCTTACAGTCTTATGTACACTTCCACAAATATTACCCTGCGTATGCAAATCTTTATGACGTCATTTTTACCTTCATAGGAACTCCATCCTATATTGTCTTGGCTCAATTTAACCATTGTAGGTCTGCTTGACGGGCTCAGTAAAATGTTCCATAAAAAAAAAAAAAAAAAAAAAAAAAATCTGTATCACTGGTTTACTAAAGGCGAGAAAAAGGCGAGTGCAAAACCACCAGCACTTGCATACAATTAATCAATATAACAGCAGGACAATACGAAAGATAGTGACAGTTATTTGGACTGCACATGATAATGAATAATTGACAATGACTACAAGCACTGATACACTGATATAGATTTCCACTGTCTTTGTATTCTTCTTTTGAAGGATTTGGGGGAAAATCCAGTTTTAAAACTGGTAAATAATGCAAACTCTCTACACAGCACACACCTTACTAAACAATCACTTCTATTCTGTCTTCACAGATTTGGCAGTATCCAGGGTAAGTCGCTCTGCTGCTGTGACTTTTGTGCTTGTGTGGTCATGTAAAGTTGTTGTGGCACAAACATTAGTCTTGTAGTATCTCCCTGACTGTATGTATTTTCTGTTGTCATAGTTAGCAATTATCTTACTTTATAAAATCCCCATTTTTGCAGACATATACTAATTTATAAATGTCATTTATGTGACATTAAAAACACATTAAAAACACAAAGCATTACAAGACATTTATTATTCAAAGCAGGTAAAAGACTGCACGAAAAGGTGCATGTGTCAAAAAGCTTTGTTGGCAAGCATGGAAGCAAATATCTGGCCTACCATGTGCAAGACAATTTATTACAAAACATTTTAAACTGAACCCTGATAAAAGAACTGAACAAATGTTTTCCATGCTAATCAAAGTTGGGTGTTTCTATACAATAAATCTGGAGAAAGAGGCATTAAAAAACAACAACAACAACAACAACAACAACTATTCTATGTGCAGTTAACAACTCTATATTAGGCATAGTTGGTACATCCGATTGTTGTGTATACAGTCAGATGTGTATGATCAGTTGCAGTGTTATCAGAATGGTATTAACAGCAGTTCCCTTTCGAACGTTCACTCATGTTATGTATGGGAAAACTCCCTTTTTCCTTTCTGCTGAAGCCTGATTTGTTCACGTTTGTGTAGCTGCACAAACCAATGGCACTTTAGCCCGCCAAAGCCGCTATATAAGTCGGCCCGCAGAGCCATTCATCAGATCAATTCTCCTTCAGCAACGAGATCATCTCTTTGCTGATTCTTCTGCAAGAAAAAGCCTGGGAAGAAGCTCCAGCTCTGCTCACCACTGTGGAAGAAGTCGAGAAGCAGGGACGAAGCATCACTGCAGGCATCCGGCATCTGAGCAAAAGAGCAAATATCCTAAGAGCAAATTTTCAGCGCGTTGTTCCAAATGTCGTGCTGCGAGTGTGGTTAGTGGAAGGGACCCTTGCATGATCAAGACGGGCACAGCGAGTGCACCGCCTGCCTCGGCCGTGCCCACGCAGAGGCTGCGCTCGCTGATGGCTCGTGCTCTTTTTGTGAGAGCATGAGCCTTTCCCGTCTGCGCTCGCGGATCGCCTTGTTCCATCAAGGCGATCCCCTCCGCCAGACCGTCCCGTCTTTTTCCTCCCCTAAAAGGAAAAAACAGCGGGGTAGTGGATTGTTTCTGGTGGGCTCGGGCAGTGTCACATCGGCTCAGCGCCTGCGTGCCCCGCCCTCCCCGCGTCCTCTCATGCCGGTGTGCTTCTCGCATGAGGACCAGCGCCCCTTTTCAACTGCGAGTGGGCTGGTCTCATTCAGCGTGTTCGAGGAGGATGTCGTCATTGATGACATCACCACCGAAAATTCTGTATCCTTGGCGGCGTCAGGAACGGAGGATTGGGCTGATTCCGGCAAGGAGCCCGAAGCAGCTCCTCCCCCTTGAGTGCCGAGGCTGAAGCCAGATGCCGAGCTAATCCGCGTCCTCGCGAAGGCCATGGAGGATCTGGGCCTCGAGTGCTTACTGGCTTAATGGTTTCTGCCAGAGACCCGCCAGCAATCCTCCCATCAATGTCCAGCCCCGTTCCTACCAGACATCCATGACGAGCTCACTAAGACATGGCAAGCTCCCTACTTGGCACGGGTGAAACCCTCTACTGCAGCAGCTCTCACCACCGTTGACGTCGCTGACGAAAATGGATACACAAATCTTCCCCCCCTGGAGGGAGCGATCGCCACACATCTGTGCCTGCCATCTGCTCTCTGCTTAAAGGGCCATGCAGCGCATCTATCTAAGCCCTGCAGGACCACCTCGGCTATCGCCAACAGGGCTTATGCAGCAGCCAGACAGGCCGGTTCACCACTGCACACAATGGCGATCCTTCAGGTGTTCCAGGCCAAACTTCTGGATTTCGGATTTCGGCGGATCGGTCCCTGACTATTCAGCAATCGATGGCTTCCCTCAAGCCGGGGTCGACACGCCCCCTGAGGGTTTTTAAGAGGCTGCTCGGCCTCATGGCCGCTGCCTCCTATGTAACTCCGCTGGGCCTGCTCCACATGCGGCCCCTCCAATTTTGGCTAAAAGCCCGAGTCCCGCCCCACATTTGGCGGTTGAGGAAATTTCCGGTCAGGGTGGACCACCGCTGTATCGAAACTGTGGCCCCCTGGAAGACCACTCGCCTGTTTCAGACAGGAGTGAGGATGGGCGTGGCCTCCAGAAGGAAAGTGATCATGACAGACACGTCCAACTCCGGGTGGGGCGCGCTGTTGGAGGGCAATCCGTCTGGTGCCTCAACGGGAGTCTGACAGGCTCCCAGTGAGAGTAAGCAACACCATTCTTGAGGCAAGGGCACCGTCCAAAATTGGTGCTCTACATGGCAAGTGGACACGGTTTTATGTAACGTGTCCCATGTGCTGACTTTTCTATGGATAAGGGGCGCCACCCATCCACACTCAAAGTATATGTGGCGGCCATCGCAGCGACTCACTCTCTCAAGGCCGACCATTCAATGGGCAGAAACAACTTGGTCGTTAAATTTCTGAAGGGCAAAGGGGACTGAATCCTCTTCACCCTCAGACTGTGCCGTGCTGGGACCTATCCATGGTCCTAGGGGCCCTAAAAAGGCCCCCATTTGAGCCGCTCAGTTCGGCTGACTTGCAGCCCTTATCGCTTAAAAGCGGCCCTTCACCTTGCTTTGACGTCGGTTAAGCATATGGGTGACTTACAAGCGCTGTCGGTCAGCGCTTCGTGTCTGGAGTTTGGGCTCAATGACTGCAAGGTCATTTTGAAACCGAGACACAGCTATGTTCCTAAAGTGCTCTCTACTCCCTTAAGGGCACAGGTATTATCCCCATTGGTGCTCCCCGCTGCTGACGGTGAGCAGGGACCAAACACTCTCTGCCCTGTGAGGGCTCTGAGAGTCTATGTGGAATGTTCTTAACTGTTTAGGCAGTCTGAACAGCTGTTTGTTTGCTTAGGAGGCCACCAGAAGGGTCAGTTACTAAGCAAAGACTGTCTCACTGGATTGTTGATGCGATAGTTCTGGCTTACGCATCAGAAGGACTGGAATGCCCTATTGGTGTGAGAGCCCACTCCACAAGGGGAATGGCCTCCTCATGGGCGTGGTCCAGCGGCATATCTATCAGTGAGATATGTGCAGCCGCTGGCTGGTCATCGCCGCCCACTTTTGCCAGATTCAATAACTTAGATATCCCCTTAGATGCCCTGCAGGCGCGGATTCTATCTGTTTAAACCTCCCATGTGGGTAGTAATTTCTCATGCCCTCAGCTAAGCTCGGGGCGGAATATTGCCTAGGTCCCTTAGGTCATAACGTGAGTGCATATGACCTATGCCTAGGTCATAATGTGAGTGAATGTTCGAAAGGGAACGCTTTGGTTACTTAATGTAACCTCGGTTCCCTGAGATAAGGGAACGAGCGTTATGTCACTTGCCGCACTACAAGCTGCATGAATCGATGATCGTCACTTCAGTCGAATGATCTGATGAATGGCGCTGTGGGCCAACTTGTATAGAGGTCGGCCCCGCCTCCTTTGGCGGGCTAACACGCTATTGGTTTGTGCAGCTACACAAACATGAACAAATCAGGCTTCAGAAGAAAGGGAAAAAGGAGTTTTCCCTTACATACCGCTCGTTCCCTTATCTCAGGGAACCAAGGTTACATTAAGTAACCGAAGCGTTTTCCTCCACAGCAATCTCTGTGTAGGGTCATCTCTTCGAGTGAATGGAACTCTTAAAGGGGTCATATGATGATGCTAAAAAGAACATGATTTTGTGTAATTGGTGTAATTAAATGTGTTTATGTGGTTTAAGGTTAAAAAAACACATTATTTTCCACATACTGTACATTATTGTTTCTCCTCTATGCCCCGCCTTTCTGAAAGCATCGTTTTTTACAAAGCTCATTGGTCTGAAAAGCGAGGTGTGCTCTGATTGGCCAGCTATCCAGTGCTTTGTGATTGGCCAAATGCCTCAAGCATGTGACAGAAATGTTATGCCCTTGTCATACTGTGATGTGTGTCCCAGTCAGAACACCGGCGAGACAAGACAAAAACAATAAAACCCATTACAAACAAGCCATTTGTTGCATCCAGTGGGGACATAATTATGAATTGTAATGACTTATACTTTGTTTTTACACGTTGCATCGCACTGCGCTGCGTAAACATAAAACCATGTCTGCATTTGTGATCGGAGAAACGACAAACAACAAGCTCTACTCTACCCCAGCAGTTCTCAATTACAGTCCTTGCGCCCCCCAGCTCTGCATATTTTGCATGTCTCTCTTTGTTAACACACCTGATTCAGATCAGCTCTTCAGAAGTGAGCTCCGTGCTTGAACTGTGTTCCCATTGACATGGTCCCTACACAGTGTTCATTGCTCCCTACTCTCTGCGCAGGAGAAATCTGTTGAAGTTTACCTCACTTCAGAACATTCATTCATGGATTTGCGCTGCGCAACGTCTTCACACATGGACAAGTGTGACATCATATACCTCTGTAAATAAATACAATTAAAATTCACGTCTCGCACACTTCAATGCACTTTGAATGGAACAAATACATTCGCTTCGAATTGGAATCTTGGCGGAATATCCTGTGATGTCCACTTCGCAGAACACTTACATTCGAATAGAACAAATGTCTGAAGCCATAAGAGAAACATACAAAATGTGCAAAGCAGGGGGGGCGTGAGGACTGGAATTGAGAACTGCTGCTCTACACTGCTCAAAACACGCATTTGAATCATCGGTGGCAAATCCTATTACCGTATTTTCCGGACTATAAGTCACACTTTTTTTCATAGTTTGGCTGGTCCTGCGACTGAATGCAAACAAAATGCCCCCAAAAAGTAAATCCTATTCTGCAGATTACAAACTGTAAAATATGGTAAAATATGCAGCCGATCTGATAGGTTACAGGAGCACTAAGCAGCATAGAGCGCCCTCTCGTGGATGTGGACGGTAATGTTTTCTCTTGGCTCTTGGTTCTAAATAAATGCGACTTATATATGTTTTTTTCCTCATCATGACATATTTTTGGACTGATGTGCCTTATACTTAGGTGTTATTTATAGTCCGAAAAATATGGTACATATGTAAATGTACTTACAGATTGTGAGTCAGAACAGCCAGCATTGTAGCCTTCTCTCCCAGGATCAGGAAACAGTCCTCCATAAAATGTGCTGGGCACTAAATATTTGGGTTGAACTGTTCTGGAACTGTGTTGTAAATAGAACTTAACCAATGATTTCTAGTTGTGTCCTCTTTTGGAAAACCAAACAAAGTATTTTCGCTTTCACAACGAAACAGCATCTCCACAACATGGCGCCGGCAGCAACAGCGAGAATCAAAGTTATGCCTTCTTTCTTTGCGTGAACATTTGAGCGGCATTATGCAAATCTTCCCACATCATGACTTAGACATGTGGGGGCGTGTTAGAATGAACCGTTTTTTTGGGGGGGGGGTTGACTCTTAGCTTTTATAAATAATATCTCTTTGGGTTTGAGACTTAGCATGTAGCTCTAATCTGATATTACCAAGGAGCTTCTCACTTGAAATATTTTCTGATCCTGTCAGCTCTAACATTAATGAAGTAATAATAGTGTTTAACACTCCCTTGTTGTGTCCTTTTGTGTTTAATTTCCTTGGCAGTGGCAGACCTATCTGCAGTTCAGGTAGAGTAGTCACAGTTGGGCCCACAACAACCAAGCTCTTTCGCATTGTTTACATTCACATTTGATCCAACTTTGTTATTAGAAGGGTCTGAAAAAAATGTCTGATCAGTGGTGTAGTCCTAATATAGGGGTGTAAAGATAAAAAAAAAAAAATGTAAAAAATTAATTTCACGTTTAAAAAAAAAATACATAGCATTTGTCACTGAAAAGAAAACTACTGGTTTTGCACTAATGCCTACATTCCTAGTTACACCACTGAGTCCTACAATCCTCTCCCAATTAAAGCACAGCCTCATACTTCCAGCCTAAGGAATTATTGTAAATTCATTCTTGTATCTTTTGTTACAAAGTTGAGATGATGTGGCCCACAGACATAATAAAGGCATCTTAAAGAAAGTTTCTAGTATCTGCACCTGGCTTCTCATGTTAGAAACTGATCCTGAGTGACATTTTTGGTTTAATAAATGTGACCTCTGGTAATCCTAGATATACTAAATTTAAGAAAGGTGTATAATAAGGAGTGCAGGTTTAACACATTGCCACAGAGTTAAAAATGTAATATGCATTGGTATATGGCAAATTATTGTGTGATCCATCTTTAGATTACTTTAAATTGCATTCACTCCCAAAACCCACAATGATTTATTATGACTCGTGTGTGTAATCTTATTTTTGTTGAATTGGCTGATTCTTCCAGATGAGTCATCAGAAAGTGCTATTATTAAAACAGCAAACAAGACAGTGAACTTCCATAGAGGCCCAGTCCAATGAATGTCTGTAAATGTTTGTGGGATACTTTGATGTAGTCATAAAATATTTGTCATTCACTAAAAACAACAACAACTACTACTTGACAGTACTTTCAGAATAGAAAAAGGATATAGCATTCATTAGGGAAGTGGTTCTCAAATCCAGTTCTGGGGTACATGCGTAAGCACAGATTTGATCTTAGAATGTGTGTACAGTTAAATCCAAGCCAACATTCAGATTTATAAAAAGTGCTTAGTGTCAAGTCAGGGTCTAAAGCAGATGTACACAGATTTCATTGTTCTAGTTTTGCAGGTATTTGGAAATGTAAAAAATTCTTGCAGCTCACCATTCTCAAGGAAAGGATTTGAATTCTGTTATGTTAATGACATTAATTAGCTGCCATTTACAATGCGGAGATCTGAAACCATCCAGCTCCACACAATTTCAAGATCATTTGCGATTTATACATTTCACAACTGAAATAGGGGCATATGTTTGTTTTTGTGCATACAATTGTTCTTTGAATCACACCTACACACATTTGGGAAATGACTATAAAATCAAATGTAGGAGAGATTCTACATAACATTTTAAAAATGAGGCACCTGGTGTCCCACCAAACTGCACATTTTATATGTCTCTTATCTGATGCGCTCAGTTCAGTTCATGGTGCTCTTTGCTAATGAGCCGATGATGTGAATCAGCTGTGTTAG
This sequence comes from Cyprinus carpio, assembly GCF_018340385.1. NCBI lineage: Eukaryota > Metazoa > Chordata > Actinopteri > Cypriniformes > Cyprinidae > Cyprinus > Cyprinus carpio. Next base: position 13,106,242 of record NC_056602.1, read on the forward strand.
ATAAGGAAGACATACAGCATGCGCAGAGCAGTGAATCCCCAGGAACAGAGTTGAAAACCACTACATTAAGAAGTCTTATAATAATGGTCGTGGGTGGAGGATTATTGTGTTACATGCATTTCTTTTTCCACATGTACTCCCAGCTTTGCAGGCAATATGTCATCTGTGGAATCACCCATATCTGTCTTGTTTCACATGTCTTGGCATTCCTGTTCAGTTACCTGTTGAGTGTTTTGTAGTAATGTTTTGTTGATTCCTGAATTCTTCTGTACTTTGACTGTGTTTTTCTTTGCCGAGTTCACGTTTGTTTGCCTGCATTGCTGCCTAGCAGATACCCATTGCCATCTGTTTGCTTTTTTCTGGATAATTTTCCATTAAAGCCTTTGAACCGACCATCTGCTAGTGGTTCCTCATTCAAACATGCCATTACAATCTAGCCAGCATGGAATCATCTGAAGGTGATCAGCTCTGGGTCAGCAAGGTGTACTTTTGGGAAAAACACAAGTCTCAGCTTTCCCAAATCCAGCCCCTTAAGCTTGATCAGGGTAAACTTGTTATAAGCCCTGTCTTCTCTGAAGCCCTGTCTTCTTTCTCATTAGATCTTGAACCCCCCACATATGCTGGTTATCCTAACAGCTGCCGCTGTTTCTTGTCCCAGTGTTTGCATCTTCCAACTTTCCAACCCTCCAACCTTACATCCAACAAGGCAAAGATCACTAACATCATTATGCAGGTTACTGCTGGGGAGTGGCTGTGTGAGAAATCTGCATCCCCTTGCTGTCAGTTTTTTGCTGAATTCTCCAGGGAGATGAAAAAGTATTATTGTTCAGTCTACAGCAGGGAAGTACATATACTTTTTCACCTTCACCAGGGGAGTTGAATATGAGACTATACCATATTGGACTTCAGTCTGCATGGACAGTTATTGGAAATGAAGTATGAGATCCAACACTGTAATTGACTTTGTGTTCTGGTAAGCTGAGTCTTTATTTAGCAGCATGTCCAGTAAAAGCTGATACTTGTCAGTAGCTGCGGTTCTATTGCTGTGAGCAACACTGCTTTCTACTTATCAGCTCATTAGAAGCAAGACCTGAATTGGTTGTGTCTGATAAGGGAGGAATACAAAATATGTAGACCTCCAGGGCCGGTTTAAAAACATCTGTCCTAGGCAACCACTCCAGGGAATGCTGTCCTTTCCAGTAACCACTGAAAGGAAATTTCTGGTTGCCTCTTTATCTATGCCAGAGTGTAGAGTAATGGGGAAAAAACAACTCCACTTAATCCATTTGTGTCCCATCCTACTCCAACCATCCTGCCTGGAAGATTCTAGTGAGTCTAAAGCTGCTTTGGATGTGTTTAATTAGGGTTAGAACTAAACTCTGCAAAACAGCGGCCCTTGTATATCTGTGTGGTGCCGCTCTTGGGATTTGTCATTCAGCCCGAGTGTTCAGATGGATTCAACAAATACTTGGGTTTGCCAACATCTTACCAAGGTTTGTCTGGAACTACAGTCATGTGCCCCCACCACCTTATTTGTCTGGCATAGCTCCCCTTAACAAAAAGTAGCATACTTCAAGTTTATTTTATTAAGTATACTTAAGTAAAGTTCAATTATATTTTTAAGTATACTTTATGTAGCAAGTATACAAATATCAGTGTTCTAGTAGTATGCTTGTAAGTATACTGTTTCGATACTCCTTGGGACTAAATTGGTCCACTTTCTAGTATATATACTTTTAAGTATACTTTAAGTATAACAGTAGCAAACTTTGAGTACACATAACTAGTTTACCTAGTTTACATGTTTGTAGTTTGTACTGCAGTTATACTAAAAGTGAACTTATAGGTATACTGACAGTTTACTAATTAAATACTTTGTATACTTTGAAGTATAGTCTCAGTAAACTACTAGTTTAGTAGTTTTATACTGCAAGTATACTCATAAGTTGTCTTTAATTGAACTTTACATCATACTTTAAGTATACTACTATGTCCCTGTTTAGGTTTTAATTTGTATATATTTTGTTATATGAATATCTGAACATGCTAAACATCCAAAGAAAGAACAGGGTATCTGCTTGTAAACAAAAACATTTTATTCCAGCTTCATGCATTTTTTTTAAACACTTTAATGTGGTTAAGTTTCATAAAAAAAAAAAAAGAAAGAAATAACATTTTGAACAAAAAGCTGAAAAAAGACTATGAATTAGATACAGAATGATAATCAAAATGTAGATAGTCAATCAACACCCCAAAGCTTGACTGTAATTATTACCTCTTCATCAGTCGACATTTTATTCTATAACATTACAGTTTTGATGCTGTTTCATGTCAAATGATCGTTACATGTGTTAGTATATGTTTTTTCTTTTTCTTCTTCACTTGTGTTTTTTTGGAAATTCTGTACAGAAGATGTGTACTAGCGCCCTCTACCATATAACATTGAAAACACAGATTCTGGGAACACAAGTATAGTTAAAATATATTTAGACTTTTTGTAAGTATGTCAAGTATACCTAAATGTCATTTTAAGTATATTTCTGTGAAGTACATAAAGCCAATTTCTGAGAAGTACATAAAAAGTAAACTAAAAGCATACTTTCCTATTTTTTAGTTTAAAAGAAGTATACTAATAGCACACTTGAATAAACTTATTTTTGTAAGGGTCTGCTCAGAGAGCATTCGGTGACCATACAAATTCACTTTCCCAAATAATGATGTCCAGTTCATTGCATGCAGTCCTCTTTCAACACTGTACAGAGACAGCAAAGTGAATCTCTGTTCCTCCACAGGATAGAGAAACTGTGACCTTGGGAATCAGAAACTGTACAACTGGATGGAGCAATCAGTGTGAATTACTACAAGAGCCTAGAATACATCCAAGCAGTCAAGTGTTTGAACTACCGTCAGACCAGATGGACACTGTTCTATGTTTGCTTCCAGTTTTCCCATTCTTACTGCACAAAATATCAGATTGCTTTCCTTTTTACTGCTGTAAAAACTAAAATATAGTCTACAACAAAATATTTACCCCTTTTCATACACACATGCATTATTTTGCAAGGGTTATGAAGCTCTGTGACAGATTTGTGGGATGAAAACCATAAGCTGCTATTTACTAAAATCTCTCCCTCTAATCTTCATTTGTCTAAATCGAAATACAAGTCATAGTTTTTAGTGGCCACTAGTGGTCAGTTCAACTAGAACCTGCACTATGGTAAAATTTTTGTTTTGCTAAAATGGTCAAGTTTGTCTCATGAGACCAAGAAGGATTCTTAAATAGTTCTTAAGTAGCACAGACTGTAATTTTACCACATTCACAGACATTATATGTCTATAAGCTATAGATGCATTGTTTATTCAAAACAATTTAGTGTCTCTTCGGTTATGGTTTGATAGTTGGTTTTCAGATGTTCTTTAAAATCCAGACACTAAAGAGGGACCAAAGTGGGTTAGGAGGTAAGAGGATGAGTTATTTGTCTGAATGAAACCTTTACCTTCCTTTGTCAATCTGTGCTGATCCAGGCTATGCTATACTACTCCTGTCATCCGTCCCTGATTCCCCCATTGCTTAAATGTCCCCAGACAACTGAGCAACTAAAAATGAATATGGCCAAAAACAAAAATGCATATCGTTTACTGAGTATAGTACTGACTGATAGCTGCTTATTACTTTTATGCTGTAGTAATTCCAGAGGTTTGAATTGTTATTTTGGGTTGTGATCTGTACCAAAGTAATGTTTGTTTAATTATGTATACTTTAATATTTTTTTTTCTTATGAAACAATAAATGACGGTTTTGATGAATCATTTCATATTTTGTATGTAGATTTGTCAAACTTGAAAAATCTAATTATTAATTTAAGAAATGAATGGAATACTTCACCAAAAATGACAGTCCTGTCATTATTTATTCACTTTCAAATCATTTTAAACCTGTATGACTGACTTACATCTGTTCAATACAAAAGAAGACATTTTGAAGAATGTTAGTAACTAAACTGCTTTGTGACCATGGGCTTCCATTTGGTTGGCAAAAAAAAAAGAAAAGCTTTGAGATATTTATCAAACCTTTTCTTATGTTCCATGGAAGATAGAAAGTCATACAGTCTTGGAAGGACATCAGGGTGAATTGATGATACAATTTTAATTTTTGGTGAACTATTTTTTTGTTTTCAATGATAGTCAGTTCTGATTAAGTATATGGACTGCTCTTTGAATAATTTTCTCTCTTTTTTTGTCCCTCTTTATTGTCTATTTTAGATTGAGATCCGTGATACGAAGGACCTTCGATTCGGTGTCCAGCGGTTTCCGTGAGGAGACAGCATCCTCCCTCCTTTATCTTCTCCTCCACCCCTCTCTCCTTGTCCTCAGGCCTGTGTCTCTAAACTCAGTCAGGATGCTGCTAGTTCAGCTCTTTGTAATATAGAAAAAGACTGGAATACACTTCAAGAAAAGAACATATTCAACATACACCTATTTAAAAACCATGAGAATTTAAAACCAATAAAAAGAAGAAAAGATCAGCTTTACATAAACCAACAACTCTGGGAAAGTAACAAGTTACACATATTACTACTGTTATTTAATAATGCTTTGATGACAATTATGATGATAGTCATGATTATGCTTGCAACAGCGATATTATGTTCAGACTTTCATATTTTATCTAAAATGGGGAACATATTTCTAGCTTTAAGAAAATGTAATGAATCAAAGCATATGTACAAGAGATTGGGTGCTACTCTGGACAAGCAGATGAAAAGGAGAAACATCAAGCCAAAAATTTAAATAAAACAAAAAAAAGGAAAAAAAAAAAAAGAAAAGAAAAATTTTGTACAGCACAAGATGTAATTTTGAAGACCATCTTTTTCTGACAAATTTTGAATTCCCCTCTTTGTACATGTGGTCAGCAATCAGAGTTAAATGATGAATTAAATAGTTAATTTGTAAATTTTATATTTATATGGATACAGGGTACAGCCATTAAGCATTAATTCACCCACATCATATTCCTTCTACAAACTGGAGTGCATTTAACAGATTTATTATTTTATCTTTCAGTTCACCTGAAGGTACCAATAATCACTCTATGACTGCAGCAGAAAAGACTAACAACAGTTAAATACACCACTATCCCACAGAAATCATGCAAATCTCTTCTTAATTATTATTATTTTTATTATTTTTTATTTTTTTTACAGACACCCCCTCTCTTGATATTTCCTTTTTCATTGAACCTTTTAGAGAGAGTGAGATAGATGTATCAATAGGGATTAGCACGTGAACATTCTTCGGACTCTGTTACATTCCTTTCATAATTGGTCATTTTCTGCAGCTCTTTGTGGTCATTAGACCAAGGTGATTTTTTCTTTCGTTGTTTTCATTAATCATTTGTCTCGAGGAAAAGCCCTGCATGCTGCATTTTACTCAGGCCCAACGTGTTCTTATCTGCCATCTCCCACATTAGAGCATAGTAGAGCAGCACAAAGTTAACCGTAACACATCTAGGTCGCTACTGACACTTGGTACACAGTCATGAAAATGACTACCTATATGTTTCCAAGGAAGATGTGTAGCACAATTATTCACACAGTTTCTCAGCATAAACTCACCATGCATTCAATGGACTGATGTGACTTCATATGCAAAATGCAACAACCGATTCTCGTAATGATGATATCAACAGTCCCAACTGCAAATAAGACATTGATATTTTGTTATACATTTCATAGTGCACCATTCAAATGGAATCTGAATTTGTGCAAAATCAGTATTGGTCGCAGGTTTTAGTTGTGTTTTACCAACATCTCCCTCCACTTTGTGTTAAACAATCTTGTAATGGCATGATTTCTGCTAAGTGGCAAGAACTAACACAGACCTGCAATGTATACTGGACAACACCAGTTAGGATCATCTCAAGAGGAAAACCCTGTTGGGGGTAGGTCTGGTAGTCTGTGGCCCCTTGAGTGGCGGATTTTGGAGATGACATAAGAAGAACTCGAGATCTGAAAATAAAATAAAATGTGATGTACTCCATGGTGCTTAAACCCTTCTCATCTTTAGATAAAGACTGCTTTGCTGCTCCCCATCTACCTCAGCCTTGAACCCCTCCTACTCTATTTTCTTGATATGCGCCACTGGGAGACAAGCTAGAGATGAATGCTGAGATCAGACGGAGAGTGGGGGTATGAGGAGCAGGAAGAATAGTCTGCATTGGACTTTGAGACTAATGGGTTTCTATTCCATAATCTTAAAATGCAGCTTCTGCATAAACTCCCTGCATCCCATCATTCAACTACACTACTGTTAAAAGGTTAGGAAATGCTAAGACATTTTTTGTTTGCTTGTTTAAAGAACTTGAGACTTTTATTCACCTTGGATGCATCAAATTAATCAGAAATGACTGTAAAAACATTTACAATGTTACAAAAGCTGTATTATAAATGCTGCTTTATTCAAACTCTGTTCATCAAAGAGTCTTATATGCTCAGCATTCAGTATTCAGCAGCTTATTAAAACATTCTCCTGCTTTCTGCAGCACTTCCCATAAGTGTTTTGGCTTGTTTTGGCACTTCCCATGAACCTCAGTTTAACACTAGAAACTTAAATTCATCCATCTGTAATACCTTTTTAAAAAAAATAATAATAATCTCAATAATTTACAATCCATTCTTTATGTTCTCTTGCCCATTTAAGCACTTTCTTCTGCCAGAGTCATTTTTGAAACTCTGCATAAAGCCCGACAGCACCTTTTCTTCACTGTGGAAGCTGGACTTTAATGTGTACTGTTCATTAAAGCTTCTAGCTGAGCAGCAGTGAGGTGTCTGTTCCTCAAACTAGAGACGAGTTGTACATCTGGGCTGTCCACTTCTCTCCGTGTGGTAGTTAGATCCAGTTTACTTTCTCAAAAAATCGACAGACCGATGTTTCTAAAAAAAAATAAAAAATGTGTTTTTTAAACCCAATAATTACCTGCAGCGTCATTAGCTGCAAAATTATTTGTGCTAATAATACAAAGGTTTCTCGAGTACAAAACATGCACATTCAAATGAATTCTTAAAGACTGTATAACAAAAGGTTTTCTTAATAGACTGGAGCAATAGCTTCTGAAAATAGCACTTTGTCATCACTGTTAAAATTTAATTTTAAAATGTCCAAAAACAAACCAGTTATTTCAAACAGTAATAATAATTGCATTTTGTTTTGATTAATTAAATGCGTAATGCTTGGTAAACAGAAGGAGTCATTTCTTTCAAAAAACATAAAAATGTCTTGGTTTTGCCAAACTTGGTAGTGTATTTCTGTATGCATCATTCATTATTCACATTTCATACTGTACAGTACATCATACAAAGCCTGTAAAACTACAAACAAAAGGTATTTATTTCAACCTGGGTGCACTGTGCTGGTCAACCTTTATGTGATAGGAAAACACAACTCATAGACATGCATACACAAACAGTACCCCCAATGACAACTAGTTATTTTTGAAAATTTGACCACCTCAGGGGTAGTGTATTTCTGTAGTACTGGATATAATTTCTTCTCAAAACTGTTTAAATTATTTTTCCTAATGCCTGTAGCCTGCACTTAGCAATTGTTACGGCATAGCAACTTTAATTAATTCAAAATAATATGTTGCAATTCCAGACCATCCACCTTGCACTATGTATGATGGGTTGTTAAAATCCATCAAACATTTCCATAACCATTACCCAGCTTTTTTTATTATTATTATTATTATTATTATTATTATTATTATTATTATTAATTGATTTATGCAACATTTTCATCTTGGCACATTGTAGATGTAGAAAGAAAGTTTTGAGAGAAATGTACTGGACTGCCAGTATTCAGATCATGTAAAACTAATTTAATATTTACGTGTTGGTCTTAGTTGTTATCTTCATTACCACACAACATCCGTTCAGTTAATCTCATGTGAAACAACATTGTCATCCAACATCCAGTCATTAACATTTAAGTTTAAAAACAAGTGTTGATAGGCCCATGTTACTGAAGGCTTAGTAGTGTTTCATTTATTTTCAAGTTTTACTTTCTCTTCTGTCTTGCAACACTTTTTTTTATTGATTTACCATTTAAAAATATATATAAAAAAAAAAAAAAAAAAAAAAACGTGCCAAAATTAAAGAACAAGACTACTGTGGAAAGACATGACATGGTTGATTTCTGAAGTTCACATTGTCTTTTCTTGTGCTTCACGTGTTTAATGCCTCTCTTTTGAAGTTTATTGCTTTTTGCTCTAGTTGTAAATGTTTTCCCCCCTCTGATCTTTCTGGAATGCTGTAATCTCTAAATTAAACAAACGTGTATAAAAATATTTCTGCAAGTCATAGAGGAGTGTAACATAACTTGACATCGTCACCATCACTGAAACATTGTTGGTGTTGTTGCTTAAAATTTATAAAAAAAAACAAAAAAAACATTGAATACCATGTTATGGGTTTATTTTGGGGGAAGGTACAAATTGTACTCAGGTATACGAAAAAAAAAAATATAATAATAAAAAAATTGGTGTCAAGCAGAGTAGACAAGCATGATATGCATGCTTTTGGAAACTGGAAATATTCATGATCAGTGCTTCAGATCAGAAAAAAAAAAATCTCAAATTGATGGCTGAACAACCTAAAATACAACCTCCCAAAAATATTATGTGGGTAAAATGGCCATCTAAAATCCACAAAATAACACAATAACTTTCCATTTAAAAATAAATAAATAAATAAATAAAAAATAAAATAGACGAAATGTTCACACACCTCAGTTGTTTTGACTGAGTATGAATTTGAGTGTGTGTTTGTGTGCTATATTTAGCTGTATCTGAACAAGAAAAATATGCTGGAAGCCTGCTTGCACATTACATAACAATTATGAAAAAATGTTGTCTGTGTGTCCAGCCTAGCAATTGTCGGCAGAAAGCCACTTCCTGTTGCGCTGATTAACAGCACCAGGAGAATGAAGGTCTAGATCAAAAGAGCGAGGGTGATGAAAGAAAAAGGCTGGGCACTGACCAACACAGACAGGATGGGCCATGGCCAGAATAGGTGCCAACATATCAGCAGGCAATAAACAGCATCTTTGCTACTGCCAGGTGTAGCAAGCTGTGCTACAGAGAGAAACACCTCCACCCTGGGAGTAATAATTAGTCATTGAAGTTGGCTTCACCATAAATCCAAAAATGTGACGCTGGGTCACAAAATGATACATATTGTGTTCCAGTACACCAAGTATTGATATGTTTCCTGTTTTTGCTATTTTTAATTTGTCATACATTAAACAATCTGTCATACATCGATTGCAAAATGTATAATTCACATGAAGCCATTTACAAAATAATATTTTGATAAAAAGAATTCAATGAAATATAAACCAAAATTAAACTGCTACTTTGACATTATTATTATTATTATTATTATTATTTTCCAAATTTCACTAACTGAACTCATAACACTCATTACTGATGTGAAATACTGTATGTCAAAAAGAGGTTTTGAAATTTCAAATACTAATAATAAATATAATGAACCTAATGCTAATTCTTGATTTATAATTCTTTATTACAAATGTTCAATATCATGATGAAAGAATTTTGAAACAATACACTGTTATATTCTTGTTCTAACTTTGACACTTGTGGCTGTTATATATTAAAATGCTATTAATAATTTAAGAAAGCAAGCAATTAAGTGAAAGCATCAAACCAACAAGAATTTTGTCAATTCTGATGTTGCATGTTAATTAGAAACTGGAGCCAATTAAGACTGTAGAAAAATACAATATTAATTGTTCTATTTAGAACCATACCCTTCTCCTTTTCTGTTGAAATGGTTCTTGTTTTGTTTTTGTTTTTTGTTTTGTTTCGAGGGGGGATCTTTCTAAGCCACCTCACACTTGACTCCTGGCAGCTCAACCATCCTGTCAACAAACTCTTCACAAGACAGGTACACTTGATATTCTTTTTTATGTGTCTTTACATTTTAAAATTGTAATTAATTAAAAAATAATAATAATAATAAATAAATAAATGATAATACCAGACTTCATCTTGTACCAATGTTGTTATTTTTTTATAGCACAATTAAAGTTGTAAACAGTACTTTCAAAGCATTCTTCTTGATGGAACCTGTAAAAAGCATTCTATACCAGCATAAAGGGTTGGTATTCTTCTATGGCTATTTACTAGAAATACCCTGAGAGTACATTTTGAGTAATTCTGACAGGAAGGGTTTGAGAAACAGGTGAGTGCCACCAGAATACCAATGCTCCTCCAATGAGATTGACCCCATTATCCTGGACCGAAAGAGGTCAGAGTAGGCAGTTCGTTTGAGTAGGTAATTACTTTGCGACTGTTAAGAAAAGTGCACTCTATATAGTATAAATTTGTGTAGTACAAATGTAATCTGATTGTACCATGTGGCACGATGTCCGTGTCATGTGATCTATCAACCTCAATTGAGTCACTTTACTGCCTTTCACAAATCCTCTGCAAGAGAAGTTGTGAGACAGTAAAGTGTCAATCAAAAGCACACTTCAGAATCTCACTGGAAGTCATTTTTTCTAAATACTTTTCACCTGCTGTTTGATGAATACTGTGAATTCGGACATACTACTCTTATCTCTTAAATACTTACTCTTATCACTTAAATTATGGGATTTCAGATGCAGTCTATGATAAACAACCAAACCCACATTTGTAGTCTTTGCCACTTGAGAATGCACGCACATCACAGGTAAGTGTACAAGACTATCCAAGGTAGGAGAAATGTCAAAGCTCAGTACCCTTAACGCACCCTAAATCCACATTATTATAAAGAGGTATTTCAGGCTAAGCGTCTCCAATCATTTATCATGTTCAACTCACATCTCCTGAGATCTTTATAATCCAAGGAAAACTTTTCAGTAAGTTAAATTACTTTGATTTTCCATATCATTTGGTAGTATTATATAATGTTATACATTTTATTGGTGCAGAGATGAGTATGTGCATTTTGTAAAACACTTGCAACTGTTTTATTTCGAGTTTATTTTAAAGTGCAAAGTATTGAGAACCAAAATGATTCCTGTAAAATGTTTACTTGCATCTTCACAACACTAAGTGCGGTAATCCAAAGTTCTACACACACTTGTGGCCTTCACGCCCACTTAAACACGCAAGCCAAATACAGAAAACATGACAACTAAGTGGTCGAGTGCAGAGACTGTAAGTGTGGGTATAAGGACAGGCCCTGGCCTCCTTGGGTAGGTGTCATTAACACCTTGTTCTGAGTGTATCTCTTCAGCTTTGTGACAGTGCCTTCTAGAGGTCACAAATGAAACTACTTATATAAGCTTTTGTATTTGAGCTCAATAACCAATCTTGAATTATATTCCTTTACCTCTGTCTGTCTCAAATGTCAAAACTTGTTAGTAGCATGCAGCTCAGTCAGTTATTTTAGCAAACTACCTGTATTCAACTTCAGATATGCATGAACTGTCAATGCATGTTGATAGCAAACATAGTGAATTAGTTCTGTGAAGTCTTATGTATATTTAGGCTATATGCTTCTCTAGTTTTTCAACTAATCTGTTCATTCTGCATGTAACCAACAAAGTTTATGCCCCTGTTTTGTGTAAGTGGTCATTTACTGCTGGTCAAACACATTTGACTACATCAGCATTTTTAGTATGATTGCCATGTGGTCACATGCGTTTTCTACCACCTTTAAATGAATGTAGACAAACTGACTATTTTTGGACATCATTTAGACTTGTATTGAGCATTGTACACTTGTGATAGGATTGCCCAAATTCACATCTTAATAGCCAGTTAAAAAGGGTAATGAGTACAATGAGGCCGGATTTTTCAATTTTTTTTAAGGCCTACCATAGACCTTATTTTGCGCTTACTCCATAGGGTTTTATATGAATGGATAAATGGAAACAAACCATTGTTACCACTCACTCTGAGCTCTCTTTCCATGCAACCAATGTTCAGCAAATGCTAAAACTAGTTTTAAAAATGTTCACAAACATTTTATTTAAAAAGCAAAATGTGATGCATCTTATGTCATGAAAAGGGGAAGGGTTCAAATTAGGTAAAAAATTAAAAAATACAACAAAAATATGTCTATGGATACTAGAAAAGTGCCAAATGTTTGTAGGGTTAAAAAGAAGTGAGTCTCAACCAAAACCTTATCCCATAAACCCAACTCTAGACTGTTAGAATGAAACAAAAGAAATATCATGCAGCAAATTCGGTGTACTATATTTCTCTGAGAACAGAATAACACTTCACCCAGTACACATGATCATGTAAAGGTGCTGGTAAATTTCAGATCGCATAGTCTTTTTTTTTTTCCCTTTTCAAGAGACATTCATATAAACCAGTGAGCTAAGGTTTTTTACATTTAAGAGTTGAACTCGTGTTTTTTTTTGTCAATTTGTCAATGTAATGTAAGACTTAATCTTTTCTACTGTTGGACCATGCTAGAATAATCCACCAAGCAGACAACTTTGATTCTCTAAATGCAACAGGGGCATCGGTTTTGTTTGAAGTGGGGTTTAAATATCCCACTACTGTGGTCATCATGGCACATGACTTGGTAAACTTACTGTTTAAGAAAGTTATTATCCAAGGGAGGTACAGCACTATGCATATTCTATTAAAAAGGCTGTCCTGTGAGCAGCTTCATGTAATTTAAAAAGGGGGGAAACACATTTAAGAGACCACAGCAGCAGCACACTTGCTTTGTGTTTTTTACTGGTCAAACCATTTGGCCATAGCATTTCTTTCCTTTATAAAATGGTGTCTGGAATGCAAGGACTGGTCAAGGAGAGAAAATCAAATGAAGAGAATGAAGTGAGATAAATGAAGTATACATTTAGGATTAAAGGGCTTGGGAGGGTACATATCTTTTTAACGGCGTATAAACAAAAACATTTCTGCAAATTCTTTTCGGCAAAGTCCTACGCTTTTGCTAGTCACAGAGAGGGTCTTTAACAATCATTGGAAACAAGTTAAAAAACAAAGTTTGAACTTACAATTGCATGTTTTTACCTTAAGAGGCAACCGTGATCACACTGGGAAACAAAATAAACAATTCAACTGGACCAACTGAAGCACCATAAGATCTGCTTGTCAAGTATTATATATCAAGTGAATAGTGATTTTATGACACTAACAGGAGAATTCAACAGGCTAGAGGCCCATCGGACCCTAACGACACTGGAATGATTCAGAGTGAGAAAATAACTCACTGTTCACTAAGAATTGCTTTCATGTGCATTCAAAAACACTTTGCTCTGAGCCAAGCGTGCCATTCATGAACAAACTACACAACTGTTCTGATGACAACACCTGATAAAACAAAACAGGAGAATGCACTCTGAGTCAAGCGTGCAAAGCATCTTAAAGTAAGAGTGCCATCATACAGTCATCATATCATTCATTATACATAAAAAGTTGACAAACTCATCTAAGATCAGCATGATCACTTTTTCTTAGATAAGTCTTAAACATGAGAACCCTACTTTTAGAGAAACAGTTTTGTTTCACCACTGGTGGTCAAGTAATTTTCCTCTTACTCCTGAATACTTGCACTTCAGTGTGAGCACATCATTGTAGCATCTGGGTGAATTTTCAAAATACATTTAAATCTGGTTATATACTCCAAACTAGTTATTTTAATGTTCCATTGATTTGATTGTTATGAAGTCCACACTAAGTTACATGTAACTGCAGAAATTCAGTTTCTGGAAAAAGATAAAAGGAACTGGGGAAAGTAATGACAAAAATATACCATCCATACAGAACTCAATACATCAATTCACTCTAACAACTTATAGCTTCTCCACAGGTAAAAGGAGGATGTCACACACTTCTCTTTTTGACACACACACACACACACACACACACACACACACACACACACACATGCGCACAGACATATACATGCACACTCTGGGTCCTAAAAGGTCCTCGACTGTGTCCATACCCCTGAACCCTGTAAATTTCGTTGTGGATAGTGCTGTGCTCCAGACGCTGTGACATGTCTCGAGTTAGCCTGACTGGGTCTGTCTGTTCTCTGGCTGTGGACTCTGGATGACTGAGCCAATCTGGAGCCATGAGCACCTTGTGTGTGTGGTACTGCAGTGCTGTCCATTTTAAGGTGGCCTCTAGTGGGGAGAGAGAGAGCAGCAGACAGGGAGCTATCCAACAGTTTAGCTTTAAGGCTTGAGGTGTCCATTCCACCTCCACTGCTGCTGTGAGGATGTGGCGCACACATTGTTGAGTCCACTGAGGAGATAGATACTGTAGAAGAGGACGGGCTTTCTTGGGTGAGTGGGCTGTGTGTGGGCAGCTTTGAAGGATAGTAACCTGGCCCCCCAGAGCTGCAGTTAGGAGGGGAGGGGCTTACAGATGGACAGAATGGAGAGGAGGAGCTCTGCTGGTCGTAGGCTGGGCTTTCCAAATGCTGATGGGATTCTGGCTGGAGAGGCAGCATCTGCTGGATGTACAGTTTCCATAAAAACTATTAAACAGGACAACTATTTTCAGCATATATAATAATAATAATAATAAATTTTCTTGAGCACCAGATCAGCATATTGGAATGTGTATATATATATATATATATATATATTTTGTATATATATTTATGTAATAAAATATATATATATATATACACATACATACATACATACATACATACACACATATACACACACCCACACCCACACAGAGTGCCTTGTGAAAGCATTCATACCCTTCTTTTTTTTCATGTTTTGTTATGTTGCTGCCTTATGTTAAACTGCTTTAAATTACTTTTTTCCACATTAATCTACACTCTATACACCATAATGCAAAAAAAAAAAAAAAAAAAAAAGTTTTAAAGGTGGCCTATGTAATTTTTCAAAAATGATTTAGAAAACTTTGAGTACTAAAACAAACTTGTAGCCAATCAGCAGTAAGAAGCGTGTCTACTCATGATGCAGAGGAGAGAGCACTCCATGCACAGGACTGACATTTGCCAAGCCGAGCGACGACAGAAATATAGAGATGGTGGATAAACAAAATATCAAAAAACAACAGAAGAAAAACATCTGCGGAACTAAAGAAGGCTTACGATAAGGCAAGAAGTAAGACCTGTGTAAATTTCGGATGAGCTTTCCAGCGCTGGAGAGAACTCAAGGAGTGGGAAAGCCTGCGATCGGACACAGAGATTGCTTTGTTTCTTCTCAATAGATTAGTAACATTGGTTTTGCTTTTCACAACTAGCATATGCTGGCTTTTGCTTGAATATCCTCGTGTGTCATGTTTGCTTGTTTTATCGTATTGTCATTCCCTTCAGCTATGATAAAGACACATTCATTTCCAGACCCTATAAGCCTGGAGCATCTAAACCTCCTCCACTGTCTGTTTCAAGCGTCAGCTCCCAAAGTGTGTCTAAAAGTAAGATAATACGTTTAATACAGCAGATAATAATACAGCAGATTCCGCCATAATCGTTGCCTGGGTTGTGAACGTATGTGTGGAACGGAGCTATCAAAATAGTGGCGAGAACCTTTTGGGGTAGGGGCGTGTTTGTATTGGTGATTTGAAATACCAACTTTGGCTACCAGAAATCACTTACCCCATCTTTAACATCTTTGCAAATTTATTAAAAATAAAACACTTAAATGATTCCATTGCATAAGTATTCACACCCTTATATGGAACAGTTGAAATTTACCTCAGGGGCATTCATATTGCTTGTAGATGTTACTACATTTCAAGTAAAGTTAACCTGTGGCCAATTCAATTTATTGGATATGATTTGGACAAGCACAGACGTCTTATTAAAAGGGTCTAACAGCTAATAATGCATATCATAGCAAAAACAAAGCCCTGAGGTCAAAAGAACTGTCTGTAGAGCTCAGGTTTGCATCAAGCCACACATCTGGGGAAGAGTTCAGAAAAAAAATTCTGCTTCATTGAAGGTTCACAGAAGCTTGTAGTCTCTGTTACCTTTTATGGAAGAAGTTTGAAACAACCAGGACTCTTCCTCAAGCTGGCCTCCTGTCCAAACTGAGCAACTAATGAAGAAGAGCTTTGGTTAGACTAGTGACCAAGAACCTGATGGTCACTCTAGTTGAGCTCCATGATCATATGTGGAGATAGAAGAAATCTACAGAAGGACAACATCACTGCAACACTCCACCAATCTGGGCTTTATGGCGGTATGGCCAAACTCAATCCTCTCCTCAGTGAAGACACATATGAAAACACACTTGGCATTTGCCGAAAAAGCACCTAAAGGACCATCAGACTCTGAGAAACAAGATTCTCTGGTCTGATAATCCTTAATTCTAAGCATCATGTTTGAAGGAAACCAGCTCTGCTCATCACTTGCAGAGTACCATCCCAAAAGTAAAGTGTGCTGGTAGCAGGCTGTTTTTCAGTGACAGGAACTGAGAGACACATCAGAGTAGAAGGAACGCTCAATGCACCAAGATACTGCCTTAATGAAAACCTAGTCCAGAGCACTCAGAACCTCAGCAGAAGGTTCACCTTCCAACAAGACAATGACCCAATGCACACAGCAAGAGTGGCTTACAGACAACTCTCTGAATGTCCTTGAGTGGCCCAGCCAGAGCCTGAGGTCGAACCCCATCAAATATTTCTGGAGAAACCTGAAAACATGCGTCTGCCCCCCCACCCAACCTTACAGAGTATGAGAGCTATTCGCATCAAACAAAAAAGACTTGAGACTGTAAAGGTGCTTCAGCTAAATATTCAGTTAAGGGTATTAACACTTATGCAATGTACTTATTTCAGTTTTTTTATTTTTAATAAATTTAAGAAGTTGTGACAGTTCTGTTTTTGCTTTGTCAATATGGTGTATGGAGTGTAGATTGATGTGGAAAAAAAGTCATTTATAGCACTTTAACATAATACAGCAACATAACAAAACGTGAAAAAATGAAGGGATATTTTCACAAGGCACTCTCTCTCTCTCTCTCTCTCTCTATATATATATATATATATATATATATATATATATATATATACACACACACACACACACATATATATACATAGATAGATAGATAGATAGATAGATAGATAGATAGATAGATAGAATACTTGAGCAGCAGTCTTTTTTAGCATGAGATATCTTTCAAAACAAAACACAAAATCTTAATTGCTCCAAACTTCTTTTGACTGGTAGTGTATGAATTCCATAACATTTTCTGAAATGCATGTTAAATCTTTTTTTTTTTCGTCCATTGTGCATTGTGAACTTTTTACCTGATGTGGATTAAGCGAAGGACTTTTTAAGGGAGAGGCCAGAGATGAGCTTTGAATATCAAACCTGTCCATCTCAACAGCATCTGACAAGACACAGAGAATTAGTTAAACTCTTCTGCTAAAAGCATACTTAACTGTTATCGAACAGAAAACAAACACAATAAAAAATTAAAATCATACCAGAGCTCTTGTCACGACTGCTGATTTGTTCATTAATTCCGGCATCTCCTCTTTTAAGGGCACGCTCTATGTTCAGATTACCCCTCAGAACATGCTCCAGAGCACCCTGTCCCTCCCTCAACCGCTCAACTGATGTAGGGACCATCCTGATAGACACACACAGAAAGTCACAGCAGGTCACATTCATGATGACTGTTCATTAGCAATCCTTGAGAATGTGTATGAAGAGCTAGTATTTAACAGGAGCAGGTTTATTAAATTAATTGAAATAAAGATAAAACAAAATATAAATATTTGATGAAAAACAAACTGAACTCCTGAAAAACTAGAAATAAATAAAAACTGAAACTGAAATAAAAATATTAAACCTAAATAAAACAAAAATAAAAACATAAACATAAATGAAAATGAAAATTGCACACAAAATTGACCTAAAAACAATGCAATGTGAACAACAGCACCAAACACTGAGGTTTACACAATCACATTTCTCTAGTGCGTAGGCCCAAAAAGTTAGATCACAGTAAACATGCACAAAAAGCACAAAAGCCTGTACACAATGTCCTTCAAGAAAAATTCTCCAGAAGTCTTTATTCAGAGGCCAGAAAAAAACAAATATACTCAGTACATACAATACAATATGAAAAAAATAAAATATTTTGTCTTTCCTCTGTGCACTTTTTATTTTTTTGAATAAAGACTTTTGAAGATTTTTTTTCTTGAAGGATATTGTGTGTGGGCTTTCATGTTTTTACTTAGAATAAAATAATACTGAAAACGTACATTTAAAAACTATTTCAAAATCTTAAAAACCACAACAGTGTGAAAGCAATAAGATAACACTGAGCAGAACTGTTGACAGGTTGGCATGAATCTGTGTTCTTTTCTCACCAGTGGTTGGACTCTGGTCCGCCCAGCACTGTGGTCTGTGTGTGGTTTCCAGACCTGATGTTGGGAGGACTGACCTCTTCTATCTGTGGGAAAGCTTGTCGTTCTGGAGAGAACGAATTGTGCGGAGAGACTGAAGGCTGAAAATGCATGCGAGGCTGTCCTGGAGACTCTGTGCGAGGGCAAATGGAGCTGAGGTTTGTGACGTGAGGTGCTGGGTCCCTTGGCCCTTTCTTTCTTTCCCTGTACTCCAGCAGAGAGACCTACATGGAAATAAAGTATATAAGTGTGACTAAAAGATGCACATGGATGAAGAATAGGCATGCAGTTCTGTCCTTCAGTATAATTTCTTAGTACACGCATGCAGCGTAACATTCACGGTCACATAATGCAACTCATGCATGACCATTTGATGTAGAATGACATCGTCTATAACTTCAATGGGTATGAGAAAGACACAGCATGCATTATTTCCCAACACTGCTATTCAGAAAAACACCACATTAAATGCTCGTATTATCCCAATCAAAAGCTGTTTAATAAAATTAAAAAGTGTTTTCTTTCAGCTAGAACAACTTGCAAAAATAACATCAGACCATGAGAAAAGATTTTTAAACTAGGATTCTAGACAGACAATGGCAAAGAAAAGCCCACACAAATATACAGACATATTTACCATGAGTATTGCTTTTAGATTAGACAATGAAAGCACTGGTGTCTTTGAATGAATACAACCGGCTCTGGAGCAGTTTTTTTCAACCTTTTTTTTTTTTTTTTTGCTCAATTTGCTCAATAACAGATGAAGGAGTACATCATCCGGAGATGCAAATGTTATGGACATGCACACTTCTAGATAGAGGCCACTTATATGATATTCACCATGTTCTGCCCTGGCTTGAACTGGCCCCTTACAGCTAATGCCTGGTACCCAGACAAGCCAGCCAGCTGACTACCAGCACTCACCATGACCCTCTGCCTTGAGAAAAGGGTGGAAAGAAAGATTTTGCAAGAGTTTTAAGAGTGAAGAGGAGGAAGAAAGAAACAGGGAGCAAATCAAAGACAGAGCAAGAGTTTCATGCAAGATAGAGGACCACCCTTCATGATTTAAATGTATACAAGAAAAAGGAATTAAACTGCCTAGGGTTTTTCCAAGCTTTTAGAATAGTTCTTTTGGAATAAACTGTTTCCATTTATAATCCAGCAGTTTTGTCTTTACATTACACCAAGTCAAGAAATATCCTCTGCTAATTACATTCGTAAAGATGGGATGATGCTAAGGGAGAAGCACATTCGTAGGGTAACAGGGTAAGAAGAATATTTCCAAACATAAGATCTAAACAAAAGATTTCATTTAGATGGTATTGAAAAAAAAAAAAAAAAAAAGTTTTATTTTGAAGAGACAAGTTAAAATAGACCCTTGGAAGAAGATGCCTCAATTATGATAAGTGTCCCCAAGTGGGTCATCTTACCCCTGTAGCTGTAGTGGTGCAAGATGGTCCCCTTTTATCTAATTTTATGTTGTGTTTTAATAACTAAATTCACAAATTCTTTTTATTTCAACAATATATTGGATGATACATTATCATCATCCTGCACATACTAAAGGAAAAACAAACAACTTGTAAATGGAGGATGTGGCCGTAGGACTTGCCTTCTTCTTCTGTGGTGGATTGCTAGGGTTGGGGGATGTGCTGCGCTCTGAATATCCACCTCCAAACTGTGTGTCCAGATACATTGAGACATTTGGCACAGAGCTAGACCCCGCTTCAGTCAGCAGCCCCTGGCAGCACATTGTGCTTAAGTCTGAGTCAGCCGTGGACAAGACTCCCTCTAATTGTGGGAAGTGTCTGTCACTTACTGGACCAGTGGGTAGGTTAGCATTGAGGGGAGAGCAGGTGTAAATGAGGTTAAATTCTGTCCTAAATGCCTGTTCTCTGGCCAGTGCCTCATTGGCATTCGAAACCAAGGAAGAGTCACACAGACTGGACATAACAGCTGAGCTGCGGGGAGTCCCACCACCAGATCCATTCAGAGAGTCTGGAGCAGCAAGTGAGAAGTCATCTGACATAGGAGCTGGGCTTCCCCGGCTTGTGGAAAAGTCAGGGAAGGCAGTGACCCGTGAAGTGAAGTCTGGTCGCAAACAGGGCTGAACAGGAAAAAAAAAAAAAAGTGAGATCATTAAAACAGATTGAACAACTTTCCTGATGAACACTCAAAGTTATTTTGATGGGTAACACTTTAAAATAAGGTCCCATTAGTTATTGTGAGTTAATACAATTATTAATATTACCTAACAATGACCAACACATTTGTTACAGTTTTTAATAATAATGTTAGCTCAGGCCCATCAAATAATATTAACACTTCTTAATTTTAGTCCAACTACTTCATCAACACATCTTCCAATCCAAACTTGAACATGCTACACTGTAAAAAAAAAAGGCTTATCTTAGTATTTTTGTCTTGTTTCTAGTCAAAATATAAGTGCTTTTTGCTTAAAATAAGTATGCATCTATGTAAAATGCATCTTAATTTAAGAATTTTTAGATATTTTGACTAGAAACAAGACAAAAATACTAAGTAAGATAAGCCTTTTTTGAAGTGTGTATTACAATCAAACAATAACACTTTCAAGTATGTGTATGATAACTTAAACTTACTTCTGGAGTCAGAGATTCTGATCTGTGCACAGGAGAGGCCTCAGGAGAAGAGATGTTCTGTGAAAAAGAACCAAGTCATATATACAGCTATTATGTTTTCTGTTACTACAGCAAATCTCTACAAGCCGTTATACTGAGAGAGAATTCCATTTTGTGTTTGTGTTCAATTGCTCACCTCAAACTGGAGAGGTGTATTGCAGCGGCTGGCCGGTCGGGATGTGAGAGGAGAGTAAGAAAGCATGGTAGCATTCAGCTTCTCCACTTCTTCACCTAAATAAAGCGAGCAGGGAGTCATGAGCGAATGAAGAGGTGTCATGGGAAGTTCAGAGGGCAGAGGTGGGGTGATGGGGGACAATGGTCGTAACAAGAGTTCAGAAGAAGGAGCTGCCGTTTCTGATGAACACTTCAATTTCCTCTTCTTAAATGGTGCTGTCCGCTCTGAACAAAGGGCAACATCAAAAAACATTCATTAAAATCCCAAATCTATGATACCAAGGCTTGTAATTCACATTCTGCTGTCTAAATGGTGGAGTAAGAGCCATTACCAGGTTTGAACGGTTGAGAGCTGCTAGTGCTGCTGGTGTTACTTTTGTGGGAAGAACTGGACTCCGTTCCATCTTCTAATAGGCCAGATAACATGCTCTCATCCAGCGCTTGTTTCATCCACCTCTGCTCAGACAGACATACACAAAGCCATGCTATGTACCAACAATAACAAATATTGTTATATAGAAACTTAAGGTCAGACAACCAAGTCTTTGAGCAATTTAGCTACAATCTTTAAAAAAACAAAAATCTACACTAGAGAAATCAAAAAATTAATTTTCTGGGGAAATTCGAATGGCACTGTAGAGCAATGTATTTAAGTTAATTTACTTGTTCAGTAACTCATTCTAACCTTCTTGCAAGAACCATAAGCAGGGTCAATCATACAGGGCCGCCGGCGTCTTTCTGGGTTAAAGGGTGAACCAAAACGAACATAGTGTTTGGGGGTAGTACAGATGAGAGGTGAATGAGATAGTCCTGGCAGCATGTTGAGGGTGGTGGCCAGGACTGTAGGATCAGTGGTGATGCGTAAAGGGCATTCCACAGACTCCTCTATCCGCTCTGGAACCTTGTCATTTAACCACTCCGTCACCAAGTACTATAAAGAGAGAATAAAGACATAAATAATACATTACTACATTTACAGCTCTGAAACATAGCAGACCACAGTCATCTTAATATTTATATAGTGCTTTATACAGTACAGATTGCACCAAAGCAGCTTTACAGTGTTAAAAAGAAATAATATAAAGAGTATAAATAAATATGTTTTAAAAGTCACCACAAAATCAGAGAGGAATATTTTTAATGGGATATTTGAGTGTTAATTATAAATGATTTATCCATGCATATAATTTTTAATTTATGTTCCATTTTTCATCAAAAACAAATTGCCCTCCTCATCGCAATAACATCTCTGATAAAGTGAACATTTGGCTCAATACTGGGCTACAATCGCTCCCTTCAAGAAATGTGTCACTCACATGACATTGCAGCAGTTTGCAAATGATAATCCAAACATCCAATCAATTTCTGATGGAAAAAATCCAGAGCTACATTTTTTCTTGTTTGAAAAGTCGCTTCACTCGGACATACAGTACATCACAACGGGGGAAAAAAAGACAACTTCCATTTTTATGCCAATTCTGACAGTTCTTCTCTTTTTTTTTTTGTATATTGCAGTGTTTTTTAATAAATTTATCCATTAATTTATTTTTTTAATTCACGTAAAATTCCCCTCTTGCAATGACATCTCTTCTCTGATTACATGTACACCGGTGCATGAGATCGCAGCAATTGCAAATGACAACAATCTAACCAATTAACGATGGACAAAATTTAAATCCCGCCCTAAAAATCAATCGCAACTTACATTTAATGCCGACATTAATCAGCAGTATTAAAAAAGTACTTGCACTCTGGCTCATCTTATTATACTGCGTTAAAAATTTGCCAGGCAAAAACAGTGCTATAGTGTTTCCCTGCCTAAATCCCGAGACATTGGGATTGGATCCAGCATCACTACAACCCTACACAGAACATGCATTTGGAGAAAATGAATGAATGAATTGTATTACGTGTACAACACCGCAGTTCTCATGACTTATGGCAAGAAAAACATGACAATTACCCTGTGTAGGATTTACAGTGTAAGATGAACTCACCTTTTTGGTTTTTGGGTATCTGACATTAGTTTTACTACCCATCCCTGAAGAGCCGGCTCCACATAGTTCTCCATCCAGGAGATTCCCACAGTTTGGAGCTCCCTCTCCCTGGCCCTGCTCCCTGAGGCCTGCCCCTGCACTGCCTTCTTCACCGCCCACCAAAACTCCCTCTGCTGCTTGCTGAGAAAGAGCCTGCCGCTGTCTTCGAGCACGCTGGGCTGAACTGGAGCGGTATCTGGAGATGCGGCTCT